>NW_027328740.1:60568102-60868102 GCF_048564905.1 Vicugna pacos | reverse complement strand
TGGGAATTACTGTGAATCCTGAAAAATGCGTGTGCTATGTTTCCCCACGTCCAGCACACACAGGAAGAAGTGTTCTGGGGTTCTGAGTGTGGGGAGGTTCCCCCAACAGGCAGCAGCACCTGGGTTGTAATAGAATCCCTTAGCTTGACTTCCCTAAGTGTTTTCCTAGGCCTAGCAGTAAGCGATGGTGGGGGATGGGCTCTAAAGCCAAGTATTAGCGAGTGCATCTCTGTGGGTAGTGGAGGGTTTTCAACTACTTCCCCATCCTTGGAACACCTGTGCCCCTTAAAGATGCGTGGAATCTGTTTCCCCACCTCCAGCACACACACGGAGACGTGCTCAGGTATCCTGATTGTGGGGAGGCTCCTCCAAATGACAGCAGCGCCTGGGTTCTAAAAGAATCCCTTAGCTTGTCTTCCCTGATGGCATGCCTAGGCTGGAGAGTGGGGGAAAGTGGGGGTTGTGCTCTAAACCAAGTATAAGCGAGAGCCTATCCATGGGATGTGGGTTTTTAACCTACAACCCACAACCATGGAATAAATGTGCCCCCTGAAAGATGCTTTGACTGTTTCCCTACATCCAGCACACACACGAAGATGTGTTCTTGTATTCTGAGTGTGGGGATTTTCCTCAAAATGAGAGCAGCACCTGGATTCTATTAGTATCCCTTAGCTTCTGTTCCCTGAGTGTTTTCTTAAACCAGGCCATGAGGGAAAGCTGGGGGTTGGGCTTGGAGGCCACGTAGCAGTGAGTGCCCCTGATCCATTGAGGAAGTACTTAGAGGACTTCTCCCTAAAGGGAACACCTTTTCCTGCATTCATCTGGGTGCAGTGGGGCTGCACATCTCTCCCACACCTAAGAATGTGTTCTGGAATTCTGAGTGCAGGGAAGTTCCTCCAACTGACAGCAGCGCCTGGGTTCTAATTGAATCCCTTTGCTTGTCTTCCCTGATGGAAAGCCTAGGCGGGAGTGCGGGGGAAAGTGTGGTTTGGGCTCCAAAACCAAGTATTTGCGGTGACCTCTCTATGGTTTGTGGAGGTGTTTAAACTACATCCCTAACCTGGGAACACCTGTGCCCCCATAAAGATCCGTGGAGTCTGTTTCCACACCTCCAGCACACACACGAACACTTGCACAGTTATCCTGAGAGTGGGCAGCCTCCTCCAACTGAGAGCAGGGCCTTGGTTCTTATAAAATCGCTTAACTTGTCTACCCTGTTTGGTTGCCTGATACGGAGTGCTGGGGAAAGGGTGGGTTGGGCTCTAAATCCAAGTATTAGCGAGTGCTTCTCCATGGGATTTGGAGGTTATTAACCAAAAGCCCACAACATGGGAATACCTGTGCTCCTTGAAAAAAGCGTGGACTCTGTATCCCCACCACCAGAACACACATGAAGAAGTTTTCTGCTATCCTGAGTGTGGGCTGGCAATTTCAGGTGACAGAAGCGGCTGGGTTCTAATAGAATCCCTTAGCTTGTAATCCCTGAGTGTTTCCCTAGGACTGACTCTGAGAGAAACCTGGGGGTTGGGCTTTGAGGCCAAATAGTAGCGAGTGTCCCCGATGGACTGAGGAAGTATTTAGATGAATTCTCCATAAAGGGAAACACCTGAGCACCCATTCATCTGCGTGGAGTGGGGCTTCAAATCTCCCCACCACACAAGGTTGGGTTCCAGTATCCTGAGGGTGGGGTAGTTCCTCCAACTGACATCAGCGTCTTGGTTTGAATAGAATCCCTTTGCTTGTCTTCCCTGATGGTTTGCCTAGGCCAGTGTGTGGTTGAAAGTGGGATTTGGGATCTAAAACTAAGCATTAGCGTGTGCCTCTCCATGGGTAGTGGAGATGTTTAAACTACAACCCACAACTTGGGAATTACTGTGACCCCTGAAAAATGCATGTGCTATGTTTTCCCACGTCCAGCACACACAGGAAGAAGTGTTCTGGGGTTCTGAGTGTGGGGAGGTTCCTCCAACAGACAGCAGCACCTGGGTTGTAATAGAATCCCTTCGCTTGACTTCCCTAAGTGTTTTCCTAGGCCTAGCAGTAAGCGATGGTGGGGGATGGGCTCTAAAGCCAAGTATTAGCGAGTGCATCTCTGTGGGTAGTGGAGGGTTTTAAACTACTTCCCCAACCTTGGAACACCTGTGCCCCATAAAGATGCGTGGAATCTGTTTCCCCACCTCCAGCACACACACGGAGTCGTGCTCAGGTATCCTGATTGTGGGGAGGCTCCTCCAAATGACAGCAGCGCCTGGGTTCTAAAAGAATCCCTTAGCTTGTCTTCCCTGATGGCATGCCTAGGCTGGAGAGTGGGGGAAAGTGGGGGTTGGGCTCTAAACCAAGTATAAGCGAGAGCCTATCCATGGGATGTGGGTTTTTAACCTACAACCCACAACCATGGAATAAATGTGCCCCCTGAAAGATGCTTTGACTCTTTCCCTACATCCAGCACACACACGAAGATGTGTTCTGGTATTCTGAGTGTGGGGATGTTCCTCAAACTGACAGCAGCACCTGGATTCTATTAGTATCCCTTAGCTTCTGTTCCCTGAGTGTTTTCTTAAACCAGGCCATGAGGGAAAGCTGGGGGTTGGGCTTGGATGCCACGTAGCAGTGAGTGCCCCCTGATCCATTGAGGAAGTACTTAGAGGACTTCTCCCTAAAGGGAACACCTTTTCCTGCATTCATCTGGGTGCAGTGGGGCTGCACATCTCTCCCACACCTAAGAATGTGTTCTGGAATTCTGAGTACAGGGAAGTTCCTCCAACTGACAGCAGCGCCTGGGTTCTAATTGAATCCCTTTGCTTGTCTTCCCTGATGGAAAGCCTAGGCGGGAGTGCGGGGGAAAGTGTGGTTTGGGCTCCAAAACCAAGTATTTGCGGTGACCTCTCTATGGTTTGTGGAGGTGTTTAAACTACATCCCTAACCTGGGAACACCTGTGCCCCCATAAAGATCCGTGGAGTCTGTTTCCACACCTCCAGCACACACACGAACACTTGCACAGTTATCCTGAGAGTGGGCAGCCTCCTCCAACTGAGAGCAGGGCCTTGGTTCTTATAAAATCGCTTAACTTGTCTACCCTGTTTGGTTGCCTGATACGGAGTGCTGGGGAAAGGGTGGGTTGGGCTCTAAATCCAAGTATTAGCGAGTGCTTCTCCATGGGATTTGGAGGTTATTAACCAAAAGCCCACAACATGGGAATACCTGTGCTCCTTGAAAAAAGCGTGGACTCTGTATCCCCACCACCAGAACACACATGAAGAAGTTTTCTGCTATCCTGAGTGTGGGCTGGCAATTTCAGGTGACAGAAGCGGCTGGGTTCTAATAGAATCCCTTAGCTTGTAATCCCTGAGTGTTTCCCTAGGACTGACTCTGAGAGAAACCTGGGGGTTGGGCTTTGAGGCCAAATAGTAGCGAGTGTCCCCGATGGACTGAGGAAGTATTTAGATGAATTCTCCATAAAGGGAAACACCTGAGCACCCATTCATCTGCGTGGAGTGGGGCTTCAAATCTCCCCACCACACAAGGTTGGGTTCCAGTATCCTGAGGGTGGGGTAGTTCCTCCAACTGACATCAGCGTCTTGGTTTGAATAGAATCCCTTTGCTTGTCTTCCCTGATGGTTTGCCTAGGCCAGTGTGTGGTTGAAAGTGGGATTTGGGATCTAAAACTAAGTATTAGCGTGTGCCTCTCCATGGGTAGTGGAGATGTTTAAACTACAACCCACAACTTGGGAATTACTGTGACCCCTGAAAAATGCGTGTGCTATGTTTCCCCACGTCCAGCACACACAGGAAGAAGTGTTCTGGGGTTCTGAGTGTGGGGAGGTTCCTCCAACAGACAGCAGCACCTGGGTTGTAATAGAATCCCTTCGCTTGACTTCCCTAAGTGTTTTCCTAGGCCTAGCAGTAAGCGATGGTGGGGGATGGGCTCTAAAGCCAAGTATTAGCGAGTGCATCTCTGTGGGTAGTGGAGGGTTTTAAACTACTTCCCCAACCTTGGAACACCTGTGCCCCATAAAGATGCGTGGAATCTGTTTTCCCACCTCCAGCACACACACGGAGTCGTGCTCAGGTATCCTGATTGTGGGGAGGCTCCTCCAAATGACAGCAGCGCCTGGGTTCTAAAAGAATCCCTTAGCTTGTCTTCCCTGATGGCATGCCTAGGCTGGAGAGTGGGGGAAAGTGGGGGTTGGGCTCTAAACCAAGTATAAGCGAGAGCCTATCCATGGGATGTGGGTTTTTAACCTACAACCCACAACCATGGAATAAATGTGCCCCCTGAAAGATGCTTTGACTCTTTCCCTACATCCAGCACACACACGAAGATGTGTTCTGGTATTCTGAGTGTGGGGATGTTCCTCAAACTGACAGCAGCACCTGGATTCTATTAGTATCCCTTAGCTTCTGTTCCCTGAGTGTTTTCTTAAACCAGGCCATGAGGGAAAGCTGGGGGTTGGGCTTGGAGGCCACGTAGCAGTGAGTGCCCCCTGATCCATTGAGGAAGTACTTAGAGGACTTCTCCCTAAAGGGAACACCTTTTCCTGCATTCATCTGGGTGCAGTGGGGCTGCACATCTCTCCCACACCTAAGAATGTGTTCTGGAATTCTGAGTACAGGGAAGTTCCTCCAACTGACAGCAGCGCCTGGGTTCTAATTGAATCCCTTTGCTTGTCTTCCCTGATGGAAAGCCTAGGCGGGAGTGCGGGGGAAAGTGTGGTTTGGGCTCCAAAACCAAGTATTTGCGGTGACCTCTCTATGGTTTGTGGAGGTGTTTAAACTACATCCCTAACCTGGGAACACCTGTGCCCCCATAAAGATCCGTGGAGTCTGTTTCCACACCTCCAGCACACACACGAACACTTGCACAGTTATCCTGAGAGTGGGCAGCCTCCTCCAACTGAGAGCAGGGCCTTGGTTCTTATAAAATCGCTTAACTTGTCTACCCTGTTTGGTTGCCTGATACGGAGTGCTGGGGAAAGGGTGGGTTGGGCTCTAAATCCAAGTATTAGCGAGTGCTTCTCCATGGGATTTGGAGGTTATTAACCAAAAGCCCACAACATGGGAATACCTGTGCTCCTTGAAAAAAGCGTGGACTCTGTATCCCCACCACCAGAACACACATGAAGAAGTTTTCTGCTATCCTGAGTGTGGGCTGGCAATTTCAGGTGACAGAAGCGGCTGGGTTCTAATAGAATCCCTTAGCTTGTAATCCCTGAGTGTTTCCCTAGGACTGACTCTGAGAGAAACCTGGGGGTTGGGCTTTGAGGCCAAATAGTAGCGACTGTCCCCGATGGACTGAGGAAGTATTTAGATGAATTCTCCATAAAGGGAAACACCTGAGCACCCATTCATCTGCGTGGAGTGGGGCTTCAAATCTCCCCACCACACAAGGTTGGGTTCCAGTATCCTGAGGGTGGGGTAGTTCCTCCAACTGACATCAGCATCTTGGTTTGAATAGAATCCCTTTGCTTGTCTTCCCTTATGGTTTGCCTAGGCCAGTGTGTGGTTGAAAGTGGGATTTGGGATCTAAAACTAAGTATTAGCGTGTGCCTCTCCATGGGTAGTGGAGATGTTTAAACTACAACCCACAACTTGGGAATTACTGTGACCCCTGAAAAATGCGTGTGCTATGTTTCCCCACGTCCAGCACACACAGGAAGAAGTGTTCTGGGGTTCTGAGTGTGGGGAGGTTCCTCCAACAGACAGCAGCACCTGGGTTGTAATAGAATCCCTTCCCCTGAATTCCCTAAGTGTTTTCCTAGGCCTAGCAGTAAGCGATGGTGGGGGATGGGCTCTAAAGCCAAGTATTAGCGAGTGCATCTCTGTGGGTAGTGGAGGGTTTTAAACTACTTCCCCAACCTTGGAACACCTGTGCCCCATAAAGATGCGTGGAATCTGTTTCCCCACCTCCAGCACACACACGGAGACGTGCTCAGGTATCCTGATTGTGGGGAGGCTCCTCCAAATGACAGCAGCGCCTGGGTTCTAAAAGAATCCCTTAGCTTGTCTTCCCTGATGGCATGCCTAGGCTGGAGAGTGGGGGAAAGTGGGGGTTGGGCTCTAAACCAAGGATAAGCGAGAGCCTATCCATGGGATGTGGGTTTTTAACCTACAACCCACAACCATGGAATAAATGTGCCCCCTGAATGATGCTTTGACTGTTTCCCTACATCCAGGACACACACGAAGATGTGTTCTTGCATTCTGAGTGTGGGGAAGTTCCTCAAACTGACAGCAGCACCTGGATTCTATTAGAATCCCTTAGCTTCTGTTCCCTGAGTGTTCTTTTAGGCCAGGCCATGAGGGAAAGCTGGGGGTTGGGCTTGGAGGCCACGTAGCAGTGAGTGCCCCCTGATCCATTGAGGAAGTACTTAGAGGACTTCTCCCTAAAGGGAGCACCTTTTCCTGCATTCATCTGGGTGCAGTGGGGCTGCACATCTCTCCCACACCTAAGAATGTGTTCTGGAATTCTGAGTGCAGGGAAGTTCCTCCAACTGACAGCAGCGCCTGGGTTCTAATTGAATCCCTTTGCTTGTCTTCCCTGATGGAAAGCCTAGGCGGGAGTGCGGGGGAAAGTGTGGTTTGGGCTCCAAAACCAAGTATTGGCGATGACCTCTCTATGGTTTGTGGAGGTGTTTAAACTACATCCCTAACCTGGGAACACCTGTGCCCCCATAAAGATCCGTGGAGTCTGTTTCCACACCTCCAGCACACACACGAACACTTGCACAGTTATCCTGAGAGTGGGCAGCCTCCTCCAACTGAGAGCAGGGCCTTGGTTCTTATAAAATCGCTTAACTTGTCTACCCTGTTTGGTTGCCTGATACGGAGTGCTGGGGAAAGGGTGGGTTGGGCTCTAAATCCAAGTATTAGCGAGTGCTTCTCCATGGGATTTGGAGGTTATTAACCAAAAGCCCACAACATGGGAATACCTGTGCTCCTTGAAAAAAGCGTGGACTCTGTATCCCCACCACCAGAACACACATGAAGAAGTTTTCTGCTAT
Organism: Vicugna pacos; assembly: GCF_048564905.1. Classification (NCBI taxonomy): domain Eukaryota; kingdom Metazoa; phylum Chordata; class Mammalia; order Artiodactyla; family Camelidae; genus Vicugna; species Vicugna pacos. The sequence continues at coordinate 60,861,100 of NW_027328740.1, read as the reverse complement.
CCTGAGTGTGGGCTGGCAATTTCAGGTGACAGAAGCGGCTGGGTTCTAATAGAATCCCTTAGCTTGTAATCCCTGAGTGTTTCCCTAGGACTGACTCTGAGAGAAACCTGGGGGTTGGGCTTTGAGGCCAAATAGTAGCGAGTGTCCCCGATGGACTGAGGAAGTATTTAGATGAATTCTCCATAAAGGGAAACACCTGAGCACCCATTCATCTGCGTGGAGTGGGGCTTCAAATCTCCCCACCACACAAGGTTGGGTTCCAGTATCCTGAGGGTGGGGTAGTTCCTCCAACTGACATCAGCGTCTTGGTTTGAATAGAATCCCTTTGCTTGTCTTCCCTGATGGTTTGCCTAGGCCAGTGTGTGGTTGAAAGTGGGATTTGGGATCTAAAACTAAGTATTAGCGTGTGCCTCTCCATGGGTAGTGGAGATGTTTAAACTACAACCCACAACTTGGGAATTACTGTGACCCCTGAAAAATGCGTGTGCTATGTTTCCCCACGTCCAGCACACACAGGAAGAAGTTTTCTGGGGTTGTGAGTGTGGGGAGGTTCCTCCAACAGACAGCAGCACCTGGGTTGTAATAGAATCCCTTCGCTTGACTTCCCTAAGTGTTTTCCTAGGCCTAGCAGTAAGCGATGGTGGGGGATGGGCTCTAAAGCCAAGTATTAGCGAGTGCATCTCTGTGGGTAGTGGAGGGTTTTAAACTACTTCCCCAACCTTGGAACACCTGTGCCCCATAAAGATGCGTGGAATCTGTTTCCCCACCTCCAGCACACACACGGAGACGTGCTCAGGTATCCTGATTGTGGGGAGGCTCCTCCAAATGACAGCAGCGCCTGGGTTCTAAAAGAATCCCTTAGCTTGTCTTCCCTGATGGCATGGCTAGGCTGGAGAGTGGGGGAAAGTGGGGGTTGGGCTCTAAACCAAGGATAAGCGAGAGCCTATCCATGGGATGTGGGTTTTTAACCTACAACCCACAACCATGGAATAAATGTGCCCCCTGAAAGATGCTTTGACTTTTTCCCTACATCCAGCACACACACGAAGATGTGTTCTTGCATTCTGAGTGTGGGGAAGTTCCTCAAACTGACAGCAGCACCTGGATTCTATTAGAATCCCTTAGCTTCTGTTCCCTGAGTGTTCTTTTAGGCCAGGCCATGAGGGAAAGCTGGGGTTTGGGCTTGGAGGCCACGTAGCAGTGAGTGCCCCCTGATCCATTGAGGAAGTACTTAGAGGACTTCTCCCTAAAGGGAACACCTTTTCCTGCATTCATCTGGGTGCAGTGGGGCTGCACATCTCTCCCACACCTAAGAATGTGTTCTGGAATTCTGAGTGCAGGGAAGTTCCTCCAACTGACAGCAGCGCCTGGGTTCTAATTGAATCCCTTTGCTTGTCTTCCCTGATGGAAAGCCTAGGCGGGAGTGCGGGGGAAAGTGTGGTTTGGGCTCCAAAACCAAGTATTGGCGATGACCTCTCTATGGTTTGTGGAGGTGTTTAAACTACATCCCTAACCTGGGAACACCTGTGCCCCCATAAAGATCCGTGGAGTCTGTTTCCACACCTCCAGCACACACACGAACACTTGCACAGTTATCCTGAGAGTGGGCAGCCTCCTCCAACTGAGAGCAGGGCCTTGGTTCTTATAAAATCGCTTAACTTGTCTACCCTGTTTGGTTGCCTGATACGGAGTGCTGGGGAAAGGGTGGGTTGGGCTCTAAATCCAAGTATTAGCGAGTGCTTCTCCATGGGATTTGGAGGTTATTAACCAAAAGCCCACAACATGGGAATACCTGTGCTCCTTGAAAAAAGCGTGGACTCTGTATCCCCACCACCAGAACACACATGAAGAAGTTTTCTGCTATCCTGAGTGTGGGCTGGCAATTTCAGGTGACAGAAGCGGCTGGGTTCTAATAGAATCCCTTAGCTTGTAATCCCTGAGTGTTTCCCTAGGACTGACTCTGAGAGAAACCTGGGGGTTGGGCTTTGAGGCCAAATAGTAGCGAGTGTCCCCGATGGACTGAGGAAGTATTTAGATGAATTCTCCATAAAGGGAAACACCTGAGCACCCATTCATCTGCGTGGAGTGGGGCTTCAAATCTCCCCACCACACAAGGTTGGGTTCCAGTATCCTGAGGGTGGGGTAGTTCCTCCAACTGACATCAGCGTCTTGGTTTGAATAGAATCCCTTTGCTTGTCTTCCCTGATGGTTTGCCTAGGCCAGTGTGTGGTTGAAAGTGGGATTTGGGATCTAAAACTAAGTATTAGCGTGTGCCTCTCCATGGGTAGTGGAGATGTTTAAACTACAACCCACAACTTGGGAATTACTGTGACCCCTGAAAAATGCGTGTGCTATGTTTCCCCATGTCCAGCACACACAGGAAGAAGTGTTCTGGGGTTGTGAGTGTGGGGAGGTTCCTCCAACAGACAGCAGCACCTGGGTTGTAATAGAATCCCTTCGCTTGACTTCCCTAAGTGTTTTCCTAGGCCTAGCAGTAAGCGATGGTGGGGGATGGGCTCTAAAGCCAAGTATTAGCGAGTGCATCTCTGTGGGTAGTGGAGGGTTTTAAACTACTTCCCCAACCTTGGAACACCTGTGCCCCATAAAGATGCGTGGAATCTGTTTCCCCACCTCCAGCACACACACGGAGTCGTGCTCAGGTATCCTGATTGTGGGGAGGCTCCTCCAAATGACAGCAGCGCCTGGGTTCTAAAAGAATCCCTTAGCTTGTCTTCCCTGATGGCATGCCTAGGCTGGAGAGTGGGGGAAAGTGGGGGTTGGGCTCTAAACCAAGTATAAGCGAGAGCCTATCCATGGGATGTGGGTTTTTAACCTACAACCCACAACCATGGAATAAATGTGCCCCCTGAAAGATGCTTTGACTCTTTCCCTACATCCAGCACACACACGAAGATGTGTTCTGGTATTCTGAGTGTGGGGATGTTCCTCAAACTGACAGCAGCACCTGGATTCTATTAGTATCCCTTTGCTTCTGTTCCCTGAGTGTTTTCTTAAACCAGGCCATGAGGGAAAGCTGGGGGTTGGGCTTGGAGGCCACGTAGCAGTGAGTGCCCCCTGATCCATTGAGGAAGTACTTAGAGGACTTCTCCCTAAAGGGAACACCTTTTCCTGCATTCATCTGGGTGCAGTGGGGCTGCACATCTCTCCCACACCTAAGAATGTGTTCTGGAATTCTGAGTACAGGGAAGTTCCTCCAACTGACAGCAGCGCCTGGGTTCTAATTGAATCCCTTTGCTTGTCTTCCCTGATGGAAAGCCTAGGCGGGAGTGCGGGGGAAAGTGTGGTTTGGGCTCCAAAACCAAGTATTTGCGGTGACCTCTCTATGGTTTGTGGAGGTGTTTAAACTACATCCCTAACCTGGGAACACCTGTGCCCCCATAAAGATCCGTGGAGTCTGTTTCCACACCTCCAGCACACACACGAACACTTGCACAGTTATCCTGAGAGTGGGCAGCCTCCTCCAACTGAGAGCAGGGCCTTGGTTCTTATAAAATCGCTTAACTTGTCTACCCTGTTTGGTTGCCTGATACGGAGTGCTGGGGAAAGGGTGGGTTGGGCTCTAAATCCAAGTATTAGCGAGTGCTTCTCCATGGGATTTGGAGGTTATTAACCAAAAGCCCACAACATGGGAATACCTGTGCTCCTTGAAAAAAGCGTGGACTCTGTATCCCCACCACCAGAACACACATGAAGAAGTTTTCTGCTATCCTGAGTGTGGGCTGGCAATTTCAGGTGACAGAAGCGGCTGGGTTCTAATAGAATCCCTTAGCTTGTAATCCCTGAGTGTTTCCCTAGGACTGACTCTGAGAGAAACCTGGGGGTTGGGCTTTGAGGCCAAATAGTAGCGAGTGTCCCCGATGGACTGAGGAAGTATTTAGATGAATTCTCCATAAAGGGAAACACCTGAGCACCCATTCATCTGCGTGGAGTGGGGCTTCAAATCTCCCCACCACACAAGGTTGGGTTCCAGTATCCTGAGGGTGGGGTAGTTCCTCCAACTGACATCAGCGTCTTGGTTTGAATAGAATCCCTTTGCTTGTCTTCCCTGATGGTTTGCCTAGGCCAGTGTGTGGTTGAAAGTGGGATTTGGGATCTAAAACTAAGTATTAGCGTGTGCCTCTCCATGGGTAGTGGAGATGTTTAAACTACAACCCACAACTTGGGAATTACTGTGACCCCTGAAAAATGCGTGTGCTATGTTTCCCCACGTCCAGCACACACAGGAAGAAGTGTTCTGGGGTTGTGAGTGTGGGGAGGTTCCTCCAACAGACAGCAGCACCTGGGTTGTAATAGAATCCCTTCGCTTGACTTCCCTAAGTGTTTTCCTAGGCCTAGCAGTAAGCGATGGTGGGGGATGGGCTCTAAAGCCAAGTATTAGCGAGTGCATCTCTGTGGGTAGTGGAGGGTTTTAAACTACTTCCCCAACCTTGGAACACCTGTGCCCCATAAAGATGCGTGGAATCTGTTTCCCCACCTCCAGCACACACACGGAGTCGTGCTCAGGTATCCTGATTGTGGGGAGGCTCCTCCAAATGACAGCAGCGCCTGGGTTCTAAAAGAATCCCTTAGCTTGTCTTCCCTGATGGCATGCCTAGGCTGGAGAGTGGGGGAAAGTGGGGGTTGGGCTCTAAACCAAGTATAAGCGAGAGCCTATCCATGGGATGTGGGTTTTTAACCTACAACCCACAACCATGGAATAAATGTGCCCCCTGAAAGATGCTTTTACTCTTTCCCTACATCCAGCACACACACGAAGATGTGTTCTGGTATTCTGAGTGTGGGGATGTTCCTCAAACTGACAGCAGCACCTGGATTCTATTAGTATCCCTTTGCTTCTGTTCCCTGAGTGTTTTCTTAAACCAGGCCATGAGGGAAAGCTGGGGGTTGGGCTTGGAGGCCACGTAGCAGTGAGTGCCCCCTGATCCATTGAGGAAGTACTTAGAGGACTTCTCCCTAAAGGGAACACCTTTTCCTGCATTCATCTGGGTGCAGTGGGGCTGCACATCTCTCCCACACCTAAGAATGTGTTCTGGAATTCTGAGTGCAGGGAAGTTCCTCCAACTGACAGCAGCGCCTGGGTTCTAATTGAATCCCTTTGCTTGTCTTCCCTGATGGAAAGCCTAGGCGGGAGTGCGGGGGAAAGTGTGGTTTGGGCTCCAAAACCAAGTATTTGCGGTGACCTCTCTATGGTTTGTGGAGGTGTTTAAACTACATCGCTATCCTGGGAACACCTGTGCCCCCATAAAGATCCGTGGAGTCTGTTTCCACACCTCCAGCACACACACGAACACTTGCACAGTTATCCTGAGAGTGGGCAGCCTCCTCCAACTGAGAGCAGGGCCTTGGTTCTTATAAAATCGCTTAACTTGTCTACCCTGTTTGGTTGCCTGATACGGAGTGCTGGGGAAAGGGTGGGTTGGGCTCTAAATCCAAGTATTAGCGAGTGCTTCTCCATGGGATTTGGAGGTTATTAACCAAAAGCCCACAACATGGGAATACCTGTGCTCCTTGAAAAAAGCGTGGACTCTGTATCCCCACCACCAGAACACACATGAAGAAGTTTTCTGCTATCCTGAGTGTGGGCTGGCAATTTCAGGTGACAGAAGCGGCTGGGTTCTAATAGAATCCCTTAGCTTGTAATCCCTGAGTGTTTCCCTAGGACTGACTCTGAGAGAAACCTGGGGGTTGGGCTTTGAGGCCAAATAGTAGCGAGTGTCCCCGATGGACTGAGGAAGTATTTAGATGAATTCTCCATAAAGGGAAACACCTGAGCACCCATTCATCTGCGTGGAGTGGGGCTTCAAATCTCCCCACCACACAAGGTTGGGTTCCAGTATCCTGAGGGTGGGGTAGTTCCTCCAACTGACATCAGCGTCTTGGTTTGAATAGAATCCCTTTGCTTGTCTTCCCTGATGGTTTGCCTAGGCCAGTGTGTGGTTGAAAGTGGGATTTGGGATCTAAAACTAAGTATTAGCGTGTGCCTCTCCATGGGTAGTGGAGATGTTTAAACTACAACCCACAACTTGGGAATTACTGTGACCCCTGAAAAATGCGTGTGCTATGTTTCCCCACGTCCAGCACACACAGGAAGAAGTGTTCTGGGGTTGTGAGTGTGGGGAGGTTCCTCCAACAGACAGCAGCACCTGGGTTGTAATAGAATCCCTTCCCCTGAATTCCCTAAGTGTTTTCCTAGGCCTAGCAGTAAGCGATGGTGGGGGATGGGCTCTAAAGCCAAGTATTAGCGAGTGCATCTCTGTGGGTAGTGGAGGGTTTTAAACTACTTCCCCAACCTTGGAAAACCTGTGCCCCATAAAGATGCGTGGAATCTGTTTCCCCACCTCCAGCACACACACGGAGACGTGCTCAGGTATCCTGATTGTGGGGAGGCTCCTCCAAATGACAGCAGCGCCTGGGTTCTAAAAGAATCCCTTAGCTTGTCTTCCCTGATGGCATGCCTAGGCTGGAGAGTGGGGGAAAGTGGGGGTTGGGCTCTAAACCAAGGATAAGCGAGAGCCTATCCATGGGATGTGGGTTTTTAACCTACAACCCACAACCATGGAAGAAATGTGCCCCCTGAATGATGCTTTGACTGTTTCCCTACATCCAGCACACACACGAAGATGTGTTCTTGCATTCTGAGTGTGGGGAAGTTCCTCAAACTGACAGCAGCACCTGGATTCTATTAGAATACCTTAGCTTCTGTTCCCTGAGTGTTCTTTTAGGCCAGGCTATGAGGGAAAGCTGGGGGTTGGGCTTGGAGGCCACGTAGCAGTGAGTGCCCCCTGATCCATTGAGGAAGTACTTAGAGGACTTCTCCCTAAAGGGAGCACCTTTTCCTGCATTCATCTGGGTGCAGTGGGGCTGCACATCTCTCCCACACCTAAGAATGTGTTCTGGAATTCTGAGTGCAGGGAAGTTCCTCCAACTGACAGCAGCGCCTGGGTTCTAATTGAATCCCTTTGCTTGTCTTCCCTGATGGAAAGCCTAGGCGGGAGTGCGGGGGAAAGTGTGGTTTGGGCTCCAAAACCAAGTATTGGCGATGACCTCTCTATTTTTTGTGGAGGTGTTTAAACTACATCGCTAACCTGGGAACACCTGTGCCCCCATAAAGATCCGTGGAGTCTGTTTCCACACCTCCAGCACACACACGAACACTTGCACAGTTATCCTGAGAGTGGGCAGCCTCCTCCAACTGAGAGCAGGGCCTTGGTTCTTATAAAATCGCTTAACTTGTCTACCCTGTTTGGTTGCCTGATACGGAGTGCTGGGGAAAGGGTGGGTTGGGCTCTAAATCCAAGTATTAGCGAGTGCTTCTCCATGGGATTTGGAGGTTATTAACCAAAAGCCCACAACATGGGAATACCTGTGCTCCTTGAAAAAAGCGTGGACTCTGTATCCCCACCACCAGAACACACATGAAGAAGTTTTCTGCTATCCTGAGTGTGGGCTGGCAATTTCAGGTGACAGAAGCGGCTGGGTTCTAATAGAATCCCTTAGCTTGTAATCCCTGAGTGTTTCCCTAGGACTGACTCTGAGAGAAACCTGGGGGTTGGGCTTTGAGGCCAAATAGTAGCGAGTGTCCCCGATGGACTGAGGAAGTATTTAGATGAATTCTCCATAAAGGGAAACACCTGAGCACCCATTCATCTGCGTGGAGTGGGGCTTCAAATCTCCCCACCACACAAGGTTGGGTTCCAGTATCCTGAGGGTGGGGTAGTTCCTCCAACTGACATCAGCGTCTTGGTTTGAATAGAATCCCTTTGCTTGTCTTCCCTGATGGTTTGCCTAGGCCAGTGTGTGGTTGAAAGTGGGATTTGGGATCTAAAACTAAGTATTAGCGTGTGCCTCTCCATGGGTAGTGGAGATGTTTAAACTACAACCCACAACTTGGGAATTACTGTGACCCCTGAAAAATGCGTGTGCTATGTTTCCCCATGTCCAGCACACACAGGAAGAAGTGTTCTGGGGTTGTGAGTGTGGGGAGGTTCCTCCAACAGACAGCAGCACCTGGGTTGTAATAGAATCCCTTCGCTTGACTTCCCTAAGTGTTTTCCTAGGCCTAGCAGTAAGCGATGGTGGGGGATGGGCTCTAAAGCCAAGTATTAGCGAGTGCATCTCTGTGGGTAGTGGAGGGTTTTAAACTACTTCCCCAAACTTGGAACACCTGTGCCCCATAAAGATGCGTGGAATCTGTTTCCCCACCTCCAGCACACACACGGAGACGTGCTCAGGTATCCTGATTGTGGGGAGGCTCCTCCAAATGACAGCAGCGCCTGGGTTCTAAAAGAATCCCTTAGCTTGTCTTCCCTGATGGCATGCCTAGGCTGGAGAGTGGGGGAAAGTGGGGGTTGGGCTCTAAACCAAGTATAAGCGAGAGCCTATCCATGGGATGTGGGTTTTTAACCTACAACCCACAACCATGGAATAAATGTGCCCCCTGAAAGATGCTTTGACTGTTTCCCTACATCCAGCACACACACGAAGATGTGTTCTTGCATTCTGAGTGTGGGGAAGTTCCTCAAACTGACAGCAGCACCTGGATTCTATTAGAATCCCTTAGCTTCTGTTCCCTGAGTGTTCTTTTAGGCCAGGCCATGAGGGAAAGCTGGGGGTTGGGCTTGGAGGCCACGTAGCAGTGAGTGCCCCCTGATCCATTGAGGAAGTACTTAGAGGACTTCTCCCTAAAGGGAGCACCTTTTCCTGCATTCATCTGGGTGCAGTGGGGCTGCACATCTCTCCCACACCTAAGAATGTGTTCTGGAATTCTGAGTGCAGGGAAGTTCCTCCAACTGACAGCAGCGCCTGGGTTCTAATTGAATCCCTTTGCTTGTCTTCCCTGATGGAAAGCCTAGGCGGGAGTGCGGGGGAAAGTGTGGTTTGGGCTCCAAAACCAAGTATTGGCGATGACCTCTCTATGGTTTGTGGAGGTGTTTAAACTACATCCCTAACCTGGGAACACCTGTGCCCCCATAAAGATCCGTGGAGTCTGTTTCCACACCTCCAGCACACACACGAACACTTGCACAGTTATCCTGAGAGTGGGCAGCCTCCTCCAACTGAGAGCAGGGCCTTGGTTCTTATAAAATCGCTTAACTTGTCTACCCTGTTTGGTTGCCTGATACGGAGTGCTGGGGAAAGGGTGGGTTGGGCTCTAAATCCAAGTATTAGCGAGTGCTTCTCCATGGGATTTGGAGGTTATTAACCAAAAGCCCACAACATGGGAATACCTGTGCTCCTTGAAAAAAGCGTGGACTCTGTATCCCCACCACCAGAACACACATGAAGAAGTTTTCTGCTATCCTGAGTGTGGGCTGGCAATTTCAGGTGACAGAAGCGGCTGGGTTCTAATAGAATCCCTTAGCTTGTAATCCCTGAGTGTTTCCCTAGGACTGACTCTGAGAGAAACCTGGGGGTTGGGCTTTGAGGCCAAATAGTAGCGAGTGTCCCCGATGGACTGAGGAAGTATTTAGATGAATTCTCCATAAAGGGAAACACCTGAGCACCCATTCATCTGCGTGGAGTGGGGCTTCAAATCTCCCCACCACACAAGGTTGGGTTCCAGTATCCTGAGGGTGGGGTAGTTCCTCCAACTGACATCAGCGTCTTGGTTTGAATAGAATCCCTTTGCTTGTCTTCCCTGATGGTTTGCCTAGGCCAGTGTGTGGTTGAAAGTGGGATTTGGGATCTAAAACTAAGTATTAGCGTGTGCCTCTCCATGGGTAGTGGAGATGTTTAAACTACAACCCACAACTTGGGAATTACTGTGACCCCTGAAAAATGCGTGTGCTATGTTTCCCCACGTCCAGCACACACAGGAAGAAGTGTTCTGGGGTTCTGAGTGTGGGGAGGTTCCTCCAACAGACAGCAGCACCTGGGTTGTAATAGAATCCCTTCGCTTGACTTCCCTAAGTGTTTTCCTAGGCCTAGCAGTAAGCGATGGTGGGGGATGGGCTCTAAAGCCAAGTATTAGCGAGTGCATCTCTGTGGGTACTGGAGGGTTTTAAACTACTTCCCCAACCTTGGAACACCTGTGCCCCATAAAGATGCGTGGAATCTGTTTCCCCAACTCCAGCACACACACGGAGACGTGCTCAGGTATCCTGATTGTGGGGAGGCTCCTCCAAATGACAGCAGCGCCTGGGTTCTAAAAGAATCCCTTAGCTTGTCTTCCCTGATGGCATGCCTAGGCTGGAGAGTGGGGGAAAGTGGGGGTTGGGCTCTAAACCAAGGATAAGCGAGAGCCTATCCATGGGATGTGGGTTTTTAACCTACAACCCACAACCATGGAATAAATGTGCCCCCTGAAAGATGCTTTGACTGTTTCCCTACATCCAGCACACACACGAAGATGTGTTCTTGCATTCTGAGTGTGGGGAAGTTCCTCAAACTGACAGCAGCACCTGGATTCTATTAGAATCCCTTAGCTTCTGTTCCCTGAGTGTTCTTTTAGGCCAGGCCATGAGGGAAAGCTGGGGTTTGGGCTTGGAGGCCACGTAGCAGTGAGTGCCCCCTGATCCATTGAGGAAGTACTTAGAGGACTTCTCCCTAAAGGGAACACCTTTTCCTGCATTCATCTGGGTGCAGTGGGGCTGCACATCTCTCCCACACCTAAGAATGTGTTCTGGAATTCTGAGTGCAGGGAAGTTCCTCCAACTGACAGCAGCGCCTGGGTTCTAATTGAATCCCTTTTCTTGTCTTCCCTGATGGAAAGCCTAGGCGGGAGTGCGGGGGAAAGTGTGGTTTGGGCTCCAAAACCAAGTATTGGCGATGACCTCTCTATGGTTTGTGGAGGTGTTTAAACTACATCCCTAACCTGGGAACACCTGTGCCCCCATAAAGATCCGTGGAGTCTGTTTCCACACCTCCAGCACACACACGAACACTTGCACAGTTATCCTGAGAGTGGGCAGCCTCCTCCAACTGAGAGCAGGGCCTTGGTTCTTATAAAATCGCTTAACTTGTCTACCCTGTTTGGTTGCCTGATACGGAGTGCTGGGGAAAGGGTGGGTTGGGCTCTAAATCCAAGTATTAGCGAGTGCTTCTCCATGGGATTTGGAGGTTATTAACCAAAAGCCCACAACATGGGAATACCTGTGCTCCTTGAAAAAAGCGTGGACTCTGTATCCCCACCACCAGAACACACATGAAGAAGTTTTCTGCTATCCTGAGTGTGGGCTGGCAATTTCAGGTGACAGAAGCGGCTGGGTTCTAATAGAATCCCTTAGCTTGTAATCCCTGAGTGTTTCCCTAGGACTGACTCTGAGAGAAACCTGGGGGTTGGGCTTTGAGGCCAAATAGTAGCGAGTGTCCCCGATGGACTGAGGAAGTATTTAGATGAATTCTCCATAAAGGGAAACACCTGAGCACCCATTCATCTGCGTGGAGTGGGGCTTCAAATCTCCCCACCACACAAGGTTGGGTTCCAGTATCCTGAGGGTGGGGTAGTTCCTCCAACTGACATCAGCGTCTTGGTTTGAATAGAATCCCTTTGCTTGTCTTCCCTGATGGTTTGCCTAGGCCAGTGTGTGGTTGAAAGTGGGATTTGGGATCTAAAACTAAGTATTAGCGTGTGCCTCTCCATGGGTAGTGGAGATGTTTAAACTACAACCCACAACTTGGGAATTACTGTGACCCCTGAAAAATGCGTGTGCTATGTTTCCCCACGTCCAGCACACACAGGAAGAAGTGTTCTGGGGTTCTGAGTGTGGGGAGGTTCCTCCAACAGACAGCAGCACCTGGGTTGTAATAGAATCCCTTCCCCTGACTTCCCTAAGTGTTTTCCTAGGCCTAGCAGTAAGCGATGGTGGGGGATGGGCTCTAAAGCCAAGTATTAGCGAGTGCATCTCTGTGGGTAGTGGAGGGTTTTAAACTACTTCCCCAACCTTGGAACACCTGTGCCCCATAAAGATGCGTGGAATCTGTTTCCCTACCTCCAGCACACACACGGAGACGTGCTCAGGTATCCTGATTGTGGGGAGGCTCCTCCAAATGACAGCAGCGCCTGGGTTCTAAAAGAATCCCTTAGCTTGTCTTCCCTGATGGCATGCCTAGGCTGGAGAGTGGGGGAAAGTGGGGGTTGGGCTCTAAACCAAGGATAAGCGAGAGCCTATCCATGGGATGTGGGTTTTTAACCTACAACCCACAACCATGGAATAAATGTGCCCCCTGAAAGATGCTTTGACTGTTTCCCTACATCCAGCACACACACGAAGATGTGTTCTTGCATTCTGAGTGTGGGGAAGTTCCTCAAACTGACAGCAGCACCTGGATTCTATTAGAATCCCTTAGCTTCTGTTCCCTGAGTGTTCTTTTAGGCCAGGCCATGAGGGAAAGCTGGGGGTTGGGCTTGGAGGCCACGTAGCAGTGAGTGCCCCCTGATCCATTGAGGAAGTACTTAGAGGACTTCTCCCTAAAGGGAACACCTTTTCCTGCATTCATCTGGGTGCAGTGGGGCTGCACATCTCTCCCACACCTAAGAATGTGTTCTGGAATTCTGAGTGCAGGGAAGTTCCTCCAACTGACAGCAGCGCCTGGGTTCTAATTGAATCCCTTTGCTTGTCTTCCCTGATGGAAAGCCTAGGCGGGAGTGCGGGGGAAAGTGTGGTTTGGGCTCCAAAACCAAGTATTGGCGATGACCTCTCTATGGTTTGTGGAGGTGTTTAAACTACATCCCTAACTTGGGAACACCTGTGCCCCCATAAAGATCCGTGGAGTCTGTTTCCACACCTCCAGCACACACACGAACACTTGCACAGTTATCCTGAGAGTGGGCAGCCTCCTCCAACTGAGAGCAGGGCCTTGGTTCTTATAAAATCGCTTAACTTGTCTACCCTGTTTGGTTGCCTGATACGGAGTGCTGGGGAAAGGGTGGGTTGGGCTCTAAATCCAAGTATTAGCGAGTGCTTCTCCATGGGATTTGGAGGTTATTAACCAAAAGCCCACAACATGGGAATACCTGTGCTCCTTGAAAAAAGCGTGGACTCTGTATCCCCACCACCAGAACACACATGAAGAAGTTTTCTGCTATCCTGAGTGTGGGCTGGCAATTTCAGGTGACAGAAGCGGCTGGGTTCTAATAGAATCCCTTAGCTTGTAATCCCTGAGTGTTTCCCTAGGACTGACTCTGAGAGAAACCTGGGGGTTGGGCTTTGAGGCCAAATAGTAGCGAGTGTCCCCGATGGACTGAGGAAGTATTTAGATGAATTCTCCATAAAGGGAAACACCTGAGCACCCATTCATCTGCGTGGAGTGGGGCTTCAAATCTCCCCACCACACAAGGTTGGGTTCCAGTATCCTGAGGGTGGGGTAGTTCCTCCAACTGACATCAGCGTCTTGGTTTGAATAGAATCCCTTTGCTTGTCTTCCCTGATGGTTTGCCTAGGCCAGTGTGTGGTTGAAAGTGGGATTTGGGATCTAAAACTAAGTATTAGCGTGTGCCTCTCCATGGGTAGTGGAGATGTTTAAACTACAACCCACAACTTGGGAATTACTGTGACCCCTGAAAAATGCGTGTGCTATGTTTCCCCACGTCCAGCACACACAGGAAGAAGTGTTCTGGGGTTGTGAGTGTGGGGAGGTTCCTCCAACAGACAGCAGCACCTGGGTTGTAATAGAATCCCTTCGCTTGACTTCCCTAAGTGTTTTCCTAGGCCTAGCAGTAAGCGATGGTGGGGGATGTGCTCTAAAGCCAAGTATTAGCGAGTGCATCTCTGTGGGTAGTGGAGGGTTTTAAACTACTTCCCCAACCTTGGAACACCTGTGCCCCATAAAGATGCGTGGAATCTGTTTCCCCACCTCCAGCACACACACGGAGACGTGCTCAGGTATCCTGATTGTGGGGAGGCTCCTCCAAATGACAGCAGCGCCTGGGTTCTAAAAGGATCCCTTAGCTTGTCTTCCCTGATGGCATGCCTAGGCTGGAGAGTGGGGGAAAGTGGGGGTTGGGCTCTAAACCAAGGATAAGCGAGAGCCTATCCATGGGATGTGGGTTTTTAACCTACAACCCACAACCATGGAATAAATGTGCCCCCTGAAAGATGCTTTGACTGTTTCCCTACATCCAGCACACACACGAAGATGTGTTCTTGCATTCTGAGTGTGGGGAAGTTCCTCAAACTGACAGCAGCACCTGGATTCTATTAGAATCCCTTAGCTTCTGTTCCCTGAGTGTTCTTTTAGGCCAGGCCATGAGGGAAAGCTGGGGGTTGGGCTTGGAGGCCACGTAGCAGTGAGTGCCCCCTGATCCATTGAGGAAGTACTTAGAGGACTTCTCCCTAAAGGGAACACCTTTTCCTGCATTCATCTGGGTGCAGTGGGGCTGCACATCTCTCCCACACCTAAGAATGTGTTCTGGAATTCTGAGTGCAGGGAAGTTCCTCCAACTGACAGCAGCGCCTGGGTTCTAATTGAATCCCTTTGCTTGTCTTCCCTGATGGAAAGCCTAGGCGGGAGTGCGGGGGAAAGTGTGGTTTGGGCTCCAAAACCAAGTATTGGCGATGACCTCTCTATGGTTTGTGGAGGTGTTTAAACTACATCCCTAACCTGGGAACACCTGTGCCCCCATAAAGATCCGTGGAGTCTGTTTCCACACCTCCAGCACACACACGAACACTTGCACAGTTATCCTGAGAGTGGGCAGCCTCCTCCAACTGAGAGCAGGGCCTTGGTTCTTATAAAATCGCTTAACTTGTCTACCCTGTTTGGTTGCCTGATACGGAGTGCTGGGGAAAGGGTGGGTTGGGCTCTAAATCCAAGTATTAGCGAGTGCTTCTCCATGGGATTTGGAGGTTATTAACCAAAAGCCCACAACATGGGAATACCTGTGCTCCTTGAAAAAAGCGTGGACTCTGTATCCCCACCACCAGAACACACATGAAGAAGTTTTCTGCTATCCTGAGTGTGGGCTGGCAATTTCAGGTGACAGAAGCGGCTGGGTTCTAATAGAATCCCTTAGCTTGTAATCCCTGAGTGTTTCCCTAGGACTGACTCTGAGAGAAACCTGGGGGTTGGGCTTTGAGGCCAAATAGTAGCGAGTGTCCCCGATGGACTGAGGAAGTATTTAGATGAATTCTCCATAAAGGGAAACACCTGAGCACCCATTCATCTGCGTGGAGTGGGGCTTCAAATCTCCCCACCACACAAGGTTGGGTTCCAGTATCCTGAGGGTGGGGTAGTTCCTCCAACTGACATCAGCGTCTTGGTTTGAATAGAATCCCTTTGCTTGTCTTCCCTGATGGTTTGCCTAGGCCAGTGTGTGGTTGAAAGTGGGATTTGGGATCTAAAACTAAGTATTAGCGTGTGCCTCTCCATGGGTAGTGGAGATGTTTAAACTACAACCCACAACTTGGGAATTACTGTGACCCCTGAAAAATGCGTGTGCTATGTTTCCCCACGTCCAGCACACACAGGAAGAAGTGTTCTGGGGTTGTGAGTGTGGGGAGGTTCCTCCAACAGACAGCAGCACCTGGGTTGTAATAGAATCCCTTCGCTTGACTTCCCTAAGTGTTTTCCTAGGCCTAGCAGTAAGCGATGGTGGGGGATGTGCTCTAAAGCCAAGTATTAGCGAGTGCATCTCTGTGGGTAGTGGAGGGTTTTAAACTACTTCCCCAACCTTGGAACACCTGTGCCCCATAAAGATGCGTGGAATCTGTTACCCCACCTCCAGCACACACACGGAGACGTGCTCAGGTATCCTGATTGTGGGGAGGCTCCTCCAAATGACAGCAGCGCCTGGGTTCTAAAAGGATCCCTTAGCTTGTCTTCCCTGATGGCATGCCTAGGCTGGAGAGTGGGGGAAAGTGGGGGTTGGGCTCTAAACCAAGGATAAGCGAGAGCCTATCCATGGGATGTGGGTTTTTAACCTACAACCCACAACCATGGAATAAATGTGCCCCCTGAAAGATGCTTTGACTGTTTCCCTACATCCAGCACACACACGAAGATGTGTTCTTGCATTCTGAGTGTGGGGAAGTTCCTCAAACTGACAGCAGCACCTGGATTCTATTAGAATCCCTTAGCTTCTGTTCCCTGAGTGTTCTTTTAGGCCAGGCCATGAGGGAAAGCTGGGGGTTGGGCTTGGAGGCCACGTAGCAGTGAGTGCCCCCTGATCCATTGAGGAAGTACTTAGAGGACTTCTCCCTAAAGGGAACACCTTTTCCTGCATTCATCTGGGTGCAGTGGGGCTGCACATCTCTCCCACACCTAAGAATGTGTTCTGGAATTCTGAGTGCAGGGAAGTTCCTCCAACTGACAGCAGCGCCTGGGTTCTAATTGAATCCCTTTGCTTGTCTTCCCTGATGGAAAGCCTAGGCGGGAGTGCGGGGGAAAGTGTGGTTTGGGCTCCAAAACCAAGTATTTGCGATGACCTCTCTATGGTTTGTGGAGGTGTTTAAACTACATCCCTAACCTGGGAACACCTGTGCCCCCATAAAGATCCGTGGAGTCTGTTTCCACACCTCCAGCACACACACGAACACTTGCACAGTTATCCTGAGAGTGGGCAGCCTCCTCCAACTGAGAGCAGGGCCTTGGTTCTTATACAATCGCTTAACTTGTCTACCCTGTTTGGTTGCCTGATACGGAGTGCTGGGGAAAGGGTGGGTTGGGCTCTAAATCCAAGTATTAGCGAGTGCTTCTCCATGGGATTTGGAGGTTATTAACCAAAAGCCCACAACATGGGAATACCTGTGCTCCTTGAAAAAAGCGTGGACTCTGTATCCCCACCACCAGAACACACATGAAGAAGTTTTCTGCTATCCTGAGTGTGGGCTGGCAATTTCAGGTGACAGAAGCGGCTGGGTTCTAATAGAATCCCTTAGCTTGTAATCCCTGAGTGTTTCCCTAGGACTGACTCTGAGAGAAACCTGGGGGTTGGGCTTTGAGGCCAAATAGTAGCGAGTGTCCCCGATGGACTGAGGAAGTATTTAGATGAATTCTCCATAAAGGGAAACACCTGAGCACCCATTCATCTGCGTGGAGTGGGGCTTCAAATCTCCCCACCACACAAGGTTGGGTTCCAGTATCCTGAGGGTGGGGTAGTTCCTCCAACTGACATCAGCGTCTTGGTTTGAATAGAATCCCTTTGCTTGTCTTCCCTGATGGTTTGCCTAGGCCAGTGTGTGGTTGAAAGTGGGATTTGGGATCTAAAACTAAGTATTAGCGTGTGCCTCTCCATGGGTAGTGGAGATGTTTAAACTACAACCCACAACTTGGGAATTACTGTGACCCCTGAAAAATGCGTGTGCTATGTTTCCCCACGTCCAGCACACACAGGAAGAAGTGTTCTGGGGTTGTGAGTGTGGGGTGGTTCCTCCAACAGACAGCAGCACCTGGGTTGTAATAGAATCCCTTCGCTTGACTTCCCTAAGTGTTTTCCTAGGCCTAGCAGTAAGCGATGGTGGGGGATGGGCTCTAAAGCCAAGTATTAGCGAGTGCATCTCTGTGGGTACTGGAGGGTTTTAAACTACTTCCCCAACCTTGGAACACCTGTGCCCCATAAAGATGCGTGGAATCTGTTTCCCCACCTCCAGCACACACACGGAGACGTGCTCAGGTATCCTGATTGTGGGGAGGCTCCTCCAAATGACAGCAGCGCCTGGGTTCTAAAAGAATCCCTTAGCTTGTCTTCCCTGATGGCATGCCTAGGCTGGAGAGTGGGGGAAAGTGGGGGTTGGGCTCTAAACCAAGGATAAGCGAGAGCCTATCCATGGGATGTGGGTTTTTAACCTACAACCCACAACCATGGAATAAATGTGCCCCCTGAAAGATGCTTTGACTGTTTCCCTACATCCAGCACACACACGAAGATGTGTTCTTGCATTCTGAGTGTGGGGAAGTTCCTCAAACTGACAGCAGCACCTGGATTCTATTAGAATCCCTTAGCTTCTGTTCCCTGAGTGTTCTTTTAGGCCAGGCCATGAGGGAAAGCTGGGGGTTGGGCTTGGAGGCCACGTAGCAGTGAGTGCCCCCTGATCCATTGAGGAAGTACTTAGAGGACTTCTCCCTAAAGGGAACACCTTTTCCTGCATTCATCTGGGTGCAGTGGGGCTGCACATCTCTCCCACACCTAAGAATGTGTTCTGGAATTCTGAGTGCAGGGAAGTTCCTCCAACTGACAGCAGCGCCTGGGTTCTAATTGAATCCCTCTGCTTGTCTTCCCTGATGGAAAGCCTAGGCGGGAGTGCGGGGGAAAGTGTGGTTTGGGCTCCAAAACCAAGTATTGGCGATGACCTCTCTATGGTTTGTGGAGGTGTTTAAACTACATCCCTAACCTGGGAACACCTGTGCCCCCATAAAGATCCGTGGAGTCTGTTTCCACACCTCCAGCACACACACGAACACTTGCACAGTTATCCTGAGAGTGGGCAGCCTCCTCCAACTGAGAGCAGGGCCTTGGTTCTTATAAAATCGCTTAACTTGTCTACCCTGTTTGGTTGCCTGATACGGAGTGCTGGGGAAAGGGTGGGTTGGGCTCTAAATCCAAGTATTAGTGAGTGCTTCTCCATGGGATTTGGAGGTTATTAACCAAAAGCCCACAACATGGGAATACCTGTGCTCCTTGAAAAAAGCGTGGACTCTGTATCCCCACCACCAGAACACACATGAAGAAGTTTTCTGCTATCCTGAGTGTGGGCTGGCAATTTCAGGTGACAGAAGCGGCTGGGTTCTAATAGAATCCCTTAGCTTGTAATCCCTGAGTGTTTCCCTAGGACTGACTCTGAGAGAAACCTGGGGGTTGGGCTTTGAGGCCAAATAGTAGCGAGTGTCCCCGATGGACTGAGGAAGTATTTAGATGAATTCTCCATAAAGGGAAACACCTGAGCACCCATTCATCTGCGTGGAGTGGGGCTTCAAATCTCCCCACCACACAAGGTTGGGTTCCAGTAACCTGAGGGTGGGGTAGTTCCTCCAACTGACATCAGCGTCTTGGTTTGAATAGAATCCCTTTGCTTGTCTTCCCTGATGGTTTGCCTAGGCCAGTGTGTGGTTGAAAGTGGGATTTGGGATCTAAAACTAAGTATTAGCGTGTGCCTCTCCATGGGTAGTGGAGATGTTTAAACTACAACCCACAACTTGGGAATTACTGTGACCCCTGAAAAATGTGTGTGCTATGTTTCCCCACGTCCAGCACACACAGGAAGAAGTGTTCTGGGGTTCTGAGTGTGGGGAGGTTCCTCCAACAGACAGCAGCACCTGGGTTGTAATAGAATCCCTTCCCCTGACTTCCCTAAGTGTTTTCCTAGGCCTAGCAGTAAGCGATGGTGGGGGATGGGCTCTAAAGCCAAGTATTAGCGAGTGCATCTCTGTGGGTAGTGGAGGGTTTTAAACTACTTCCCCAACCTTGGAACACCTGTGCCCCATAAAGATGCGTGGAATCTGTTTCCCCACCTCCAGCACACACACGGAGACGTGCTCAGGTATCCTGATTGTGGGGAGGCTCCTCCAAATGACAGCAGCGCCTGGGTTCTAAAAGAATCCCTTAGCTTGTCTTCCCTGATGGCATGCCTAGGCTGGAGAGTGGGGGAAAGTGGGGGTTGGGCTCTAAACCAAGGATAAGCGAGAGCCTATCCATGGGATGTGGGTTTTTAACCTACAACCCACAACCATGGAATAAATGTGCCCCCTGAAAGATGCTTTGACTGTTTCCCTACATCCAGCACACACACGAAGATGTGTTCTTGCATTCTGAGTGTGGGGAAGTTCCTCAAACTGACAGCAGCACCTGGATTCTATTAGAATCCCTTAGCTTCTGTTCCCTGAGTGTTCTTTTAGGCCAGGCCATGAGGGAAAGCTGGGGGTTGGGCTTGGAGGCCACGTAGCAGTGAGTGCCCCCTGATCCATTGAGGAAGTACTTAGAGGACTTCTCCCTAAAGGGAACACCTTTTCCTGCATTCATCTGGGTGCAGTGGGGCTGCACATCTCTCCCACACCTAAGAATGTGTTCTGGAATTCTGAGTGCAGGGAAGTTCCTCCAACTGACAGCAGCGCCTGGGTTCTAATTGAATCCCTTTGCTTGTCTTCCCTGATGGAAAGCCTAGGCGGGAGTGCGGGGGAAAGTGTGGTTTGGGCTCCAAAACCAAGTATTGGCGATGACCTCTCTATGGTTTGTGGAGGTGTTTAAACTACATCCCTAACCTGGGAACACCTGTGCCCCCATAAAGATCCGTGGAGTCTGTTTCCACACCTCCAGCACACACACGAACACTTGCACAGTTATCCTGAGAGTGGGCAGCCTCCTCCAACTGAGAGCAGGGCCTTGGTTCTTATAAAATCGCTTAACTTGTCTACCCTGTTTGGTTGCCTGATACGGAGTGCTGGGGAAAGGGTGGGTTGGGCTCTAAATCCAAGTATTAGCGAGTGCTTCTCCATGGGATTTGGAGGTTATTAACCAAAAGCCCACAACATGGGAACACCTGTGCTCCTTGAAAAAAGCGTGGACTCTGTATCCCCACCACCAGAACACACATGAAGAAGTTTTCTGCTATCCTGAGTGTGGGCTGGCAATTTCAGGTGACAGAAGCGGCTGGGTTCTAATAGAATCCCTTAGCTTGTAATCCCTGAGTGTTTCCCTAGGACTGACTCTGAGAGAAACCTGGGGGTTGGGCTTTGAGGCCAAATAGTAGCGAGTGTCCCCGATGGACTGAGGAAGTATTTAGATGAATTCTCCATAAAGGGAAACACCTGAGCACCCATTCATCTGCGTGGAGTGGGGCTTCAAATCTCCCCCCCACACAAGGTTGGGTTCCAGTATCCTGAGGGTGGGGTAGTTCCTCCAACTGACATCAGCGTCTTGGTTTGAATAGAATCCCTTTGCTTGTCTTCCCTGATGGTTTGCCTAGGCCAGTGTGTGGTTGAAAGTGGGATTTGGGATCTAAAACTAAGTATTAGCGTGTGCCTCTCCATGGGTAGTGGAGATGTTTAAACTACAACCCACAACTTGGGAATTACTGTGACCCCTGAAAAATGCGTGTGCTATGTTTCCCCACGTCCAGCACACACAGGAAGAAGTGTTCTGGGGTTGTGAGTGTGGGGTGGTTCCTCCAACAGACAGCAGCACCTGGGTTGTAATAGAATCCCTTCGCTTGACTTCCCTAAGTGTTTTCCTAGGCCTAGCAGTAAGCGATGGTGGGGGATGGGCTCTAAAGCCAAGTATTAGCGAGTGCATCTCTGTGGGTACTGGAGGGTTTTAAACTACTTCCCCAACCTTGGAACACCTGTGCCCCATAAAGATGCGTGGAATCTGTTTCCCCACCTCCAGCACACACACGGAGACGTGCTCACGTATCCTGATTGTGGGGAGGCTCCTCCAAATGACAGCAGCGCCTGGGTTCTAAAAGAATCCCTTAGCTTGTCTTCCCTGATGGCATGCCTAGGCTGGAGAGTGGGGGAAAGTGGGGGTTGGGCTCTAAACCAAGGATAAGCGAGAGCCTATTCATGGGATGTGGGTTTTTAACCTACAACCCACAACCATGGAATAAATGTGCCCCCTGAAAGATGCTTTGACTGTTTCCCTACATCCAGCACACACACGAAGATGTGTTCTTGCATTCTGAGTGTGGGGAAGTTCCTCAAACTGACAGCAGCACCTGGATTCTATTAGAATCCCTTAGCTTCTGTTCCCTGAGTGTTCTTTTAGGCCAGGCCATGAGGGAAAGCTGGGGGTTGGGCTTGGAGGCCACGTAGCAGTGAGTGCCCCCTGATCCATTGAGGAAGTACTTAGAGGACTTCTCCCTAAAGGGAACACCTTTTCCTGCATTCATCTGGGTGCAGTGGGGCTGCACATCTCTCCCACACCTAAGAATGTGTTCTGGAATTCTGAGTGCAGGGAAGTTCCTCCAACTGACAGCAGCGCCTGGGTTCTAATTGAATCCCTTTGCTTGTCTTCCCTGATGGAAAGCCTAGGCGGGAGTGCGGGGGAAAGTGTGGTTTGGGCTCCAAAACCAAGTATTGGCGATGACCTCTCTATGGTTTGTGGAGGTGTTTAAACTACATCCCTAACCTGGGAACACCTGTGCCCCCATAAAGATCCGTGGAGTCTGTTTCCACACCTCCAGCACACACACGAACACTTGCACAGTTATCCTGAGAGTGGGCAGCCTCCTCCAACTGAGAGCAGGGCCTTGGTTCTTATAAAATCGCTTAACTTGTCTACCCTGTTTGGTTGCCTGATACGGAGTGCTGGGGAAAGGGTGGGTTGGGCTCTAAATCCAAGTATTAGCGAGTGCTTCTCCATGGGATTTGGAGGTTATTAACCAAAAGCCCACAACATGGGAATACCTGTGCTCCTTGAAAAAAGCGTGGACTCTGTATCCCCACCACCAGAACACACATGAAGAAGTTTTCTGCTATCCTGAGTGTGGGCTGGCAATTTCAGGTGACAGAAGCGGCTGGGTTCTAATAGAATCCCTTAGCTTGTAATCCCTGAGTGTTTCCCTAGGACTGACTCTGAGAGAAACCTGGGGGTTGGGCTTTGAGGCCAAATACTAGCGAGTGTCCCCGATGGACTGAGGAAGTATTTAGATGAATTCTCCATAAAGGGAAACACCTGAGCACCCATTCATCTGCGTGGAGTGGGGCTTCAAATCTCCCCACCACACAAGGTTGGGTTCCAGTATCCTGAGGGTGGGGTAGTTCCTCCAACTGACATCAGCGTCTTGGTTTGAATAGAATCCCTTTGCTTGTCTTCCCTGATGGTTTGCCTAGGCCAGTGTGTGGTTGAAAGTGGGATTTGGGATCTAAAACTAAGTATTAGCGTGTGCCTCTCCATGGGTAGTGGAGATGTTTAAACTACAACCCACAACTTGGGAATTACTGTGACCCCTGAAAAATGCGTGTGCTATGTTTCCCCACGTCCAGCACACACAGGAAGAAGTGTTCTGGGGTTGTGAGTGTGGGGAGGTTCCTCCAACAGACAGCAGCACCTGGGTTGTAATAGAATCCCTTCGCTTGACTTCCCTTAGTGTTTTCCTAGGCCTAGCAGTAAGCGATGGTGGGGGATGGGCTCTAAAGCCAAGTATTAGCGAGTGCATCTCTGTGGGTAGTGGAGGGTTTTAAACTACTTCCCCAACCTTGGAACACCTGTGCCCCATAAAGATGCGTGGAATCTGTTTCCCCACCTCCAGCACACACACGGAGACGTGCTCAGGTATCCTGATTGTGGGGAGGCTCCTCCAAATGACAGCAGCGCCTGGGTTCTAAAAGAATCCCTTAGCTTGTCTTCCCTGATGGCATGCCTAGGCTGGAGAGTGGGGGAAAGTGGGGGTTGGGCTCTAAACCAAGGATAAGCGAGAGCCTATCCATGGGATGTGGGTTTTTAACCTACAACCCACAACCATGGAATAAATGTGCCCCCTGAAAGATGCTTTGACTGTTTCCCTACATCCAGCACACACACGAAGATGTGTTCTTGCATTCTGAGTGTGGGGAAGTTCCTCAAACTGACAGCAGCACCTGGATTCTATTAGAATCCCTTAGCTTCTGTTCCCTGAGTGTTCTTTTAGGCCAGGCCATGAGGGAAAGCTGGGGGTTGGGCTTGGAGGCCACGTAGCAGTGAGTGCCCCCTGATCCATTGAGGAAGTACTTAGAGGACTTCTCCCTAAAGGGAACACCTTTTCCTGCATTCATCTGGGTGCAGTGGGGCTGCACATCTCTCCCACACCTAAGAATGTGTTCTGGAATTCTGAGTGCAGGGAAGTTCCTCCAACTGACAGCAGCGCCTGGGTTCTAATTGAATCCCTTTGCTTGTCTTCCCTGATGGAAAGCCTAGGCGGGAGTGCGGGGGAAAGTGTGGTTTGGGCTCCAAAACCAAGTATTGGCGATGACCTCTCTATGGTTTGTGGAGGTGTTTAAACTACATCCCTAACCTGGGAACACCTGTGCCCCCATAAAGATCCGTGGAGTCTGTTTCCACACCTCCAGCACACACACGAACACTTGCACAGTTATCCTGAGAGTGGGCAGCCTCCTCCAACTGAGAGCAGGGCCTTGGTTCTTATAAAATCGCTTAACTTGTCTACCCTGTTTGGTTGCCTGATACGGAGTGCTGGGGAAAGGGTGGGTTGGGCTCTAAATCCAAGTATTAGCGAGTGCTTCTCCATGGGATTTGGAGGTTATTAACCAAAAGCCCACAACATGGGAATACCTGTGCTCCTTGAAAAAAGCGTGGACTCTGTATCCCCACCACCAGAACACACATGAAGAAGTTTTCTGCTATCCTGAGTGTGGGCTGGCAATTTCAGGTGACAGAAGCGGCTGGGTTCTAATAGAATCCCTTAGCTTGTAATCCCTGAGTGTTTCCCTAGGACTGACTCTGAGAGAAACCTGGGGGTTGGGCTTTGAGGCCAAATAGTAGCGAGTGTCCCCGATGGACTGAGGAAGTATTTAGATGAATTCTCCATAAAGGGAAACACCTGAGCACCCATTCATCTGCGTGGAGTGGGGCTTCAAATCTCCCCACCACACAAGGTTGGGTTCCAGTATCCTGAGGGTGGGGTAGTTCCTCCAACTGACATCAGCGTCTTGGTTTGAATAGAATCCCTTTGCTTGTCTTCCCTGATGGTTTGCCTAGGCCAGTGTGTGGTTGAAAGTGGGATTTGGGATCTAAAACTAAGTATTAGCGTGTGCCTCTCCATGGGTAGTGGAGATGTTTAAACTACAACCCACAACTTGGGAATTACTGTGACCCCTGAAAAATGCGTGTGCTATGTTTCCCCACGTCCAGCACACACAGGAAGAAGTGTTCTGGGGTTGTGAGTGTGGGGAGGTTCCTCCAACAGACAGCAGCACCTGGGTTGTAATAGAATCCCTTCCCCTGACTTCCCTAAGTGTTTTCCTAGGCCTAGCAGTAAGCGATGGTGGGGGATGGGCTCTAAAGCCAAGTATTAGCGAGTGCATCTCTGTGGGTAGTGGAGGGTTTTAAACTACTTCCCCAACCTTGGAACACCTGTGCCCCATAAAGATGCGTGGAATCTGTTTCCCCACCTCCAGCACACACACGGAGACGTGCTCAGGTATCCTGATTGTGGGGAGGCTCCTCCAAATGACAGCAGCGCCTGGGTTCTAAAAGAATCCCTTAGCTTGTCTTCCCTGATGGCATGCCTAGGCTGGAGAGTGGGGGAAAGTGGGGGTTGGGCTCTAAACCAAGGATAAGCGAGAGCCTATCCATGGGATGTGGGTTTTTAACCTACAACCCACAACCATGGAATAAATGTGCCCCCTGAAAGATGCTTTGACTGTTTCCCTACATCCAGCACACACACGAAGATGTGTTCTTGCATTCTGAGTGTGGGGAAGTTCCTCAAACTGACAGCAGCACCTGGATTCTATTAGAATCCCTTAGCTTCTGTTCCCTGAGTGTTCTTTTAGGCCAGGCCATGAGGGAAAGCTGGGGGTTGGGCTTGGAGGCCACGTAGCAGTGAGTGCCCCCTGATCCATTGAGGAAGTACTTAGAGGACTTGTCCCTAAATGGAACACCTTTTCCTGCATTCATCTGGGTGCAGTGGGGCTGCACATCTCTCCCACACCTAAGAATGTGTTCTGGAATTCTGAGTGCAGGGAAGTTCCTCCAACTGACAGCAGCGCCTGGGTTCTAATTGAATCCCTTTGCTTGTCTTCCCTGATGGAAAGCCTAGGCGGGAGTGCGGGGGAAAGTGTGGTTTGGGCTCCAAAACCAAGTATTGGCGATGACCTCTCTATGGTTTGTGGAGGTGTTTAAACTACATCCCTAACCTGGGAACACCTGTGCCCCCATAAAGATCCGTGGAGTCTGTTTCCACACCTCCAGCACACACACGAACACTTGCACAGTTATCCTGAGAGTGGGCAGCCTCCTCCAACTGAGAGCAGGGCCTTGGTTCTTATAAAATCGCTTAACTTGTCTACCCTGTTTGGTTGCCTGATACGGAGTGCTGGGGAAAGGGTGGGTTGGGCTCTAAATCCAAGTATTAGCGAGTGCTTCTCCATGGGATTTGGAGGTTATTAACCAAAAGCCCACAACATGGGAATACCTGTGCTCCTTGAAAAAAGCGTGGACTCTGTATCCCCACCACCAGAACACACATGAAGAAGTTTTCTGCTATCCTGAGTGTGGGCTGGCAATTTCAGGTGACAGAAGCGGCTGGGTTCTAATAGAATCCCTTAGCTTGTAATCCCTGAGTGTTTCCCTAGGACTGACTCTGAGAGAAACCTGGGGGTTGGGCTTTGAGGCCAAATAGTAGCGAGTGTCCCCGATGGACTGAGGAAGTATTTAGATGAATTCTCCATAAAGGGAAACACCTGAGCACCCATTCATCTGCGTGGAGTGGGGCTTCAAATCTCCCCACCACACAAGGTTGGGTTCCAGTATCCTGAGGGTGGGGTAGTTCCTCCAACTGACATCAGCGTCTTGGTTTGAATAGAATCCCTTTGCTTGTCTTCCCTGATGGTTTGCCTAGGCCAGTGTGTGGTTGAAAGTGGGATTTGGGATCTAAAACTAAGTATTAGCGTGTGCCTCTCCATGGGTAGTGGAGATGTTTAAACTACAACCCACAACTTGGGAATTACTGTGACCCCTGAAAAATGCGTGTGCTATGTTTCCCCACGTCCAGCACACACAGGAAGAAGTGTTCTGGGGTTGTGAGTGTGGGGAGGTTCCTCCAACAGACAGCAGCACCTGGGTTGTAATAGAATCCCTTCGCTTGACTTCCCTAAGTGTTTTCCTAGGCCTAGCAGTAAGCGATGGTGGGGGATGTGCTCTAAAGCCAAGTATTAGCGAGTGCATCTCTGTGGGTAGTGGAGGGTTTTAAACTACTTCCCCAACCTTGGAACACCTGTGCCCCATAAAGATGCGTGGAATCTGTTTCCCCACCTCCAGCACACACACGGAGACGTGCTCAGGTATCCTGATTGTGGGGAGGCTCCTCCAAATGACAGCAGCGCCTGGGTTCTAAAAGAATCCCTTAGCTTGTCTTCCCTGATGGCATGCCTAGGCTGGAGAGTGGGGGAAAGTGGGGGTTGGGCTCTAAACCAAGGATAAGCGAGAGCCTATCCATGGGATGTGGGTTTTTAACCTACAACCCACAACCATGGAATAAATGTGCCCCCTGAAAGATGCTTTGACTGTTTCCCTACATCCAGCACACACACGAAGATGTGTTCTTGCATTCTGAGTGTGGGGAAGTTCCTCAAACTGACAGCAGCACCTGGATTCTATTAGAATCCCTTAGCTTCTGTTCCCTGAGTGTTCTTTTAGGCCAGGCCATGAGGGAAAGCTGGGGGTTGGGCTTGGAGGCCACGTAGCAGTGAGTGCCCCCTGATCCATTGAGGAAGTACTTAGAGGACTTCTCCCTAAAGGGAACACCTTTTCCTGCATTCATCTGGGTGCAGTGGGGCTGCACATCTCTCCCACACCTAAGAATGTGTTCTGGAATTCTGAGTGCAGGGAAGTTCCTCCAACTGACAGCAGCGCCTGGGTTCTAATTGAATCCCTCTGCTTGTCTTCCCTGATGGAAAGCCTAGGCGGGAGTGCGGGGGAAAGTGTGGTTTGGGCTCCAAAACCAAGTATTGGCGATGACCTCTCTATGGTTTGTGGAGGTGTTTAAACTACATCCCTAACCTGGGAACACCTGTGCCCCCATAAAGATCCGTGGAGTCTGTTTCCACACCTCCAGCACACACACGAACACTTGCACAGTTATCCTGAGAGTGGGCAGCCTCCTCCAACTGAGAGCAGGGCCTTGGTTCTTATAAAATCGCTTAACTTGTCTACCCTGTTTGGTTGCCTGATACGGAGTGCTGGGGAAAGGGTGGGTTGGGCTCTAAATCCAAGTATTAGCGAGTGCTTCTCCATGGGATTTGGAGGTTATTAACCAAAAGCCCACAACATGGGAATACCTGTGCTCCTTGAAAAAAGCGTGGACTCTGTATCCCCACCACCAGAACACACATGAAGAAGTTTTCTGCTATCCTGAGTGTGGGCTGGCAATTTCAGGTGACAGAAGCGGCTGGGTTCTAATAGAATCCCTTAGCTTGTAATCCCTGAGTGTTTCCCTAGGACTGACTCTGAGAGAAACCTGGGGGTTGGGCTTTGAGGCCAAATAGTAGCGAGTGTCCCCGATGGACTGAGGAAGTATTTAGATGAATTCTCCATAAAGGGAAACACCTGAGCACCCATTCATCTGCGTGGAGTGGGGCTTCAAATCTCCCCACCACACAAGGTTGGGTTCCAGTATCCTGAGGGTGGGGTAGTTCCTCCAACTGACATCAGCGTCTTGGTTTGAATAGAATCCCTTTGCTTGTCTTCCCTGATGGTTTGCCTAGGCCAGTGTGTGGTTGAAAGTGGGATTTGGGATCTAAAACTAAGTATTAGCGTGTGCCTCTCCATGGGTAGTGGAGATGTTTAAACTACAACCCACAACTTGGGAATTACTGTGACCCCTGAAAAATGCGTGTGCTATGTTTCCCCACGTCCAGCACACACAGGAAGAAGTGTTCTGGGGTTGTGAGTGTGGGGAGGTTCCTCCAACAGACAGCAGCACCTGGGTTGTAATAGAATCCCTTCCCCTGACTTCCCTAAGTGTTTTCCTAGGCCTAGCAGTAAGCGATGGTGGGGGATGGGCTCTAAAGCCAAGTATTAGCGAGTGCATCTCTGTGGGTAGTGGAGGGTTTTAAACTACTTCCCCAACCTTGGAACACCTGTGCCCCATAAAGATGCGTGGAATCTGTTTCCCCACCTCCAGCACACACACGGAGACGTGCTCAGGTATCCTGATTGTGGGGAGGCTCCTCCAAATGACAGCAGCGCCTGGGTTCTAAAAGAATCCCTTAGCTTGTCTTCCCTGATGGCATGCCTAGGCTGGAGAGTGGGGGAAAGTGGGGGTTGGGCTCTAAACCAAGGATAAGCGAGAGCCTATCCATGGGATGTGGGTTTTTAACCTACAACCCACAACCATGGAATAAATGTGCCCCCTGAAAGATGCTTTGACTGTTTCCCTACATCCAGCACACACACGAAGATGTGTTCTTGCATTCTGAGTGTGGGGAAGTTCCTCAAACTGACAGCAGCACCTGGATTCTATTAGAATCCCTTAGCTTCTGTTCCCTGAGTGTTCTTTTAGGCCAGGCCATGAGGGAAAGCTGGGGGTTGGGCTTGGAGGCCACGTAGCAGTGAGTGCCCCCTGATCCATTGAGGAAGTACTTAGAGGACTTGTCCCTAAATGGAACACCTTTTCCTGCATTCATCTGGGTGCAGTGGGGCTGCACATCTCTCCCACACCTAAGAATGTGTTCTGGAATTCTGAGTGCAGGGAAGTTCCTCCAACTGACAGCAGCGCCTGGGTTCTAATTGAATCCCTTTGCTTGTCTTCCCTGATGGAAAGCCTAGGCGGGAGTGCGGGGGAAAGTGTGGTTTGGGCTCCAAAACCAAGTATTGGCGATGACCTCTCTATGGTTTGTGGAGGTGTTTAAACTACATCCCTAACCTGGGAACACCTGTGCCCCCATAAAGATCCGTGGAGTCTGTTTCCACACCTCCAGCACACACACGAACACTTGCACAGTTATCCTGAGAGTGGGCAGCCTCCTCCAACTGAGAGCAGGGCCTTGGTTCTTATAAAATCGCTTAACTTGTCTACCCTGTTTGGTTGCCTGATACGGAGTGCTGGGGAAAGGGTGGGTTGGGCTCTAAATCCAAGTATTAGCGAGTGCTTCTCCATGGGATTTGGAGGTTATTAACCAAAAGCCCACAACATGGGAATACCTGTGCTCCTTGAAAAAAGCGTGGACTCTGTATCCCCACCACCAGAACACACATGAAGAAGTTTTCTGCTATCCTGAGTGTGGGCTGGCAATTTCAGGTGACAGAAGCGGCTGGGTTCTAATAGAATCCCTTAGCTTGTAATCCCTGAGTGTTTCCCTAGGACTGACTCTGAGAGAAACCTGGGGGTTGGGCTTTGAGGCCAAATAGTAGCGAGTGTCCCCGATGGACTGAGGAAGTATTTAGATGAATTCTCCATAAAGGGAAACACCTGAGCACCCATTCATCTGCGTGGAGTGGGGCTTCAAATCTCCCCACCACACAAGGTTGGGTTCCAGTATCCTGAGGGTGGGGTAGTTCCTCCAACTGACATCAGCGTCTTGGTTTGAATAGAATCCCTTTGCTTGTCTTCCCTGATGGTTTGCCTAGGCCAGTGTGTGGTTGAAAGTGGGATTTGGGATCTAAAACTAAGTATTAGCGTGTGCCTCTCCATGGGTAGTGGAGATGTTTAAACTACAACCCACAACTTGGGAATTACTGTGACCCCTGAAAAATGCGTGTGCTATGTTTCCCCACGTCCAGCACACACAGGAAGAAGTGTTCTGGGGTTGTGAGTGTGGGGAGGTTCCTCCAACAGACAGCAGCACCTGGGTTGTAATAGAATCCCTTCGCTTGACTTCCCTAAGTGTTTTCCTAGGCCTAGCAGTAAGCGATGGTGGGGGATGGGCTCTAAAGCCAAGTATTAGCGAGTGCATCTCTGTGGGTACTGGAGGGTTTTAAACTACTTCCCCAACCTTGGAACACCTGTGCCCCATAAAGATGCGTGGAATCTGTTTCCCCACCTCCAGCACACACACGGAGACGTGCTCAGGTATCCTGATTGTGGGGAGGCTCCTCCAAATGACAGCAGCGCCTGGGTTCTAAAAGAATCCCTTAGCTTGTCTTCCCTGATGGCATGCCTAGGCTGGAGAGTGGGGGAAAGTGGGGGTTGGGCTCTAAACCAAGGATAAGCGAGAGCCTATCCATGGGATGTGGGTTTTTAACCTACAACCCACAACCATGGAATAAATGTGCCCCCTGAAAGATGCTTTGACTGTTTCCCTACATCCAGCACACACACGAAGATGTG
This sequence comes from Vicugna pacos, assembly GCF_048564905.1. Taxonomy (NCBI): domain Eukaryota; kingdom Metazoa; phylum Chordata; class Mammalia; order Artiodactyla; family Camelidae; genus Vicugna; species Vicugna pacos. The sequence goes on along the minus strand of NW_027328740.1, from coordinate 60,830,222 downwards.
TTCTTGCATTCTGAGTGTGGGGAAGTTCCTCAAACTGACAGCAGCACCTGGATTCTATTAGAATCCCTTAGCTTCTGTTCCCTGAGTGTTCTTTTAGGCCAGGCCATGAGGGAAAGCTGGGGGTTGGGCTTGGAGGCCACGTAGCAGTGAGTGCCCCCTGATCCATTGAGGAAGTACTTAGAGGACTTCTCCCTAAAGGGAACACCTTTTCCTGCATTCATCTGGGTGCAGTGGGGCTGCACATCTCTCCCACACCTAAGAATGTGTTCTGGAATTCTGAGTGCAGGGAAGTTCCTCCAACTGACAGCAGCGCCTGGGTTCTAATTGAATCCCTCTGCTTGTCTTCCCTGATGGAAAGCCTAGGCGGGAGTGCGGGGGAAAGTGTGGTTTGGGCTCCAAAACCAAGTATTGGCGATGACCTCTCTATGGTTTGTGGAGGTGTTTAAACTACATCCCTAACCTGGGAACACCTGTGCCCCCATAAAGATCCGTGGAGTCTGTTTCCACACCTCCAGCACACACACGAACACTTGCACAGTTATCCTGAGAGTGGGCAGCCTCCTCCAACTGAGAGCAGGGCCTTGGTTCTTATAAAATCGCTTAACTTGTCTACCCTGTTTGGTTGCCTGATACGGAGTGCTGGGGAAAGGGTGGGTTGGGCTCTAAATCCAAGTATTAGCGAGTGCTTCTCCATGGGATTTGGAGGTTATTAACCAAAAGCCCACAACATGGGAATACCTGTGCTCCTTGAAAAAAGCGTGGACTCTGTATCCCCACCACCAGAACACACATGAAGAAGTTTTCTGCTATCCTGAGTGTGGGCTGGCAATTTCAGGTGACAGAAGCGGCTGGGTTCTAATAGAATCCCTTAGCTTGTAATCCCTGAGTGTTTCCCTAGGACTGACTCTGAGAGAAACCTGGGGGTTGGGCTTTGAGGCCAAATAGTAGCGAGTGTCCCCGATGGACTGAGGAAGTATTTAGATGAATTCTCCATAAAGGGAAACACCTGAGCACCCATTCATCTGCGTGGAGTGGGGCTTCAAATCTCCCCACCACACAAGGTTGGGTTCCAGTATCCTGAGGGTGGGGTAGTTCCTCCAACTGACATCAGCGTCTTGGTTTGAATAGAATCCCTTTGCTTGTCTTCCCTGATGGTTTGCCTAGGCCAGTGTGTGGTTGAAAGTGGGATTTGGGATCTAAAACTAAGTATTAGCGTGTGCCTCTCCATGGGTAGTGGAGATGTTTAAACTACAACCCACAACTTGGGAATTACTGTGACCCCTGAAAAATGCGTGTGCTATGTTTCCCCACGTCCAGCACACACAGGAAGAAGTGTTCTGGGGTTGTGAGTGTGGGGAGGTTCCTCCAACAGACAGCAGCACCTGGGTTGTAATAGAATCCCTTCCCCTGACTTCCCTAAGTGTTTTCCTAGGCCTAGCAGTAAGCGATGGTGGGGGATGGGCTCTAAAGCCAAGTATTAGCGAGTGCATCTCTGTGGGTAGTGGAGGGTTTTAAACTACTTCCCCAACCTTGGAACACCTGTGCCCCATAAAGATGCGTGGAATCTGTTTCCCCACCTCCAGCACACACACGGAGACGTGCTCAGGTATCCTGATTGTGGGGAGGCTCCTCCAAATGACAGCAGCGCCTGGGTTCTAAAAGAATCCCTTAGCTTGTCTTCCCTGATGGCATGCCTAGGCTGGAGAGTGGGGGAAAGTGGGGGTTGGGCTCTAAACCAAGGATAAGCGAGAGCCTATCCATGGGATGTGGGTTTTTAACCTACAACCCACAACCATGGAATAAATGTGCCCCCTGAAAGATGCTTTGACTGTTTCCCTACATCCAGCACACACACGAAGATGTGTTCTTGCATTCTGAGTGTGGGGAAGTTCCTCAAACTGACAGCAGCACCTGGATTCTATTAGAATCCCTTAGCTTCTGTTCCCTGAGTGTTCTTTTAGGCCAGGCCATGAGGGAAAGCTGGGGGTTGGGCTTGGAGGCCACGTAGCAGTGAGTGCCCCCTGATCCATTGAGGAAGTACTTAGAGGACTTCTCCCTAAAGGGAACACCTTTTCCTGCATTCATCTGGGTGCAGTGGGGCTGCACATCTCTCCCACACCTAAGAATGTGTTCTGGAATTCTGAGTGCAGGGAAGTTCCTCCAACTGACAGCAGCGCCTGGGTTCTAATTGAATCCCTTTGCTTGTCTTCCCTGATGGAAAGCCTAGGCGGGAGTGCGGGGGAAAGTGTGGTTTGGGCTCCAAAACCAAGTATTGGCGATGACCTCTCTATGGTTTGTGGAGGTGTTTAAACTACATCCCTAACCTGGGAACACCTGTGCCCCCATAAAGATCCGTGGAGTCTGTTTCCACACCTCCAGCACACACACGAACACTTGCACAGTTATCCTGAGAGTGGGCAGCCTCCTCCAACTGAGAGCAGGGCCTTGGTTCTTATAAAATCGCTTAACTTGTCTACCCTGTTTGGTTGCCTGATACGGAGTGCTGGGGAAAGGGTGGGTTGGGCTCTAAATCCAAGTATTAGCGAGTGCTTCTCCATGGGATTTGGAGGTTATTAACCAAAAGCCCACAACATGGGAATACCTGTGCTCCTTGAAAAAAGCGTGGACTCTGTATCCCCACCACCAGAACACACATGAAGAAGTTTTCTGCTATCCTGAGTGTGGGCTGGCAATTTCAGGTGACAGAAGCGGCTGGGTTCTAATAGAATCCCTTAGCTTGTAATCCCTGAGTGTTTCCCTAGGACTGACTCTGAGAGAAACCTGGGGGTTGGGCTTTGAGGCCAAATAGTAGCGAGTGTCCCCGATGGACTGAGGAAGTATTTAGATGAATTCTCCATAAAGGGAAACACCTGAGCACCCATTCATCTGCGTGGAGTGGGGCTTCAAATCTCCCCACCACACAAGGTTGGGTTCCAGTATCCTGAGGGTGGGGTAGTTCCTCCAACTGACATCAGCGTCTTGGTTTGAATAGAATCCCTTTGCTTGTCTTCCCTGATGGTTTGCCTAGGCCAGTGTGTGGTTGAAAGTGGGATTTGGGATCTAAAACTAAGTATTAGCGTGTGCCTCTCCATGGGTAGTGGAGATGTTTAAACTACAACCCACAACTTGGGAATTACTGTGACCCCTGAAAAATGCGTGTGCTATGTTTCCCCACGTCCAGCACACACAGGAAGAAGTGTTCTGGGGTTGTGAGTGTGGGGAGGTTCCTCCAACAGACAGCAGCACCTGGGTTGTAATAGAATCCCTTCGCTTGACTTCCCTAAGTGTTTTCCTAGGCCTAGCAGTAAGCGATGGTGGGGGATGGGCTCTAAAGCCAAGTATTAGCGAGTGCATCTCTGTGGGTACTGGAGGGTTTTAAACTACTTCCCCAACCTTGGAACACCTGTGCCCCATAAAGATGCGTGGAATCTGTTTCCCCACCTCCAGCACACACACGGAGACGTGCTCAGGTATCCTGATTGTGGGGAGGCTCCTCCAAATGACAGCAGCGCCTGGGTTCTAAAAGAATCCCTTAGCTTGTCTTCCCTGATGGCATGCCTAGGCTGGAGAGTGGGGGAAAGTGGGGGTTGGGCTCTAAACCAAGGATAAGCGAGAGCCTATCCATGGGATGTGGGTTTTTAACCTACAACCCACAACCATGGAATAAATGTGCCCCCTGAAAGATGCTTTGACTGTTTCCCTACATCCAGCACACACACGAAGATGTGTTCTTGCATTCTGAGTGTGGGGAAGTTCCTCAAACTGACAGCAGCACCTGGATTCTATTAGAATCCCTTAGCTTCTGTTCCCTGAGTGTTCTTTTAGGCCAGGCCATGAGGGAAAGCTGGGGGTTGGGCTTGGAGGCCACGTAGCAGTGAGTGCCCCCTGATCCATTGAGGAAGTACTTAGAGGACTTCTCCCTAAAGGGAACACCTTTTCCTGCATTCATCTGGGTGCAGTGGGGCTGCACATCTCTCCCACACCTAAGAATGTGTTCTGGAATTCTGAGTGCAGGGAAGTTCCTCCAACTGACAGCAGCGCCTGGGTTCTAATTGAATCCCTTTGCTTGTCTTCCCTGATGGAAAGCCTAGGCGGGAGTGCGGGGGAAAGTGTGGTTTGGGCTCCAAAACCAAGTATTGGCGATGACCTCTCTATGGTTTGTGGAGGTGTTTAAACTACATCCCTAACCTGGGAACACCTGTGCCCCCATAAAGATCCGTGGAGTCTGTTTCCACACCTCCAGCACACACACGAACACTTGCACAGTTATCCTGAGAGTGGGCAGCCTCCTCCAACTGAGAGCAGGGCCTTGGTTCTTATAAAATCGCTTAACTTGTCTACCCTGTTTGGTTGCCTGATACGGAGTGCTGGGGAAAGGGTGGGTTGGGCTCTAAATCCAAGTATTAGCGAGTGCTTCTCCATGGGATTTGGAGGTTATTAACCAAAAGCCCACAACATGGGAATACCTGTGCTCCTTGAAAAAAGCGTGGACTCTGTATCCCCACCACCAGAACACACATGAAGAAGTTTTCTGCTATCCTGAGTGTGGGCTGGCAATTTCAGGTGACAGAAGCGGCTGGGTTCTAATAGAATCCCTTAGCTTGTAATCCCTGAGTGTTTCCCTAGGACTGACTCTGAGAGAAACCTGGGGGTTGGGCTTTGAGGCCAAATAGTAGCGAGTGTCCCCGATGGACTGAGGAAGTATTTAGATGAATTCTCCATAAAGGGAAACACCTGAGCACCCATTCATCTGCGTGGAGTGGGGCTTCAAATCTCCCCACCACACAAGGTTGGGTTCCAGTATCCTGAGGGTGGGGTAGTTCCTCCAACTGACATCAGCGTCTTGGTTTGAATAGAATCCCTTTGCTTGTCTTCCCTGATGGTTTGCCTAGGCCAGTGTGTGGTTGAAAGTGGGATTTGGGATCTAAAACTAAGTATTAGCGTGTGCCTCTCCATGGGTAGTGGAGATGTTTAAACTACAACCCACAACTTGGGAATTACTGTGACCCCTGAAAAATGCGTGTGCTATGTTTCCCCACGTCCAGCACACACAGGAAGAAGTGTTCTGGGGTTGTGAGTGTGGGGAGGTTCCTCCAACAGACAGCAGCACCTGGGTTGTAATAGAATCCCTTCGCTTGACTTCCCTAAGTGTTTTCCTAGGCCTAGCAGTAAGCGATGGTGGGGGATGGGCTCTAAAGCCAAGTATTAGCGAGTGCATCTCTGTGGGTAGTGGAGGGTTTTAAACTACTTCCCCAACCTTGGAACACCTGTGCCCCATAAAGATGCGTGGAATCTGTTTCCCCACCTCCAGCACACACACGGAGACGTGCTCAGGTATCCTGATTGTGGGGAGGCTCCTCCAAATGACAGCAGCGCCTGGGTTCTAAAAGAATCCCTTAGCTTGTCTTCCCTGATGGCATGCCTAGGCTGGAGAGTGGGGGAAAGTGGGGGTTGGGCTCTAAACCAAGGATAAGCGAGAGCCTATCCATGGGATGTGGGTTTTTAACCTACAACCCACAACCATGGAATAAATGTGCCCCCTGAAAGATGCTTTGACTGTTTCCCTACATCCAGCACACACACGAAGATGTGTTCTTGCATTCTGAGTGTGGGGAAGTTCCTCAAACTGACAGCAGCACCTGGATTCTATTAGAATCCCTTAGCTTCTGTTCCCTGAGTGTTCTTTTAGGCCAGGCCATGAGGGAAAGCTGGGGGTTGGGCTTGGAGGCCACGTAGCAGTGAGTGCCCCCTGATCCATTGAGGAAGTACTTAGAGGACTTCTCCCTAAAGGGAACACCTTTTCCTGCATTCATCTGGGTGCAGTGGGGCTGCACATCTCTCCCACACCTAAGAATGTGTTCTGGAATTCTGAGTGCAGGGAAGTTCCTCCAACTGACAGCAGCGCCTGGGTTCTAATTGAATCCCTTTGCTTGTCTTCCCTGATGGAAAGCCTAGGCGGGAGTGCGGGGGAAAGTGTGGTTTGGGCTCCAAAACCAAGTATTGGCGATGACCTCTCTATGGTTTGTGGAGGTGTTTAAACTACATCCCTAACCTGGGAACACCTGTGCCCCCATAAAGATCCGTGGAGTCTGTTTCCACACCTCCAGCACACACACGAACACTTGCACAGTTATCCTGAGAGTGGGCAGCCTCCTCCAACTGAGAGCAGGGCCTTGGTTCTTATAAAATCGCTTAACTTGTCTACCCTGTTTGGTTGCCTGATACGGAGTGCTGGGGAAAGGGTGGGTTGGGCTCTAAATCCAAGTATTAGCGAGTGCTTCTCCATGGGATTTGGAGGTTATTAACCAAAAGCCCACAACATGGGAATACCTGTGCTCCTTGAAAAAAGCGTGGACTCTGTATCCCCACCACCAGAACACACATGAAGAAGTTTTCTGCTATCCTGAGTGTGGGCTGGCAATTTCAGGTGACAGAAGCGGCTGGGTTCTAATAGAATCCCTTAGCTTGTAATCCCTGAGTGTTTCCCTAGGACTGACTCTGAGAGAAACCTGGGGGTTGGGCTTTGAGGCCAAATAGTAGCGAGTGTCCCCGATGGACTGAGGAAGTATTTAGATGAATTCTCCATAAAGGGAAACACCTGAGCACCCATTCATCTGCGTGGAGTGGGGCTTCAAATCTCCCCACCACACAAGGTTGGGTTCCAGTATCCTGAGGGTGGGGTAGTTCCTCCAACTGACATCAGCGTCTTGGTTTGAATAGAATCCCTTTGCTTGTCTTCCCTGATGGTTTGCCTAGGCCAGTGTGTGGTTGAAAGTGGGATTTGGGATCTAAAACTAAGTATTAGCGTGTGCCTCTCCATGGGTAGTGGAGATGTTTAAACTACAACCCACAACTTGGGAATTACTGTGACCCCTGAAAAATGCGTGTGCTATGTTTCCCCACGTCCAGCACACACAGGAAGAAGTGTTCTGGGGTTGTGAGTGTGGGGAGGTTCCTCCAACAGACAGCAGCACCTGGGTTGTAATAGAATCCCTTCGCTTGACTTCCCTAAGTGTTTTCCTAGGCCTAGCAGTAAGCGATGGTGGGGGATGGGCTCTAAAGCCAAGTATTAGCGAGTGCATCTCTGTGGGTACTGGAGGGTTTTAAACTACTTCCCCAACCTTGGAACACCTGTGCCCCATAAAGATGCGTGGAATCTGTTTCCCCACCTCCAGCACACACACGGAGACGTGCTCAGGTATCCTGATTGTGGGGAGGCTCCTCCAAATGACAGCAGCGCCTGGGTTCTAAAAGAATCCCTTAGCTTGTCTTCCCTGATGGCATGCCTAGGCTGGAGAGTGGGGGAAAGTGGGGGTTGGGCTCTAAACCAAGGATAAGCGAGAGCCTATCCATGGGATGTGGGTTTTTAACCTACAACCCACAACCATGGAATAAATGTGCCCCCTGAAAGATGCTTTGACTGTTTCCCTACATCCAGCACACACACGAAGATGTGTTCTTGCATTCTGAGTGTGGGGAAGTTCCTCAAACTGACAGCAGCACCTGGATTCTATTAGAATCCCTTAGCTTCTGTTCCCTGAGTGTTCTTTTAGGCCAGGCCATGAGGGAAAGCTGGGGGTTGGGCTTGGAGGCCACGTAGCAGTGAGTGCCCCCTGATCCATTGAGGAAGTACTTAGAGGACTTCTCCCTAAAGGGAACACCTTTTCCTGCATTCATCTGGGTGCAGTGGGGCTGCACATCTCTCCCACACCTAAGAATGTGTTCTGGAATTCTGAGTGCAGGGAAGTTCCTCCAACTGACAGCAGCGCCTGGGTTCTAATTGAATCCCTTTGCTTGTCTTCCCTGATGGAAAGCCTAGGCGGGAGTGCGGGGGAAAGTGTGGTTTGGGCTCCAAAACCAAGTATTGGCGATGACCTCTCTATGGTTTGTGGAGGTGTTTAAACTACATCCCTAACCTGGGAACACCTGTGCCCCCATAAAGATCCGTGGAGTCTGTTTCCACACCTCCAGCACACACACGAACACTTGCACAGTTATCCTGAGAGTGGGCAGCCTCCTCCAACTGAGAGCAGGGCCTTGGTTCTTATAAAATCGCTTAACTTGTCTACCCTGTTTGGTTGCCTGATACGGAGTGCTGGGGAAAGGGTGGGTTGGGCTCTAAATCCAAGTATTAGCGAGTGCTTCTCCATGGGATTTGGAGGTTATTAACCAAAAGCCCACAACATGGGAATACCTGTGCTCCTTGAAAAAAGCGTGGACTCTGTATCCCCACCACCAGAACACACATGAAGAAGTTTTCTGCTATCCTGAGTGTGGGCTGGCAATTTCAGGTGACAGAAGCGGCTGGGTTCTAATAGAATCCCTTAGCTTGTAATCCCTGAGTGTTTCCCTAGGACTGACTCTGAGAGAAACCTGGGGGTTGGGCTTTGAGGCCAAATAGTAGCGAGTGTCCCCGATGGACTGAGGAAGTATTTAGATGAATTCTCCATAAAGGGAAACACCTGAGCACCCATTCATCTGCGTGGAGTGGGGCTTCAAATCTCCCCACCACACAAGGTTGGGTTCCAGTATCCTGAGGGTGGGGTAGTTCCTCCAACTGACATCAGCGTCTTGGTTTGAATAGAATCCCTTTGCTTGTCTTCCCTGATGGTTTGCCTAGGCCAGTGTGTGGTTGAAAGTGGGATTTGGGATCTAAAACTAAGTATTAGCGTGTGCCTCTCCATGGGTAGTGGAGATGTTTAAACTACAACCCACAACTTGGGAATTACTGTGACCCCTGAAAAATGCGTGTGCTATGTTTCCCCACGTCCAGCACACACAGGAAGAAGTGTTCTGGGGTTGTGAGTGTGGGGAGGTTCCTCCAACAGACAGCAGCACCTGGGTTGTAATAGAATCCCTTCGCTTGACTTCCCTAAGTGTTTTCCTAGGCCTAGCAGTAAGCGATGGTGGGGGATGGGCTCTAAAGCCAAGTATTAGCGAGTGCATCTCTGTGGGTACTGGAGGGTTTTAAACTACTTCCCCAACCTTGGAACACCTGTGCCCCATAAAGATGCGTGGAATCTGTTTCCCCACCTCCAGCACACACACGGAGACGTGCTCAGGTATCCTGATTGTGGGGAGGCTCCTCCAAATGACAGCAGCGCCTGGGTTCTAAAAGAATCCCTTAGCTTGTCTTCCCTGATGGCATGCCTAGGCTGGAGAGTGGGGGAAAGTGGGGGTTGGGCTCTAAACCAAGGATAAGCGAGAGCCTATCCATGGGATGTGGGTTTTTAACCTACAACCCACAACCATGGAATAAATGTGCCCCCTGAAAGATGCTTTGACTGTTTCCCTACATCCAGCACACACACGAAGATGTGTTCTTGCATTCTGAGTGTGGGGAAGTTCCTCAAACTGACAGCAGCACCTGGATTCTATTAGAATCCCTTAGCTTCTGTTCCCTGAGTGTTCTTTTAGGCCAGGCCATGAGGGAAAGCTGGGGGTTGGGCTTGGAGGCCACGTAGCAGTGAGTGCCCCCTGATCCATTGAGGAAGTACTTAGAGGACTTCTCCCTAAAGGGAACACCTTTTCCTGCATTCATCTGGGTGCAGTGGGGCTGCACATCTCTCCCACACCTAAGAATGTGTTCTGGAATTCTGAGTGCAGGGAAGTTCCTCCAACTGACAGCAGCGCCTGGGTTCTAATTGAATCCCTTTGCTTGTCTTCCCTGATGGAAAGCCTAGGCGGGAGTGCGGGGGAAAGTGTGGTTTGGGCTCCAAAACCAAGTATTGGCGATGACCTCTCTATGGTTTGTGGAGGTGTTTAAACTACATCCCTAACCTGGGAACACCTGTGCCCCCATAAAGATCCGTGGAGTCTGTTTCCACACCTCCAGCACACACACGAACACTTGCACAGTTATCCTGAGAGTGGGCAGCCTCCTCCAACTGAGAGCAGGGCCTTGGTTCTTATAAAATCGCTTAACTTGTCTACCCTGTTTGGTTGCCTGATACGGAGTGCTGGGGAAAGGGTGGGTTGGGCTCTAAATCCAAGTATTAGCGAGTGCTTCTCCATGGGATTTGGAGGTTATTAACCAAAAGCCCACAACATGGGAATACCTGTGCTCCTTGAAAAAAGCGTGGACTCTGTATCCCCACCACCAGAACACACATGAAGAAGTTTTCTGCTATCCTGAGTGTGGGCTGGCAATTTCAGGTGACAGAAGCGGCTGGGTTCTAATAGAATCCCTTAGCTTGTAATCCCTGAGTGTTTCCCTAGGACTGACTCTGAGAGAAACCTGGGGGTTGGGCTTTGAGGCCAAATAGTAGCGAGTGTCCCCGATGGACTGAGGAAGTATTTAGATGAATTCTCCATAAAGGGAAACACCTGAGCACCCATTCATCTGCGTGGAGTGGGGCTTCAAATCTCCCCACCACACAAGGTTGGGTTCCAGTATCCTGAGGGTGGGGTAGTTCCTCCAACTGACATCAGCGTCTTGGTTTGAATAGAATCCCTTTGCTTGTCTTCCCTGATGGTTTGCCTAGGCCAGTGTGTGGTTGAAAGTGGGATTTGGGATCTAAAACTAAGTATTAGCGTGTGCCTCTCCATGGGTAGTGGAGATGTTTAAACTACAACCCACAACTTGGGAATTACTGTGACCCCTGAAAAATGCGTGTGCTATGTTTCCCCACGTCCAGCACACACAGGAAGAAGTGTTCTGGGGTTCTGAGTGTGGGGAGGTTCCTCCAACAGACAGCAGCACCTGGGTTGTAATAGAATCCTTTCCCCTGACTTCCCTAAGTGTTTTCCTAGGCCTAGCAGTAAGCGATGGTGGGGGATGGGCTCTAAAGCCAAGTATTAGCGAGTGCATCTCTGTGGGTAGTGGAGGGTTTTAAACTACTTCCCCAACCTTGGAACACCTGTGCCCCATAAAGATGCGTGGAATCTGTTTCCCCACCTCCAGCACACACACGGAGTCGTGCTCAGGTATCCTGATTGTGGGGAGGCTCCTCCAAATGACAGCAGCGCCTGGGTTCTAAAAGAATCCCTTAGCTTGTCTTCCCTGATGGCATGCCTAGGCTGGAGAGTGGGGGAAAGTGGGGGTTGGGCTCTAAACCAAGGATAAGCGAGAGCCTATCCATGGGATGTGGGTTTTTAACCTACAACCCACAACCATGGAATAAATGTGCCCCCTGAAAGATGCTTTGACTGTTTCCCTACATCCAGCACACACACGAAGATGTGTTCTTGCATTCTGAGTGTGGGGAAGTTCCTCAAACTGACAGCAGCACCTGGATTCTATTAGAATCCCTTAGCTTCTGTTCCCTGAGTGTTCTTTTAGGCCAGGCCATGAGGGAAAGCTGGGGGTTGGGCTTGGAGGCCACGTAGCAGTGAGTGCCCCCTGATCCATTGAGGAAGTACTTAGAGGACTTCTCCCTAAAGGGAACACCTTTTCCTGCATTCATCTGGGTGCAGTGGGGCTGCACATCTCTCCCACACCTAAGAATGTGTTCTGGAATTCTGAGTGCAGGGAAGTTCCTCCAACTGACAGCAGCGCCTGGGTTCTAATTGAATCCCTTTGCTTGTCTTCCCTGATGGAAAGCCTAGGCGGGAGTGCGGGGGAAAGTGTGGTTTGGGCTCCAAAACCAAGTATTGGCGATGACCTCTCTATGGTTTGTGGAGGTGTTTAAACTACATCCCTAACCTGGGAATACCTGTGCCCCAATAAAGATCCGTGGAGTCTGTTTCCACACCTCCAGCACACACACGAACACTTGCACAGTTATCCTGAGAGTGGGCAGCCTCCTCCAACTGAGAGCAGGGCCTTGGTTCTTATAAAATCGCTTAACTTGTCTACCCTGTTTGGTTGCCTGATACGGAGTGCTGGGGAAAGGGTGGGTTGGGCTCTAAATCCAAGTATTAGCGAGTGCTTCTCCATGGGATTTGGAGGTTATTAACCAAAAGCCCACAACATGGGAATACCTGTGCTCCTTGAAATAAGCGTGGACTCTGTATCCCCACCACCAGAACACACATGAAGAAGTTTTCTGCTATCCTGAGTGTGGGCTGGCAATTTCAGGTGACAGAAGCGGCTGGGTTCTAATAGAATCCCTTAGCTTGTAATCCCTGAGTGTTTCCCTAGGACTGACTCTGAGAGAAACCTGGGGGTTGGGCTTTGAGGCCAAATAGTAGCGAGTGTCCCCGATGGACTGAGGAAGTATTTAGATGAATTCTCCATAAAGGGAAACACCTGAGCACCCATTCATCTGCGTGGAGTGGGGCTTCAAATCTCCCCACCACACAAGGTTGGGTTCCAGTATCCTGAGGGTGGGGTAGTTCCTCCAACTGACATCAGCGTCTTGGTTTGAATAGAATCCCTTTGCTTGTCTTCCCTGATGGTTTGCCTAGGCCAGTGTGTGGTTGAAAGTGGGATTTGGGATCTAAAACTAAGTATTAGCGTGTGCCTCTCCATGGGTAGTGGAGATGTTTAAACTACAACCCACAACTTGGGAATTACTGTGACCCCTGAAAAATGCGTGTGCTATGTTTCCCCACGTCCAGCACACACAGGAAGAAGTGTTCTGGGGTTGTGAGTGTGGGGAGGTTCCTCCAACAGACAGCAGCACCTGGGTTGTAATAGAATCCCTTCGCTTGACTTCCCTAAGTGTTTTCCTAGGCCTAGCAGTAAGCGATGGTGGGGGATGGGCTCTAAAGCCAAGTATTAGCGAGTGCATCTCTGTGGGTAGTGGAGGGTTTTAAACTACTTCCCCAACCTTGGAACACCTGTGCCCCATAAAGATGCGTGGAATCTGTTTCCCCACCTCCAGCACACACACGGAGTCGTGCTCAGGTATCCTGATTGTGGGGAGGCTCCTCCAAATGACAGCAGCGCCTGGGTTCTAAAAGAATCCCTTAGCTTGTCTTCCCTGATGGCATGCCTAGGCTGGAGAGTGGGGGAAAGTGGGGGTTGGGCTCTAAACCAAGTATAAGCGAGAGCCTATCCATGGGATGTGGGTTTTTAACCTACAACCCACAACCATGGAATAAATGTGCCCCCTGAAAGATGCTTTGACTGTTTCCCTACATCCAGCACACACACGAAGATGTGTTCTGGTATTCTGAGTGTGGGGAAGTTCCTCAAACTGACAGCAGCACCTGGATTCCATCAGTATCCCTTAGCTTCTGTTCCCTGAGTGTTCTCTTAGACCAGGCCATGAGGGAAAGCTGGGGGTTGGGCTTGGAGGCCACGTAGCAGTGAGTGCCCCCTGATTCATTGAGGAAGTACTTAGAGGACTTCTCCCTAAACGGAACACCTTTTCCTCCATTCATCTGGGTGCAGTGGGGCTGCACATCTCTCCCACACCTAAGAATGTGTTCTGGAATTCTGAGTGCAGGGAAGTTCCTCCAACTGACAGCAGCGCCTGGGATCTAATTGAATCCCTTTGCTTGTCTTCCCTGATGGAAAGCCTAGGCGGGAGTGCGGGGGAAAGTGTGGTTTGGGCTCCAAAACCAAGTATTTGCGATGACCTCTCTATGGTTTGTAGAGGTGTTTAAATTACATCCCTAACCTGGGAACACCTGTGCCCCCATAAAGATCCGTGGAGTCTGTTTCCACACCTCCAGCACACACACGAACACTTGCACAGTTATCCTGAGAGTGGGCAGCCTCCTCCAACTGAGAGCAGGGCCTTGGTTCTTATAAAATCGCTTAACTTGTCTACCCTGTTTGGTTGCCTGATACGGAGTGCTGGGGAAAGGGTGGGTTGGGCTCTAAATCCAAGTATTAGCGAGTGCTTCTCCATGGGATTTGGAGGTTATTAACCAAAAGCCCACAACATGGGAATACCTGTGCTCCTTGAAAAAAGCGTGGACTCTGTATCCCCACCACCAGAACACACATGAAGAAGTTTTCTGCTATCCTGAGTGTGGGCTGGCAATTTCAGGTGACAGAAGCGGCTGGGTTCTAATAGAAACCCTTAGCTTGTAATCCCTGAGTGTTTCCCTAGGACTGACTCTGAGAGAAACCTGGGGGTTGGGCTTTGAGGCCAAATAGTAGCGAGTGTCCCCGATGGACTGAGGAAGTATTTAGATGAATTCTCCATAAAGGGAAACACCTGAGCACCCATTCATCTGCGTGGAGTGGGGCTTCAAATCTCCCCACCACACAAGGTTGGGTTCCAGTATCCTGAGGGTGGGGTAGTTCCTCCAACTGACATCAGCGTCTTGGTTTGAATAGAATCCCTTTGCTTGTCTTCCCTGATGGTTTGCCTAGGCCAGTGTGTGGTTGAAAGTGGGATTTGGGATCTAAAACTAAGTATTAGCGTGTGCCTCTCCATGGGTAGTGGAGATGTTTAAACTACAACCCACAACTTGGGAATTACTGTGACCCCTGAAAAATGCGTGTGCTATGTTTCCCCACGTCCAGCACACACAGGAAGAAGTGTTCTGGGGTTGTGAGTGTGGGGAGGTTCCTCCAACAGACAGCAGCACCTGGGTTGTAATAGAATCCCTTCGCTTGACTTCCCTAAGTGTTTTCCTAGGCCTAGCAGTAAGCGATGGTGGGGGATGGGCTCTAAAGCCAAGTATTAGCGAGTGCATCTCTGTGGGTAGTGGAGGGTTTTAAACTACTTCCCCAACCTTGGAACACCTGTGCCCCATAAAGATGCGTGGAATCTGTTTCCCCACCTCCAGCACACACACGGAGTCGTGCTCAGGTATCCTGATTGTGGGGAGGCTCCTCCAAATGACAGCAGCGCCTGGGTTCTAAAAGAATCCCTTAGCTTGTCTTCCCTGATGGCATGCCTAGGCTGGAGAGTGGGGGAAAGTGGGGGTTGGGCTCTAAACCAAGGATAAGCGAGAGCCTATCCATGGGATGTGGGTTTTTAACCTACAACCCACAACCATGGAATAAATGTGCCCCCTGAAAGATGCTTTGACTGTTTCCCTACATCCAGCACACACACGAAGATGTGTTCTTGCATTCTGAGTGTGGGGAAGTTCCTCAAACTGACAGCAGCACCTGGATTCTATTAGAATCCCTTAGCTTCTGTTCCCTGAGTGTTCTTTTAGGCCAGGCCATGAGGGAAAGCTGGGGGTTGGGCTTGGAGGCCACGTAGCAGTGAGTGCCCCCTGATCCATTGAGGAAGTACTTAGAGGACTTCTCCCTAAAGGGAACACCTTTTCCTGCATTCATCTGGGTGCAGTGGGGCTGCACATCTCTCCCACACCTAAGAATGTGTTCTGGAATTCTGAGTGCAGGGAAGTTCCTCCAACTGACAGCAGCGCCTGGGTTCTAATTGAATCCCTTTGCTTGTCTTCCCTGATGGAAAGCCTAGGCGGGAGTGCGGGGGAAAGTGTGGTTTGGGCTCCAAAACCAAGTATTGGCGATGACCTCTCTATGGTTTGTGGAGGTGTTTAAACTACATCCCTAACCTGGGAATACCTGTGCCCCAATAAAGATCCGTGGAGTCTGTTTCCACACCTCCAGCACACACACGAACACTTGCACAGTTATCCTGAGAGTGGGCAGCATCCTCCAACTGAGAGCAGGGCCTTGGTTCTTATAAAATCGCTTAACTAGTCTACCCTGTTTGGTTGCCTGATACGGAGTGCTGGGGAAAGGGTGGGTTGGGCTCTAAATCCAAGTATTAGCGAGTGCTTCTCCATGGGATTTGGAGGTTATTAACCAAAAGCCCACAACATGGGAATACCTGTGCTCCTTGAAAAAAGCGTGGACTCTGTATCCCCACCACCAGAACACACATGAAGAAGTTTTCTGCTATCCTGAGTGTGGGCTGGCAATTTCAGGTGACAGAAGCGGCTGGGTTCTAATAGAATCCCTTAGCTTGTAATCCCTGAGTGTTTCCCTAGGACTGACTCTGAGAGAAACCTGGGGGTTGGGCTTTGAGGCCAAATAGTAGCGAGTGTCCCCGATGGACTGAGGAAGTATTTAGATGAATTCTCCATAAAGGGAAACACCTGAGCACCCATTCATCTGCGTGGAGTGGGGCTTCAAATCTCCCCACCACACAAGGTTGGCTTCCAGTATCCTGAGGGTGGGGTAGTTCCTCCAACTGACATCAGCGTCTTGGTTTGAATAGAATCCCTTTGCTTGTCTTCCCTGATGGTTTGCCTAGGCCAGTGTGTGGTTGAAAGTGGGATTTGGGATCTAAAACTAAGTATTAGCGTGTGCCTCTCCATGGGTAGTGGAGATGTTTAAACTACAACCCACAACTTGGGAATTACTGTGACCCCTGAAAAATGCGTGTGCTATGTTTCCCCACGTCCAGCACACACAGGAAGAAGTGTTCTGGGGTTGTGAGTGTGGGGAGGTTCCTCCAACAGACAGCAGCACCTGGGTTGTAATAGAATCCCTTAGCTTGACTTCCCTAAGTGTTTTCCTAGGCCTAGCAGTAAGCGATGGTGGGGGATGGGCTCTAAAGCCAAGTATTAGCGAGTGCATCTCTGTGGGTAGTGGAGGGTTTTAAACTACTTCCCCAACCTTGGAACACCTGTGCCCCATAAAGATGCGTGGAATCTGTTTCCCCACCTCCAGCACACACACGGAGTCGTGCTCAGGTATCCTGATTGTGGGGAGGCTCCTCCAAATGACAGCAGCACCTGGGTTCTAAAAGAATCCCTTAGCTTGTCTTCCCTGATGGCATGCCTAGGCTGGAGAGTGGGGGAAAGTGGGGGTTGGGCTCTAAACCAAGTATAAGCGAGAGCCTATCCATGGGATGTGGGTTTTTAACCTACAACCCACAACCATGGAATAAATGTGCCCCCTGAAAGATGCTTTGACTGTTTCCCTACATCCAGCACACACACGAAAATGTGTTCTGGTATTCTGAGTGTGGGGATGTTCCTCAAACTGACAGCAGCACCTGGATTCTGTTAGTATCCCTTAGCTTCTGTTCCCTGAGTGTTCTTTTAGGCCAGGCCATGAGGGAAAGCTGGGGGTTGGGCTTGGAGGCCACGTAGCAGTGAGTGCCCCCTGATCCATTGAGGAAGTACTTAGAGGACTTCTCCCTAAAGGGAACACCTTTTCCTGCATTCATCTGGGTGCAGTGGGGCTGCACATCTCTCCCACACCTAAGAATGTGTTCTGGAATTCTGAGTGCAGGGAAGTTCCTCCAACTGACAGCAGCGCCTGGGATCTAATTGAATCCCTTTGCTTGTCTTCCCTGATGGAAAGCCTAGGCGGGAGTGCGGGGGAAAGTGTGGTTTGGGCTCCAAAACCAAGTATTTGCGATGACCTCTCTATGGTTTGTGGAGGTGTTTAAATTACATCCCTAACCTGGGAACACCTGTGCCCCCATAAAGATCCGTGGAGTCTGTTTCCACACCTCCAGCACACACACGAACACTTGCACAGTTATCCTGAGAGTGGGCAGCCTCCTCCAACTGAGAGCAGGGCCTTGGTTCTTATAAAATCGCTTAACTTGTCTACCCTGTTTGGTTGCCTGATACGGAGTGCTGGGGAAAGGGTGGGTTGGGCTCTAAATCCAAGTATTAGCGAGTGCTTCTCCATGGGATTTGGAGGTTATTAACCAAAAGCCCACAACATGGGAATACCTGTGCTCCTTGAAAAAAGCGTGGACTCTGTATCCCCACCACCAGAACACACATGAAGAAGTTTTCTGCTATCCTGAGTGTGGGCTGGCAATTTCAGGTGACAGAAGCGGCTGGGTTCTAATAGAAACCCTTAGCTTGTAATCCCTGAGTGTTTCCCTAGGACTGACTCTGAGAGAAACCTGGGGGTTGGGCTTTGAGGCCAAATAGTAGCGAGTGTCCCCGATGGACTGAGGAAGTATTTAGATGAATTCTCCATAAAGGGAAACACCTGAGCACCCATTCATCTGCGTGGAGTGGGGCTTCAAATCTCCCCACCACACAAGGTTGGGTTCCAGTATCCTGAGGGTGGGGTAGTTCCTCCAACTGACATCAGCGTCTTGGTTTGAATAGAATCCCTTTGCTTGTCTTCCCTGATGGTTTGCCTAGGCCAGTGTGTGGTTGAAAGTGGGATTTGGGATCTAAAACTAAGTATTAGCGTGTGCCTCTCCATGGGTAGTGGAGATGTTTAAACTACAACCCACAACTTGGGAATTACTGTGACCCCTGAAAAATGCGTGTGCTATGTTTGCCTACATCCAGCACACACAGGAAGAAGTGTTCTGGGGTTCTGAGTGTGGGGAGGTTCCTCCAACAGACAGCAGCACCTGGGTTGTAATAGAATCCCTTAGCTTGACTTCCCTAAGTGTTTTCCTAGGCCTAGCAGTAAGCGATGGTGGGGGATGGGCTCTAAAGCCAAGTATTAGCGAGTGCATCTCTGTGGGTAGTGGAGGGTTTTAAACTACTTCCCCAACCTTGGAACACCTGTACCCCATAAAGATGCGTGGAATCTGTTTCCCCACCTCCAGCACACACACGGAGTCGTGCTCAGGTATCCTGATTGTGGGGAGGCTCCTCCAAATGACAGCAGCGCCTGGGTTCTAAAAGAATCCCTTAGCTTGTCTTCCCTGATGGCATGCCTAGGCTGGAGAGTGGGGGAAAGTGGGGGTTGGGCTCTAAACCAAGGATAAGCGAGAGCCTATCCATGGGATGTGGGTTTTTAACCTACAACCCACAACCATGGAATAAATGTGCCCCCTGAAAGATGCTTTGACTGTTTCCCTACATCCAGCACACACACGAAGATGTGTTCTGGTATTCTGAGTGTGGGGATGTTCCTCAAACTGACAGCAGCACCTGGATTCTGTTAGTATCCCTTAGCTTCTGTTCCCTGAGTGTTCTTTTAGGCCAGGCCATGAGGGAAAGCTGGGGGTTGGGCTTGGAGTCCACGTAGCAGTGAGTGCCCCCTGATCCATTGAGGAAGTACTTAGAGGACTTCTCCCTAAAGGGAACACCTTTTCCTGCATTCATCTGGGTGCAGTGGGGCTGCACATCTCTCCCACACCTAAGAATGTGTTCTGGAATTCTGAGTGCATGGAAGTTCCTCCAACTGACAGCAGCGCCTGGGATCTAATTGAATCCCTTTGCTTGTCTTCCCTGATGGAAAGCCTAGGCGGGAGTGCGGGGGAAAGTGTGGTTTGGGCTCCAAAACCAAGTATTTGCGATGACCTCTCTATGGTTTGTAGAGGTGTTTAAATTACATCCCTAACCTGGGAACACCTGTGCCCCCATAAAGATCCGTGGAGTCTGTTTCCACACCTCCAGCACACACACGAACACTTGCACAGTTATCCTGAGAGTGGGCAGCCTCCTCCAACTGAGAGCAGGGCCTTGGTTCTTATAAAATCGCTTAACTTGTCTACCCTGTTTGGTTGCCTGATACGGAGTGCTGGGGAAAGGGTGGGTTGGGCTCTAAATCCAAGTATTAGCGAGTGCTTCTCCATGGGATTTGGAGGTTATTAACCAAAAGCCCACAACATGGGAATACCTGTGCTCCTTGAAAAAAGCGTGGACTCTGTATCCCCACCACCAGAACACACATGAAGAAGTTTTCTGCTATCCTGAGTGTGGGCTGGCAATTTCAGGTGACAGAAGCGGCTGGGTTCTAATAGAATCCCTTAGCTTGTAATCCCTGAGTGTTTCCCTAGGACTGACTCTGAGAGAAACCTGGGGGTTGGGCTTTGAGGCCAAATAGTAGCGAGTGTCCCCGATGGACTGAGGAAGTATTTAGATGAATTCTCCATAAAGGGAAACACCTGAGCACCCATTCATCTGCGTGGAGTGGGGCTTCAAATCTCCCCACCACACAAGGTTGGGTTCCAGTATCCTGAGGGTGGGGTAGTTCCTCCAACTGACATCAGCGTCTTGGTTTGAATAGAATCCCTTTGCTTGTCTTCCCTGATGGTTTGCCTAGGCCAGTGTGTGGTTGAAAGTGGGATTTGGGATCTAAAACTAAGTATTAGCGTGTGCCTCTCCATGGGTAGTGGAGATGTTTAAACTACAACCCACAACTTGGGAATTACTGTGACCCCTGAAAAATGCGTGTGCTATGTTTCCCCACGTCCAGCACACACAGCAAGAAGTGTTCTGGGGTTGTGAGTGTGGGGAGGTTCCTCCAACAGACAGCAGCACCTGGGTTGTAATAGAATCCCTTCGCTTGACTTCCCTAAGTGTTTTCCTAGGCCTAGCAGTAAGCGATGGTGGGGGATGGGCTCTAAAGCCAAGTATTAGCGAGTGCATCTCTGTGGGTAGTGGAGGGTTTTAAACTACTTCCCCAACCTTGGAACACCTGTGCCCCATAAAGATGCGTGGAATCTGTTTCCCCACCTCCAGCACACACACGGAGTCGTGCTCAGGTATCCTGATTGTGGGGAGGCTCCTCCAAATGACAGCAGCGCCTGGGTTCTAAAAGAATCCCTTAGCTTGTCTTCCCTGATGGCATGCCTAGGCTGGAGAGTGGGGGAAAGTGGGGGTTGGGCTCTAAACCAAGGATAAGCGAGAGCCTATCCATGGGATGTGGGTTTTTAACCTACAACCCACAACCATGGAATAAATGTGCCCCCTGAAAGATGCTTTGACTGTTTCCCTACATCCAGCACACACACGAAGATGTGTTCTTGCATTCTGAGTGTGGGGAAGTTCCTCAAACTGACAGCAGCACCTGGATTCTATTAGAATCCCTTAGCTTCTGTTCCCTGAGTGTTCTTTTAGGCCAGGCCATGAGGGAAAGCTGGGGGTTGGGCTTGGAGGCCACGTAGCAGTGAGTGCCCCCTGATCCATTGAGGAAGTACTTAGAGGACTTCTCCCTAAAGGGAACACCTTTTCCTGCATTCATCTGGGTGCAGTGGGGCTGCACATCTCTCCCACACCTAAGAATGTGTTCTGGAATTCTGAGTGCAGGGAAGTTCCTCCAACTGACAGCAGCGCCTGGGTTCTAATTGAATCTCTTTGCTTGTCTTCCCTGATGGAAAGCCTAGGCGGGAGTGCGGGGTAAAGTGTGGTTTGGGCTCCAAAACCAAGTATTGGCGATGACCTCTCTATGGTTTGTGGAGGTGTTTAAACTACATCCCTAACCTGGGAATACCTGTGCCCCAATAAAGATCCGTGGAGTCTGTTTCCACACCTCCAGCACACACACGAACACTTGCACAGTTATCCTGATAGTGGGCAGCCTCCTCCAACTGAGAGCAGGGCCTTGGTTCTTATAAAATCGCTTAACTTGTCTACCCTGTTTGGTTGCCTGATACGGAGTGCTGGGGAAAGGGTGGGTTGGGCTCTAAATCCAAGTATTAGCGAGTGCTTCTCCATGGGATTTGGAGGTTATTAACCAAAAGCCCACAACATGGGAATACCTGTGCTCCTTGAAAAAAGCGTGGACTCTGTATCCCCACCACCAGAACACACATGAAGAAGTTTTCTGCTATCCTGAGTGTGGGCTGGCAATTTCAGGTGACAGAAGCGGCTGGGTTCTAATAGAATCCCTTAGCTTGTAATCCCTGAGTGTTTCCCTAGGACTGACTCTGAGAGAAACCTGGGGGTTGGGCTTTGAGGCCAAATACTAGCGAGTGTCCCCGATGGACTGAGGAAGTATTTAGATGAATTCTCCATAAAGGGAAACACCTGAGCACCCATTCATCTGCGTGGAGTGGGGCTTCAAATCTCCCCACCACACAAGGTTGGGTTCCAGTATCCTGAGGGTGGGGTAGTTCCTCCAACTGACATCAGCGTCTTGGTTTGAATAGAATCCCTTTGCTTGTCTTCCCTGATGGTTTGCCTAGGCCAGTGTGTGGTTGAAAGTGGGATTTGGGATCTAAAACTAAGTATTAGCGTGTGCCTCTCCATGGGTAGTGGAGATGTTTAAACTACAACCCACAACTTGGGAATTACTGTGACCCCTGAAAAATGCGTGTGCTATGTTTCCCCACGTCCAGCACACACAGGAAGAAGTGTTCTGGGGTTCTGAGTGTGGGGAGGTTCCTCCAACAGACAGCAGCACCTGGGTTGTAATAGAATCCCTTCGCTTGACTTCCCTAAGTGTTTTCCTAGGCCTAGCAGTAAGCGATGGTGGGGGATGGGCTCTAAAGCCAAGTATTAGCGAGTGCATCTCTGTGGGTAGTGGAGGGTTTTAAACTACTTCCCCAACCTTGGAACACCTGTGCCCCATAAAGATGCGTGGAATCTGTTTCCCCACCTCCAGCACACACACGGAGTCGTGCTCAGGTATCCTGATTGTGGGGAGGCTCCTCCAAATGACAGCAGCGCCTGGGTTCTAAAAGAATCCCTTAGCTTGTCTTCCCTGATGGCATGCCTAGGCTGGAGAGTGGGGGAAAGTGGGGGTTGGGCTCTAAACCAAGGATAAGCGAGAGCCTATCCATGGGATGTGGGTTTTTAACCTACAACCCACAACCATGGAATAAATGTGCCCCCTGAAAGATGCTTTGACTGTTTCCCTACATCCAGCACACACACGAAGATGTGTTCTTGCATTCTGAGTGTGGGGAAGTTCCTCAAACTGACAGCAGCACCTGGATTCTATTAGAATCCCTTAGCTTCTGTTCCCTGAGTGTTCTTTTAGGCCAGGCCATGAGGGAAAGCTGGGGGTTGGGCTTGGAGGCCACGTAGCAGTGAGTGCCCCCTGATCCATTGAGGAAGTACTTAGAGGACTTCTCCCTAAAGGGAACACCTTTTCCTGCATTCATCTGGGTGCAGTGGGGCTGCACATCTCTCCCACACCTAAGAATGTGTTCTGGAATTCTGAGTGCAGGGAAGTTCCTCCAACTGACAGCAGCGCCTGGGTTCTAATTGAATCCCTTTGCTTGTCTTCCCTGATGGAAAGCCTAGGCGGGAGTGCGGGGGAAAGTGTGGTTTGGGCTCCAAAACCAAGTATTGGTGATGACCTCTCTATGGTTTGTGGAGGTGTTTAAACTACATCCCTAACCTGGGAATACCTGTGCCCCAATAAAGATCCGTGGAGTCTGTTTCCACACCTCCAGCACACACACGAACACTTGCACAGTTATCCTGAGAGTGGGCAGCCTCCTCCAACTGAGAGCAGGGCCTTGGTTCTTATAAAATCGCTTAACTTGTCTACCCTGTTTGGTTGCCTGATACGGAGTGCTGGGGAAAGGGTGGGTTGGGCTCTAAATCCAAGTATTAGCGAGTGCTTCTCCATGGGATTTGGAGGTTATTAACCAAAAGCCCACAACATGGGAATACCTGTGCTCCTTGAAAAAAGCGTGGACTCTGTATCCCCACCACCAGAACACACATGAAGAAGTTTTCTGCTATCCTGAGTGTGGGCTGGCAATTTCAGGTGACAGAAGCGGCTGGGTTCTAATAGAATCCCTTAGCTTGTAATCCCTGAGTGTTTCCCTAGGACTGACTCTGAGAGAAACCTGGGGGTTGGGCTTTGAGGCCAAATAGTAGCGAGTGTCCCCGATGGACTGAGGAAGTATTTAGATGAATTCTCCATAAAGGGAAACACCTGAGCACCCATTCATCTGCGTGGAGTGGGGCTTCAAATCTCCCCACCACACAAGGTTGGGTTCCAGTATCCTGAGGGTGGGGTAGTTCCTCCAACTGACATCAGCGTCTTGGTTTGAATAGAATCCCTTTGCTTGTCTTCCCTGATGGTTTGCCTAGGCCAGTGTGTGGTTGAAAGTGGGATTTGGGATCTAAAACTAAGTATTAGCGTGTGCCTCTCCATGGGTAGTGGAGATGTTTAAACTACAACCCACAACTTGGGAATTACTGTGACCCCTGAAAAATGCGTGTGCTATGTTTCCCCACGTCCAGCACACACAGGAAGAAGTGTTCTGGGGTTGTGAGTGTGGGGAGGTTCCTCCAACAGACAGCAGCACCTGGGTTGTAATAGAATCCCTTCGCTTGACTTCCCTAAGTGTTTTCCTAGGCCTAGCAGTAAGCGATGGTGGGGGATGGGCTCTAAAGCCAAGTATTAGCGAGTGCATCTCTGTGGGTAGTGGAGGGTTTTAAACTACTTCCCCAACCTTGGAACACCTGTGCCCCATAAAGATGCGTGGAATCTGTTTCCCCACCTCCAGCACACACACGGAGTCGTGCTCAGGTATCCTGATTGTGGGGAGGCTCCTCCAAATGACAGCAGCGCCTGGGTTCTAAAAGAATCCCTTAGCTTGTCTTCCCTGATGGCATGCCTAGGCTGGAGAGTGGGGGAAAGTGGGGGTTGGGCTCTAAACCAAGGATAAGCGAGAGCCTATCCATGGGATGTGGGTTTTTAACCTACAACCCACAACCATGGAATAAATGTGCCCCCTGAAAGATGCTTTGACTGTTTCCCTACATCCAGCACACACACGAAGATGTGTTCTTGCATTCTGAGTGTGGGGAATTTCCTCAAACTGACAGCAGCACCTGGATTCTATTAGAATCCCTTAGCTTCTGTTCCCTGAGTGTTCTTTTAGGCCAGGCCATGAGGGAAAGCTGGGGGTTGGGCTTGGAGGCCACGTAGCAGTGAGTGCCCCCTGATCCATTGAGGAAGTACTTAGAGGACTTCTCCCTAAAGGGAACACCTTTTCCTGCATTCATCTGGGTGCAGTGGGGCTGCACATCTCTCCCACACCTAAGAATGTGTTCTGGAATTCTGAGTGCAGGGAAGTTCCTCCAACTGACAGCAGCGCCTGGGTTCTAATTGAATCCCTTTGCTTGTCTTCCCTGATGGAAAGCCTAGGCGGGAGTGCGGGGGAAAGTGTGGTTTGGGCTCCAAAACCAAGTATTGGCGATGACCTCTCTATGGTTTGTGGAGGTGTTTAAACTACATCCCTAACCTGGGAATACCTGTGCCCCAATAAAGATCCGTGGAGTCTGTTTCCACACCTCCAGCACACACACGAACACTTGCACAGTTATCCTGATAGTGGGCAGCCTCCTCCAACTGAGAGCAGGGCCTTGGTTCTTATAAAATCGCTTAACTTGTCTACCCTGTTTGGTTGCCTGATACGGAGTGCTGGGGAAAGGGTGGGTTGGGCTCTAAATCCAAGTATTAGCGAGTGCTTCTCCATGGGATTTGGAGGTTATTAACCAAAAGCCCACAACATGGGAATACCTGTGCTCCTTGAAAAAAGCGTGGACTCTGTATCCCCACCACCAGAACACACATGAAGAAGTTTTCTGCTATCCTGAGTGTGGGCTGGCAATTTCAGGTGACAGAAGCGGCTGGGTTCTAATAGAATCCCTTAGCTTGTAATCCCTGAGTGTTTCCCTAGGACTGACTCTGAGAGAAACCTGGGGGTTGGGCTTTGAGGCCAAATACTAGCGAGTGTCCCCGATGGACTGAGGAAGTATTTAGATGAATTCTCCATAAAGGGAAACACCTGAGCACCCATTCATCTGCGTGGAGTGGGGCTTCAAATCTCCCCACCACACAAGGTTGGGTTCCAGTATCCTGAGGGTGGGGTAGTTCCTCCAACTGACATCAGCGTCTTGGTTTGAATAGAATCCCTTTGCTTGTCTTCCCTGATGGTTTGCCTAGGCCAGTGTGTGGTTGAAAGTGGGATTTGGGATCTAAAACTAAGTATTAGCGTGTGCCTCTCCATGGGTAGTGGAGATGTTTAAACTACAACCCACAACTTGGGAATTACTGTGACCCCTGAAAAATGCGTGTGCTATGTTTCCCCACGTCCAGCACACACAGGAAGAAGTGTTCTGGGGTTCTGAGTGTGGGGAGGTTCCTCCAACAGACAGCAGCACCTGGGTTGTAATAGAATCCCTTCGCTTGACTTCCCTAAGTGTTTTCCTAGGCCTAGCAGTAAGCGATGGTGGGGGATGGGCTCTAAAGCCAAGTATTAGCGAGTGCATCTCTGTGGGTAGTGGAGGGTTTTAAACTACTTCCCCAACCTTGGAACACCTGTGCCCCATAAAGATGCGTGGAATCTGTTTCCCCACCTCCAGCACACACACGGAGTCGTGCTCAGGTATCCTGATTGTGGGGAGGCTCCTCCAAATGACAGCAGCGCCTGGGTTCTAAAAGAATCCCTTAGCTTGTCTTCCCTGATGGCATGCCTAGGCTGGAGAGTGGGGGAAAGTGGGGGTTGGGCTCTAAACCAAGGATAAGCGAGAGCCTATCCATGGGATGTGGGTTTTTAACCTACAACCCACAACCATGGAATAAATGTGCCCCCTGAAAGATGCTTTGACTGTTTCCCTACATCCAGCACACACACGAAGATGTGTTCTTGCATTCTGAGTGTGGGGAAGTTCCTCAAACTGACAGCAGCACCTGGATTCTATTAGAATCCCTTAGCTTCTGTTCCCTGAGTGTTCTTTTAGGCCAGGCCATGAGGGAAAGCTGGGGGTTGGGCTTGGAGGCCACGTAGCAGTGAGTGCCCCCTGATCCATTGAGGAAGTACTTAGAGGACTTCTCCCTAAAGGGAACACCTTTTCCTGCATTCATCTGGGTGCAGTGGGGCTGCACATCTCTCCCACACCTAAGAATGTGTTCTGGAATTCTGAGTGCAGGGAAGTTCCTCCAACTGACAGCAGCGCCTGGGTTCTAATTGAATCCCTTTGCTTGTCTTCCCTGATGGAAAGCCTAGGCGGGAGTGCGGGGGAAAGTGTGGTTTGGGCTCCAAAACCAAGTATTGGCGATGACCTCTCTATGGTTTGTGGAGGTGTTTAAACTACATCCCTAACCTGGGAATACCTGTGCCCCAATAAAGATCCGTGGAGTCTGTTTCCACACCTCCAGCACACACACGAACACTTGCACAGTTATCCTGAGAGTGGGCAGCCTCCTCCAACTGAGAGCAGGGCCTTGGTTCTTATAAAATCGCTTAACTTGTCTACCCTGTTTGGTTGCCTGATACGGAGTGCTGGGGAAAGGGTGGGTTGGGCTCTAAATCCAAGTATTAGCGAGTGCTTCTCCATGGGATTTGGAGGTTATTAACCAAAAGCCCACAACATGGGAATACCTGTGCTCCTTGAAAAAAGCGTGGACTCTGTATCCCCACCACCAGAACACACATGAAGAAGTTTTCTGCTATCCTGAGTGTGGGCTGGCAATTTCAGGTGACAGAAGCGGCTGGGTTCTAATAGAATCCCTTAGCTTGTAATCCCTGAGTGTTTCCCTAGGACTGACTCTGAGAGAAACCTGGGGGTTGGGCTTTGAGGCCAAATAGTAGCGAGTGTCCCCGATGGACTGAGGAAGTATTTAGATGAATTCTCCATAAAGGGAAACACCTGAGCACCCATTCATCTGCGTGGAGTGGGGCTTCAAATCTCCCCACCACACAAGGTTGGGTTCCAGTATCCTGAGGGTGGGGTAGTTCCTCCAACTGACATCAGCGTCTTGGTTTGAATAGAATCCCTTTGCTTGTCTTCCCTGATGGTTTGCCTAGGCCAGTGTGTGGTTGAAAGTGGGATTTGGGATCTAAAACTAAGTATTAGCGTGTGCCTCTCCATGGGTAGTGGAGATGTTTAAACTACAACCCACAACTTGGGAATTACTGTGACCCCTGAAAAATGCGTGTGCTATGTTTCCCCACGTCCAGCACACACAGGAAGAAGTGTTCTGGGGTTGTGAGTGTGGGGAGGTTCCTCCAACAGACAGCAGCACCTGGGTTGTAATAGAATCCCTTCGCTTGACTTCCCTAAGTGTTTTCCTAGGCCTAGCAGTAAGCGATGGTGGGGGATGGGCTCTAAAGCCAAGTATTAGCGAGTGCATCTCTGTGGGTAGTGGAGGGTTTTAAACTACTTCCCCAACCTTGGAACACCTGTGCCCCATAAAGATGCGTGGAATCTGTTTCCCCACCTCCAGCACACACACGGAGTCGTGCTCAGGTATCCTGATTGTGGGGAGGCTCCTCCAAATGACAGCAGCGCCTGGGTTCTAAAAGAATCCCTTAGCTTGTCTTCCCTGATGGCATGCCTAGGCTGGAGAGTGGGGGAAAGTGGGGGTTGGGCTCTAAACCAAGGATAAGCGAGAGCCTATCCATGGGATGTGGGTTTTTAACCTACAACCCACAACCATGGAATAAATGTGCCCCCTGAAAGATGCTTTGACTGTTTCCCTACATCCAGCACACACACGAAGATGTGTTCTTGCATTCTGAGTGTGGGGAAGTTCCTCAAACTGACAGCAGCACCTGGATTCTATTAGAATCCCTTAGCTTCTGTTCCCTGAGTGTTCTTTTAGGCCAGGCCATGAGGGAAAGCTGGGGGTTGGGCTTGGAGGCCACGTAGCAGTGAGTGCCCCCTGATCCATTGAGGAAGTACTTAGAGGACTTCTCCCTAAAGGGAACACCTTTTCCTGCATTCATCTGGGTGCAGTGGGGCTGCACATCTCTCCCACACCTAAGAATGTGTTCTGGAATTCTGAGTGCAGGGAAGTTCCTCCAACTGACAGCAGCGCCTGGGTTCTAATTGAATCCCTTTGCTTGTCTTCCCTGATGGAAAGCCTAGGCGGGAGTGCGGGGGAAAGTGTGGTTTGGGCTCCAAAACCAAGTATTGGCGATGACCTCTCTATGGTTTGTGGAGGTGTTTAAACTACATCCCTAACCTGGGAATACCTGTGCCCCAATAAAGATCCGTGGAGTCTGTTTCCACACCTCCAGCACACACACGAACACTTGCACAGTTATCCTGAGAGTGGGCAGCCTCCTCCAACTGAGAGCAGGGCCTTGGTTCTTATAAAATCGCTTAACTTGTCTACCCTGTTTGGTTGCCTGATACGGAGTGCTGGGGAAAGGGTGGGTTGGGCTCTAAATCCAAGTATTAGCGAGTGCTTCTCCATGGGATTTGGAGGTTATTAACCAAAAGCCCACAACATGGGAATACCTGTGCTCCTTGAAAAAAGCGTGGACTCTGTATCCCCACCACCAGAACACACATGAAGAAGTTTTCTGCTATCCTGAGTGTGGGCTGGCAATTTCAGGTGACAGAAGCGGCTGGGTTCTAATAGAATCCCTTAGCTTGTAATCCCTGAGTGTTTCCCTAGGACTGACTCTGAGAGAAACCTGGGGGTTGGGCTTTGAGGCCAAATAGTAGCGAGTGTCCCCGATGGACTGAGGAAGTATTTAGATGAATTCTCCATAAAGGGAAACACCTGAGCACCCATTCATCTGCGTGGAGTGGGGCTTCAAATCTCCCCACCACACAAGGTTGGGTTCCAGTATCCTGAGGGTGGGGTAGTTCCTCCAACTGACATCAGCGTCTTGGTTTGAATAGAATCCCTTTGCTTGTCTTCCCTGATGGTTTGCCTAGGCCAGTGTGTGGTTGAAAGTGGGATTTGGGATCTAAAACTAAGTATTAGCGTGTGCCTCTCCATGGGTAGTGGAGATGTTTAAACTACAACCCACAACTTGGGAATTACTGTGACCCCTGAAAAATGCGTGTGCTATGTTTCCCCACGTCCAGCACACACAGGAAGAAGTGTTCTGGGGTTCTGAGTGTGGGGAGGTTCCTCCAACAGACAGCAGCACCTGGGTTGTAATAGAATCCCTTCGCTTGACTTCCCTAAGTGTTTTCCTAGGCCTAGCAGTAAGCGATGGTGGGGGATGGGCTCTAAAGCCAAGTATTAGCGAGTGCATCTCTGTGGGTAGTGGAGGGTTTTAAACTACTTCCCCAACCTTGGAACACCTGTGCCCCATAAAGATGCGTGGAATCTGTTTCCCCACCTCCAGCATACACACGGAGTCGTGCTCAGGTATCCTGATTGTGGGGAGGCTCCTCCAAATGACAGCAGCGCCTGGGTTCTAAAAGAATCCCTTAGCTTGTCTTCCCTGATGGCATGCCTAGGCTGGAGAGTGGGGGAAAGTGGGGGTTGGGCTCTAAACCAAGGATAAGCGAGAGCCTATTCATGGGATGTGGGTTTTTAACCTACAACCCACAACCATGGAATAAATGTGCCCCCTGAAAGATGCTTTGACTGTTTCCCTACATCCAGCACACACACGAAGATGTGTTCTTGCATTCTGAGTGTGGGGAAGTTCCTCAAACTGACAGCAGCACCTGGATTCTATTAGAATCCCTTAGCTTCTGTTCCCTGAGTGTTCTTTTAGGCCAGGCCATGAGGGAAAGCTGGGGGTTGGGCTTGGAGGCCACGTAGCAGTGAGTGCCCCCTGATCCATTGAGGAAGTACTTAGAGGACTTCTCCCTAAAGGGAACACCTTTTCCTGCATTCATCTGGGTGCAGTGGGGCTGCACATCTCTCCCACACCTAAGAATGTGTTCTGGAATTCTGAGTGCAGGGAAGTTCCTCCAACTGACAGCAGCGCCTGGGTTCTAATTGAATCCCTTTGCTTGTCTTCCCTGATGGAAAGCCTAGGCGGGAGTGCGGGGGAAAGTGTGGTTTGGGCTCCAAAACCAAGTATTGGCGATGACCTCTCTATGGTTTGTGGAGGTGTTTAAACTTCATCCCTAACCTGGGAATACCTGTGCCCCAATAAAGATCCGTGGAGTCTGTTTCCACACCTCCAGCACACACACGAACACTTGCACAGTTATCCTGAGAGTGGGCAGCCTCCTCCAACTGAGAGCAGGGCCTTGGTTCTTATAAAATCGCTTAACTTGTCTACCCTGTTTGGTTGCCTGATACGGAGTGCTGGGGAAAGGGTGGGTTGGGCTCTAAATCCAAGTATTAGCGAGTGCTTCTCCATGGGATTTGGAGGTTATTAACCAAAAGCCCACAACATGGGAATACCTGTGCTCCTTGAAAAAAGCGTGGACTCTGTATCCCCACCACCAGAACACACATGAAGAAGTTTTCTGCTATCCTGAGTGTGGGCTGGCAATTTCAGGTGACAGAAGCGGCTGGGTTCTAATAGAATCCCTTAGCTTGTAATCCCTGAGTGTTTCCCTAGGACTGACTCTGAGAGAAACCTGGGGGTTGGGCTTTGAGGCCAAATAGTAGCGAGTGTCCCCGATGGACTGAGGAAGTATTTAGATGAATTCTCCATAAAGGGAAACACCTGAGCACCCATTCATCTGCGTGGAGTGGGGCTTCAAATCTCCCCACCACACAAGGTTGGGTTCCAGTATCCTGAGGGTGGGGTAGTTCCTCCAACTGACATCAGCGTCTTGGTTTGAATAGAATCCCTTTGCTTGTCTTCCCTGATGGTTTGCCTAGGCCAGTGTGTGGTTGAAAGTGGGATTTGGGATCTAAAACTAAGTATTAGCGTGTGCCTCTCCATGGGTAGTGGAGATGTTTAAACTACAACCCACAACTTGGGAATTACTGTGACCCCTGAAAAATGCGTGTGCTATGTTTCCCCACGTCCAGCACACACAGGAAGAAGTGTTCTGGGGTTGTGAGTGTGGGGAGGTTCCTCCAACAGACAGCAGCACCTGGGTTGTAATAGAATCCCTTCGCTTGACTTCCCTAAGTGTTTTCCTAGGCCTAGCAGTAAGCGATGGTGGGGGATGGGCTCTAAAGCCAAGTATTAGCGAGTGCATCTCTGTGGGTAGTGGAGGGTTTTAAACTACTTCCCCAACCTTGGAACACCTGTGCCCCATAAAGATGCGTGGAATCTGTTTCCCCACCTCCAGCAAACACACGGAGTCGTGCTCAGGTATCCTGATTGTGGGGAGGCTCCTCCAAATGACAGCAGCGCCTGGGTTCTAAAAGAATCCCTTAGCTTGTCTTCCCTGATGGCATGCCTAGGCTGGAGAGTGGGGGAAAGTGAGGGTTGGGCTCTAAACCAAGTATAAGCGAGAGCCTATCCATGGGATGTGGGTTTTTAACCTACAACCCACAACCATGGAATAAATGTGCCCCCTGAAAGATGCTTTGACTTTTTCCCTACATCCAGCACACACACGAAGATGTGTTCTGGTATTCTGAGTGTGGGGATGTTCCTCAAACTGACAGCAGCACCTGGATTCTATTAGTATCCCTTAGCTTCTGTTCCCGGAGTGTTTTCTTAAACCAGGCCATGAGGGAAAGCTGGGGGTTGGGCTTGGAGGCCACGTAGCAGTGAGTGCCCCCTGATCCATTGAGGAAGTACTTAGAGGACTTCTCCCTAAAGGGAACACCTTTTCCTGCATTCATCTGGGTGCAGTGGGGCTGCACATCTCTCCCACACCTAAGAATGTGTTCTGGAATTCTGAGTGCAGGGAAGTTCCTCCAACTGACAGCAGCGCCTGGGATCTAATTGAATCCCTTTGCTTGTCTTCCCTGATGGAAAGCCTAGGCGGGAGTGCGGGGGAAAGTGTGGTTTGGGCTCCAAAACCAAGTATTTGCGATGACCTCTCTATGGTTTGTAGAGGTGTTTAAACTACATCCCTAACCTGGGAATACCTGTGCCCCCATAAAGATCCGTGGAGTCTGTTTCCACACCTCCAGCACACACACGAACACTTGCACAGTTATCCTGAGAGTGGGCAGCCTCCTCCAACTGAGAGCAGGGCCTTGGTTCTTATAAAATCGCTTAACTTGTCTACCCTGTTTGGTTGCCTGATACGGAGTGCTGGGGAAAGGGTGGGTTGGGCTCTAAATCCAAGTATTAGCGAGTGCTTCTCCATGGGATTTGGAGGTTATTAACCAAAAGCCCACAACATGGGAATACCTGTGCTCCTTGAAAAAAGCGTGGACTCTGTATCCCCACCACCAGAACACACATGAAGAAGTTTTCTGCTATCCTGAGTGTGGGCTGGCAATTTCAGGTGACAGAAGCGGCTGGGTTCTAATAGAATCCCTTAGCTTGTAATCCCTGAGTGTTTCCCTAGGACTGACTCTGAGAGAAACCTGGGGGTTGGGCTTTGAGGCCAAATAGTAGCGAGTGTCCCCGATGGACTGAGGAAGTATTTAGATGAATTCTCCATAAAGGGAAACACCTGAGCACCCATTCATCTGCGTGGAGTGGGGCTTCAAATCTCCCCACCACACAAGGTTGGGTTCCAGTATCCTGAGGGTGGGGTAGTTCCTCCAACTGACATCAGCGTCTTGGTTTGAATAGAATCCCTTTGCTTGTCTTCCCTGATGGTTTGCCTAGGCCAGTGTGTGGTTGAAAGTGGGATTTGGGATCTAAAACTAAGTATTAGCGTGTGCCTCTCCATGGGTAGTGGAGATGTTTAAACTACAACCCACAACTTGGGAATTACTGTGACCCCTGAAAAATGCGTGTGCTATGTTTCCCCACGTCCAGCACACACAGGAAGAAGTGTTCTGGGGTTGTGAGTGTGGGGAGGTTCCTCCAACAGACAGCAGCACCTGGGTTGTAATAGAATCCCTTCGCTTGACTTCCCTAAGTGTTTTCCTAGGCCTAGCAGTAAGCGATGGTGGGGGATGGGCTCTAAAGCCAAGTATTAGCGAGTGCATCTCTGTGGGTAGTGGAGGGTTTTAAACTACTTCCCCAACCTTGGAACACCTGTGCCCCATAAAGATGCGTGGAATCTGTATCCCCACCTCCAGCACACACACGGAGTCGTGCTCAGGTATCCTGATTGTGGGGAGGCTCCTCCAAATGACAGCAGCGCCTGGGTTCTAAAAGAATCCCTTAGCTTGTCTTCCCTGATGGCATGCCTAGGCTGGAGAGTGGGGGAAAGTGGGGGTTGGGCTCTAAACCAAGGATAAGCGAGAGCCTATCCATGGGATGTGGGTTTTTAACCTACAACCCACAACCATGGAATAAATGTGCCCCCTGAAAGATGCTTTGACTGTTTCCCTACATCCAGCACACACACGAAGATGTGTTCTGGTATTCTGAGTGTGGGGATGTTCCTCAAACTGACAGCAGCACCTGGATTCTATTAGTATCCCTTAGCTTCTGTTCCCTGAGTGTTTTCTTAAACCAGGCCATGAGGGAAAGCTGGGGGTTGGGCTTGGAGTCCACGTAGCAGTGAGTGCCCCCTGATCCATTGAGGAAGTACTTAGAGGACTTCTCCCTAAAGGGAACACCTTTTCCTGCATTCATCTGGGTGCAGTGGGGCTGCACATCTCTCCCACACCTAAGAATGTGTTCTGGAATTCTGAGTACAGGGAAGTTCCTCCAACTGACAGCAGCGCCTGGGTTCTAATTGAATCCCTTTGCTTGTCTTCCCTGATGGAAAGCCTAGGCGGGAGTGCGGGGGAAAGTGTGGTTTGGGCTCCAAAACCAAGTATTTGCGATGACCTCTCTATGGTTTGTGGAGGTGTTTAAACTACATCCCTAACCTGGGAACACCTGTGCCCCCATAAAGATCCGTGGAGTCTGTTTCCACACCTCCAGCACACACACGAACACTTGCACAGTTATCCTGAGAGTGGGCAGCCTCCTCCAACTGAGAGCAGGGCCTTGGTTCTTATAAAATCGCTTAACTTGTCTACCCTGTTTGGTTGCCTGATACGGAGTGCTGGGGAAAGGGTGGGTTGGGCTCTAAATCCAAGTATTAGCGAGTGCTTCTCCATGGGATTTGGAGGTTATTAACCAAAAGCCCACAACATGGGAATACCTGTGCTCCTTGAAAAAAGCGTGGACTCTGTATCCCCACCACCAGAACACACATGAAGAAGTTTTCTGCTATCCTGAGTGTGGGCTGCCAATTTCAGGTGACAGAAGCGGCTGGGTTCTAATAGAATCCCTTAGCTTGTAATCCCTGAGTGTTTCCCTAGGACTGACTCTGAGAGAAACCTGGGGGTTGGGCTTTGAGGCCAAATAGTAGCGAGTGTCCCCGATGGACTGAGGAAGTATTTAGATGAATTCTCCATAAAGGGAAACACCTGAGCACCCATTCATCTGCGTGGAGTGGGGCTTCAAGTCTCCCCACCACACAAGGTTGGGTTCCAGTATCCTGAGGGTGGGGTAGTTCCTCCAACTGACATCAGCGTCTTGGTTTGAATAGAATCCCTTTGCTTGTCTTCCCTGATGGTTTGCCTAGGCCAGTGTGTGGTTGAAAGTGGGATTTGGGATCTAAAACTAAGTATTAGCGTGTGCCTCTCCATGGGTAGTGGAGATGTTTAAACTACAACCCACAACTTGGGAATTACTGTGACCCCTGAAAAATGCGTGTGCTATGTTTCCCCACGTCCAGCACACACAGGAAGAAGTGTTCTGGGGTTGTGAGTGTGGGGAGGTTCCTCCAACAGACAGCAGCACCTGGGTTGTAATAGAATCCCTTCGCTTGACTTCCCTAAGTGTTTTCCTAGGCCTAGCAGTAAGCGATGGTGGGGGATGGGCTCTAAAGCCAAGTATTAGCGAGTGCATCTCTGTGGGTAGTGGAGGGTTTTAAACTACTTCCCCAAACTTGGAACACCTGTGCCCCATAAAGATGCGTGGAATCTGTTTCCCCACCTCCAGCAAACACACGGAGTCGTGCTCAGGTATCCTGATTGTGGGGAGGCTCCTCCAAATGACAGCAGCGCCTGGGTTCTAAAAGAATCCCTTAGCTTGTCTTCCCTGATGGCATGCCTAGGCTGGAGAGTGGGGGAAAGTGGGGGTTGGGCTCTAAACCAAGTATAAGCGAGAGCCTATCCATGGGATGTGGGTTTTTAACCTACAACCCACAACCATGGAATAAATGTGCCCCCTGAAAGATGCTTTGACTTTTTCCCTACATCCAGCACACACACGAAAATGTGTTCTGGTATTCTGAGTGTGGGGATGTTCCTCAAACTGACAGCAGCACCTGGATTCTATTAGTATCCCTTAGCTTCTGTTCCCGGAGTGTTTTCTTAAACCAGGCCATGAGGGAAAGCTGGGGGTTGGGCTTGGAGGCCACGTAGCAGTGAGTGCCCCCTGATCCATTGAGGAAGTACTTAGAGGACTTCTCCCTAAAGGGAACACCTTTTCCTGCATTCATCTAGGTGCAGTGGGGCTGCACATCTCTCCCACACCTAAGAATGTGTTCTGGAATTCTGAGTACAGGGAAGTTCCTCCAACTGACAGCAGCGCCTGGGTTCTAATTGAATCCCTTTGCTTGTCTTCCCTGATGGAAAGCCTAGGCGGGAGTGCGGGGGAAAGTGTGGTTTGGGCTCCAAAACCAAGTATTTGCGGTGACCTCTCTATGGTTTGTGGAGGTGTTTAAACTACATCCCTAACCTGGGAACACCTGTGCCCCCATAAAGATCCGTGGAGTCTGTTTCCACACCTCCAGCACACACACGAACACTTGCACAGTTATCCTGAGAGTGGGCAGCCTCCTCCAACTGAGAGCAGGGCCTTGGTTCTTATAAAATCGCTTAACTTGTCTACCCTGTTTGGTTGCCTGATACGGAGTGCTGGGGAAAGGGTGGGTTGGGCTCTAAATCCAAGTATTAGCGAGTGCTTCTCCATGGGATTTGGAGGTTATTAACCAAAAGCCCACAACATGGGAATACCTGTGCTCCTTGAAAAAAGCGTGGACTCTGTATCCCCACCACCAGAACACACATGAAGAAGTTTTCTGCTATCCTGAGTGTGGGCTGGCAATTTCAGGTGACAGAAGCGGCTGGGTTCTAATAGAATCCCTTAGCTTGTAATCCCTGAGTGTTTCCCTAGGACTGACTCTGAGAGAAACCTGGGGGTTGGGCTTTGAGGCCAAATAGTAGCGAGTGTCCCCGATGGACTGAGGAAGTATTTAGATGAATTCTCCATAAAGGGAAACACCTGAGCACCCATTCATCTGCGTGGAGTGGGGCTTCAAATCTCCCCACCACACAAGGTTGGGTTCCAGTATCCTGAGGGTGGGGTAGTTCCTCCAACTGACATCAGCATCTTGGTTTGAATAGAATCCCTTTGCTTGTCTTCCCTGATGGTTTGCCTAGGCCAGTGTGTGGTTGAAAGTGGGATTTGGGATCTAAAACTAAGTATTAGCGTGTGCCTCTCCATGGGTAGTGGAGATGTTTAAACTACAACCCACAACTTGGGAATTACTGTGACCCCTGAAAAATGCGTGTGCTATGTTTCCCCACGTCCAGCACACACAGGAAGAAGTGTTCTGGGGTTGTGAGTGTGGGGAGGTTCCTCCAACAGACAGCAGCACCTGGGTTGTAATAGAATCCCTTCGCTTGACTTCCCTAAGTGTTTTCCTAGGCCTAGCAGTAAGCGATGGTGGGGGATGGGCTCTAAAGCCAAGTATTAGCGAGTGCATCTCTGTGGGTAGTGGAGGGTTTTAAACTACTTCCCCAACCTTGGAACACCTGTGCCCCATAAAGATGCGTGGAATCTGTTTCCCCACCTCCAGCACACACACGGAGTCGTGCTCAGGTATCCTGATTGTGGGGAGGCTCCTCCAAATGACAGCAGCGCCTGGGTTCTAAAAGAATCCCTTAGCTTGTCTTCCCTGATGGCATGCCTAGGCTGGAGAGTGGGGGAAAGTGGGGGTTGGGCTCTAAACCAAGGATAAGCGAGAGCCTATCCATGGGATGTGGGTTTTTAACCTACAACCCACAACCATGGAATAAATGTGCCCCCTGAAAGATGCTTTGACTGTTTCCCTACATCCAGCACACACACGAAGATGTGTTCTTGTATTCTGAGTGTGGGGAAGTTCCTCAAACTGACAGCAGCACCTGGATTCTATTAGAATCCCTTAGCTTCTGTTCCCTGAGTGTTCTTTTAGGCCAGGCCATGAGGGAAAGCTGGGGGTTGGGCTTGGAGGCCACGTAGCAGTGAGTGCCCCCTGATCCATTGAGGAAGTACTTAGAGGACTTCTCCCTAAAGGGAACACCTTTTCCTGCATTCATCTGGGTGCAGTGGGGCTGCACATCTCTCCCACACCTAAGAATGTGTTCTGGAATTCTGAGTGCAGGGAAGTTCCTCCAACTGACAGCAGCGCCTGGGTTCTAATTGAATCCCTTTGCTTGTCTTCCCTGATGGAAAGCCTAGGCGGGAGTGCGGGGGAAAGTGTGGTTTGGGCTCCAAACCCAAGTATTGGCGATGACCTCTCTATGGTTTGTGGAGGTGTTTAAACTACATCCCTAACCTGGGAACACCTGTGCCCCCATAAAGTTCCGTGGAGTCTGTTTCCACACCTCCAGCACACACACGAACACTTGCACAGTTATCCTGAGAGTGGGCAGCCTCCTCCAACTGAGAGCAGGGCCTTGGTTCTTATAAAATCGCTTAACTTGTCTACCCTGTTTGGTTGCCTGATACGGAGTGCTGGGGAAAGGGTGGGTTGGGCTCTAAATCCAAGTATTAGCGAGTGCTTCTCCATGGGATTTGGAGGTTATTAACCAAAAGCCCACAACATGGGAATACCTGTGCTCCTTGAAAAAAGCGTGGACTCTGTATCCCCACAACCAGAACACACATGAAGAAGTTTTCTGCTATCCTGAGTGTGGGCTGGCAATTTCAGGTGACAGAAGCGGCTGGGTTCTAATAGAATCCCTTAGCTTGTAATCCCTGAGTGTTTCCCTAGGACTGACTCTGAGAGAAACCTGGGGGTTGGGCTTTGAGGCCAAATAGTAGCGAGTGTCCCCGATGGACTGAGGAAGTATTTAGATGAATTCTCCATAAAGGGAAACACCTGAGCACCCATTCATCTGCGTGGAGTGGGGCTTCAAATCTCCCCACCACACAAGGTTGGGTTCCAGTATCCTGAGGGTGGGGTAGTTCCTCCAACTGACATCAGCGTCTTGGTTTGAATAGAATCCCTTTGCTTGTCTTCCCTGATGGTTTGCCTAGGCCAGTGTGTGGTTGAAAGTGGGATTTGGGATCTAAAACTAAGTATTAGCGTGTGCCTCTCCATGGGTAGTGGAGATGTTTAAACTACAACCCACAACTTGGGAATTACTGTGACCCCTGAAAAATGCGTGTGCTATGTTTCCCCACGTCCAGCACACACAGGAAGAAGTGTTCTGGGGTTGTGAGTGTGGGGAGGTTCCTCCAACAGACAGCAGCACCTGGGTTGTAATAGAATCCCTTCGCTTGACTTCCCTAAGTGTTTTCCTAGGCCTAGCAGTAAGCGATGGTGGGGGATGGGCTCTAAAGCCAAGTATTAGCGAGTGCATCTCTGTGGGTAGTGGAGGGTTTTAAACTACTTCCCCAACCTTGGAACACCTGTGCCCCATAAAGATGCGTGGAATCTGTTTCCCCACCTCCAGCACACACACGGAGTCGTGCTCAGGTATCCTGATTGTGGGGAGGCTCCTCCAAATGACAGCAGCGCCTGGGTTCTAAAAGAATCCCTTAGCTTGTCTTCCCTGATGGCATGCCTAGGCTGGAGAGTGGGGGAAAGTGGGGGTTGGGCTCTAAACCAAGTATAAGCGAGAGCCTATCCATGGGATGTGGGTTTTTAACCTACAACCCACAACCATGGAATAAATGTGCCCCCTGAAAGATGCTTTGACTGTTTCCCTACATCCAGCACACACACGGAGATGTGTTCTGGTATTCTGAGTGTGGGGATGTTCCTCAAACTGACAGCAGCACCTGGATTCTATTAGTATCCCTTAGCTTCTGTTCCCTGAGTGTTCTTTTAGGCCAGGCCATGAGGGAAAGCTGGGGGTTGGGCTTGGAGGCCACGTAGCAGTGAGTGCCCCCTGATCCATTGAGGAAGTACTTAGAGGACTTCTCCCTATACAGAACACCTTTTCCTGCATTCATCTGGGTGCATTGGGGCTGCACATCTCTCCCACACCTAAGAATGTGTTCTGGAATTCTGAGTGCAAGGAAGTTCCTCCAACTGACAGCAGCGCCTGGGATCTAATTGAATCCCTTTACTTGTCTTCCCTGATGGAAAGCCTAGGCGGGAGTGCGGGGGAAAGTGTGGTTTGGGCTCCAAAACCAAGTATTTGCGATGAACTCTCTATGGTTTGTAGAGGTGTTTAAATTACATCCCTAACCTGGGAACACCTGTGCCCCCATAAACATCCATGGAGTCTTTTTCCACACCTCCAGCACACACACGAACACTTGCACAGTTATCCTGAGAGTGGGCAGCCTCCTCCAACTGAGAGCAGGGCCTTGGTTCTTATAAAATCGCTTAACTTGTCTACCCTGTTTGGTTGCCTGATACGGATTGCTGGGGAAAGGGTGGGTTGGGCTCTAAATCCAAGTATTAGCGAGTGCTTCTCCATGGGATTTGGAGGTTATTAACCAAAAGCCCACAACATGGGAATACCTGTGCTCCTTGAAAAAAGCGTGGACTCTGTATCCCCACCACCAGAACACACATGAAGAAGTTTTCTGCTATCCTGAGTGTGGGCTGGCAATTTCAGGTGACAGAAGCGGCTGGGTTCTAATAGAATCCCTTAGCTTGTAATCCCTGAGTGTTTCCCTAGGACTGACTCTGAGAGAAACCTGGGGGTTGGGCTTTGAGGCCAAATAGTAGCGAGTGTCCCCGATGGACTGAGGAAGTATTTAGATGAATTCTCCATAAAGGGAAACACCTGAGCACCCATTCATCTGCGTGGAGTGGGGCTTCAAATCTCCCCACCACACAAGGTTGGGTTCCAGTATCCTGAGGGTGGGGTAGTTCCTCCAACTGACATCAGCGTCTTGGTTTGAATAGAATCCCTTTGCTTGTCTTCCCTGATGGTTTGCCTAGGCCAGTGTGTGGTTGAAAGTGGGATTTGGGATCTAAAACTAAGTATTAGCGTGTGCCTCTCCATGGGTAGTGGAGATGTTTAAACTACAACCCACAACTTGGGAATTACTGTGACCCCTGAAAAATGCGTGTGCTATGTTTCCCCACGTCCAGCACACACAGGAAGAAGTGTTCTGGGGTTCTGAGTGTGGGGAGGTTCCTCCAACAGACAGCAGCACCTGGGTTGTAATAGAATCCCTTCGCTTGACTTCCCTAAGTGTTTTCCTAGGCCTAGCAGTAAGCGATGGTGGGGGATGGGCTCTAAAGCCAAGTATTAGCGAGTGCATCTCTGTGGGTAGTGGAGGGTTTTAAACTACTTCCCCAACCTTGGAACACCTGTGCCCCATAAAGATGCGTGGAATCTGTTTCCCCACCTCCAGCACACACACGGAGTCGTGCTCAGGTATCCTGATTGTGGGGAGGCTCCTCCAAATGACAGCAGCGCCTGGGTTCTAAAAGAATCCCTTAGCTTGTCTTCCCTGATGGCATGCCTAGGCTGGAGAGTGGGGGAAAGTGGGGGTTGGGCTCTAAACCAAGGATAAGCGAGAGCCTATCCATGGGATGTGGGTTTTTAACCTACAACCCACAACCATGGAATAAATGTGCCCCCTGAAAGATGCTTTGACTGTTTCCCTACATCCAGCACACACACGAAGATGTGTTCTTGTATTCTGAGTGTGGGGAAGTTCCTCAAACTGACAGCAGCACCTGGATTCTATTAGAATCCCTTAGCTTCTGTTCCCTGAGTGTTCTTTTAGGCCAGGCCATGAGGGAAAGCTGGGGGTTGGGCTTGGAGGCCACGTAGCAGTGAGTGCCCCCTGATCCATTGAGGAAGTACTTAGAGGACTTCTCCCTAAAGGGAACACCTTTTCCTGCATTCATCTGGGTGCAGTGGGGCTGCACATCTCTCCCACACCTAAGAATGTGTTCTGGAATTCTGAGTGCAGGGAAGTTCCTCCAACTGACAGCAGCGCCTGGGTTCTAATTGAATCCCTTTGCTTGTCTTCCCTGATGGAAAGCCTAGGCGGGAGTGCGGGGGAAAGTGTGGTTTGGGCTCCAAACCCAAGTATTGGCGATGACCTCTCTATGGTTTGTGGAGGTGTTTAAACTACATCCCTAACCTGGGAACACCTGTGCCCCCATAAAGATCCGTGGAGTCTGTTTCCACACCTCCAGCACACACACGAACACTTGCACAGTTATCCTGAGAGTGGGCAGCCTCCTCCAACTGAGAGCAGGGCCTTGGTTCTTATAAAATCGCTTAACTTGTCTACCCTGTTTGGTTGCCTGATACGGAGTGCTGGGGAAAGGGTGGGTTGGGCTCTAAATCCAAGTATTAGCGAGTGCTTCTCCATGGGATTTGGAGGTTATTAACCAAAAGCCCACAACATGGGAATACCTGTGCTCCTTGAAAAAAGCGTGGACTCTGTATCCCCACAACCAGAACACACATGAAGAAGTTTTCTGCTATCCTGAGTGTGGGCTGGCAATTTCAGGTGACAGAAGCGGCTGGGTTCTAATAGAATCCCTTAGCTTGTAATCCCTGAGTGTTTCCCTAGGACTGACTCTGAGAGAAACCTGGGGGTTGGGCTTTGAGGCCAAATAGTAGCGAGTGTCCCCGATGGACTGAGGAAGTATTTAGATGAATTCTCCATAAAGGGAAACACCTGAGCACCCATTCATCTGCGTGGAGTGGGGCTTCAAATCTCCCCACCACACAAGGTTGGGTTCCAGTATCCTGAGGGTGGGGTAGTTCCTCCAACTGACATCAGCGTCTTGGTTTGAATAGAATCCCTTTGCTTGTCTTCCCTGATGGTTTGCCTAGGCCAGTGTGTGGTTGAAAGTGGGATTTGGGATCTAAAACTAAGTATTAGCGTGTGCCTCTCCATGGGTAGTGGAGATGTTTAAACTACAACCCACAACTTGGGAATTACTGTGACCCCTGAAAAATGCGTGTGCTATATTTCCCCACGTCCAGCACACACAGGAAGAAGTGTTCTGGGGTTGTGAGTGTGGGGAGGTTCCTCCAACAGACAGCAGCACCTGGGTTGTAATAGAATCCCTTCGCTTGACTTCCCTAAGTGTTTTCCTAGGCCTAGCAGTAAGCGATGGTGGGGGATGGGCTCTAAAGCCAAGTATTAGCGAGTGCATCTCTGTGGGTAGTGGAGGGTTTTAAACTACTTCCCCAACCTTGGAACACCTGTGCCCCATAAAGATGCGTGGAATCTGTTTCCCCACCTCCAGCACACACACGGAGTCGTGCTCAGGTATCCTGATTGTGGGGAGGCTCCTCCAAATGACAGCAGCGCCTGGGTTCTAAAAGAATCCCTTAGCTTGTCTTCCCTGATGGCATGCCTAGGCTGGAGAGTGGGGGAAAGTGGGGGTTGGGCTCTAAACCAAGTATAAGCGAGAGCCTATCCATGGGATGTGGGTTTTTAACCTACAACCCACAACCATGGAATAAATGTGCCCCCTGAAAGATGCTTTGACTGTTTCCCTACATCCAGCACACACACGGAGATGTGTTCTGGTATTCTGAGTGTGGGGATGTTCCTCAAACTGACAGCAGCACCTGGATTCTATTAGTATCCCTTAGCTTCTGTTCCCTGAGTGTTCTTTTAGGCCAGGCCATGAGGGAAAGCTGGGGGTTGGGCTTGGAGGCCACGTAGCAGTGAGTGCCCCCTGATCCATTGAGGAAGTACTTAGAGGACTTCTCCCTATACAGAACACCTTTTCCTGCATTCATCTGGGTGCATTGGGGCTGCACATCTCTCCCACACCTAAGAATGTGTTCTGGAATTCTGAGTGCAGGGAAGTTCCTCCAACTGACAGCAGCGCCTGGGATCTAATTGAATCCCTTTACTTGTCTTCCCTGATGGAAAGCCTAGGCGGGAGTGCGGGGGAAAGTGTGGTTTGGGCTCCAAAACCAAGTATTTGCGATGAACTCTCTATGGTTTGTAGAGGTGTTTAAATTACATCCCTAACCTGGGAACACCTGTGCCCCCATAAAGATCCGTGGAGTCTGTTTCCACACCTCCAGCACACACACGAACACTTGCACAGTTATCCTGAGAGTGGGCAGCCTCCTCCAACTGAGAGCAGGGCCTTGGTTCTTATAAAATCTCTTAACTTGTCTACCCTGTTTGGTTGCCTGATACGGAGTGCTGGGGAAAGGGTGGGTTGGGCTCTAAATCCAAGTATTAGCGAGTGCTTCTCCATGGGATTTGGAGGTTATTAACCAAAAGCCCACAACATGGGAATACCTGTGCTCCTTGAAAAAAGCGTGGACTCTGTATCCCCACCACCAGAACACACATGAAGAAGTTTTCTGCTATCCTGAGTGTGGGCTGGCAATTTCAGGTGACAGAAGCGGCTGGGTTCTAATAGAATCCCTTAGCTTGTAATCCCTGAGTGTTTCCCTAGGACTGACTCTGAGAGAAACCTGGGGGTTGGGCTTTGAGGCCAAATAGTAGCGAGTGTCCCCGATGGACTGAGGAAGTATTTAGATGAATTCTCCATAAAGGGAAACACCTGAGCACCCATTCATCTGCGTGGAGTGGGGCTTCAAATCTCCCCACCACACAAGGTTGGGTTCCAGTATCCTGAGGGTGGGGTAGTTCCTCCAACTGACATCAGCGTCTTGGTTTGAATAGAATCCCTTTGCTTGTCTTCCCTGATGGTTTGCCTAGGCCAGTGTGTGGTTGAAAGTGGGATTTGGGATCTAAAACTAAGTATTAGCGTGTGCCTCTCCATGGGTAGTGGAGATGTTTAAACTACAACCCACAACTTGGGAATTACTGTGACCCCTGAAAAATGCGTGTGCTATGTTTCCCCACGTCCAGCACACACAGGAAGAAGTGTTCTGGGGTTGTGAGTGTGGGGAGGTTCCTCCAACAGACAGCAGCACCTGGGTTGTAATAGAATCCCTTCGCTTGACTTCCCTAAGTGTTTTCCTAGGCCTAGCAGTAAGCGATGGTGGGGGATGGGCTCTAAAGCCAAGTATTAGCGAGTGCATCTCTGTGGGTAGTGGAGGGTTTTAAACTACTTCCCCAACCTTGGAACACCTGTGCCCCATAAAGATGCGTGGAATCTGTTTCCCCACCTCCAGCACACACACGGAGTCGTGCTCAGGTATCCTGATTGTGGGGAGGCTCCTCCAAATGACAGCAGCGCCTGGGTTCTAAAAGAATCCCTTAGCTTGTCTTCCCTGATGGCATGCCTAGGCTGGAGAGTGGGGGAAAGTGGGGGTTGGGCTCTAAACCAAGGATAAGCGAGAGCCTATCCATGGGATGTGGGTTTTTAACCTACAACCCACAACCATGGAATAAATGTGCCCCCTGAAAGATGCTTTGACTGTTTCCCTACATCCAGCACACACACGAAGATGTGTTCTGGTATTCTGAGTGTGGGGATGTTCCTCAAACTGACAGCAGCACCTGGATTCTATTAGTATCCCTTAGCTTCTGTTCCCTGAGTGTTTTCTTAAACCAGGCCATGAGGGAAAGCTGGGGGTTGGGCTTGGAGTCCACGTAGCAGTGAGTGCCCCCTGATCCATTGAGGAAGTACTTAGAGGACTTCTCCCTAAAGGGAACACCTTTTCCTGCATTCATCTGGGTGCAGTGGGGCTGCACATC
Source organism: Vicugna pacos (assembly GCF_048564905.1). Taxonomy (NCBI): domain Eukaryota; kingdom Metazoa; phylum Chordata; class Mammalia; order Artiodactyla; family Camelidae; genus Vicugna; species Vicugna pacos. The sequence goes on along the minus strand of NW_027328740.1, from coordinate 60,785,241 downwards.
TCTCCCACACCTAAGAATGTGTTCTGGAATTCTGAGTACAGGGAAGTTCCTCCAACTGACAGCAGCGCCTGGGTTCTAATTGAATCCCTTTGCTTGTCTTCCCTGATGGAAAGCCTAGGCGGGAGTGCGGGGGAAAGTGTGGTTTGGGCTCCAAAACCAAGTATTTGCGATGACCTCTCTATGGTTTGTGGAGGTGTTTAAACTACATCCCTAACCTGGGAACACCTGTGCCCCCATAAAGATCCGTGGAGTCTGTTTCCACACCTCCAGCACACACACGAACACTTGCACAGTTATCCTGAGAGTGGGCAGCCTCCTCCAACTGAGAGCAGGGCCTTGGTTCTTATAAAATCGCTTAACTTGTCTACCCTGTTTGGTTGCCTGATACGGAGTGCTGGGGAAAGGGTGGGTTGGGCTCTAAATCCAAGTATTAGCGAGTGCTTCTCCATGGGATTTGGAGGTTATTAACCAAAAGCCCACAACATGGGAATACCTGTGCTCCTTGAAAAAAGCGTGGACTCTGTATCCCCACCACCAGAACACACATGAAGAAGTTTTCTGCTATCCTGAGTGTGGGCTGGCAATTTCAGGTGACAGAAGCGGCTGGGTTCTAATAGAATCCCTTAGCTTGTAATCCCTGAGTGTTTCCCTAGGACTGACTCTGAGAGAAACCTGGGGGTTGGGCTTTGAGGCCAAATAGTAGCGAGTGTCCCCGATGGACTGAGGAAGTATTTAGATGAATTCTCCATAAAGGGAAACACCTGAGCACCCATTCATCTGCGTGGAGTGGGGCTTCAAATCTCCCCACCACACAAGGTTGGGTTCCAGTATCCTGAGGGTGGGGTAGTTCCTCCAACTGACATCAGCGTCTTGGTTTGAATAGAATCCCTTTGCTTGTCTTCCCTGATGGTTTGCCTAGGCCAGTGTGTGGTTGAAAGTGGGATTTGGGATCTAAAACTAAGTATTAGCGTGTGCCTCTCCATGGGTAGTGGAGATGTTTAAACTACAACCCACAACTTGGGAATTACTGTGACCCCTGAAAAATGCGTGTGCTATGTTTCCCCACGTCCAGCACACACAGGAAGAAGTGTTCTGGGGTTGTGAGTGTGGGGAGGTTCCTCCAACAGACAGCAGCACCTGGGTTGTAATAGAATCCCTTCGCTTGACTTCCCTAAGTGTTTTCCTAGGCCTAGCAGTAAGCGATGGTGGGGGATGGGCTCTAAAGCCAAGTATTAGCGAGTGCATCTCTGTGGGTAGTGGAGGGTTTTAAACTACTTCCCCAACCTTGGAACACCTGTGCCATATAAAGATGCGTGGAATCTGTTTCCCCACCTCCAGCACACACATGGAGACGTGCTCAGGTATCCTGATTGTGGGGAGGCTCCTCCAAATGACAGCAGCGCCTGGGTTCTAAAAGAATCCCTTAACTTGTCTTCCCTGATGGCATGCCTAGGCTGGAGAGTGGGGGAAAGTGGGGTTTGGGCTCTAAACCAAGTATAAGCGAGAGCCTATCCATGGGATGTGGGTTTTTAACCTACAACCCACAACCATGGAATAAATGTGCCCCCTGAAAGATGCTTTGACTGTTTCCCTACATCCAGCACACACACGAAGATGTGTTCTGGTATTCTGAGTGTGGGGATGTACCTCAAACTGACAGCAGCACCTGGATTCTGTTAGTATCCCTTAGCTTCTGTTCCCTGAGTGTTCTTTTAGGCCAGGCCATGAGGGAAAGCTGGGGGTTGGGCTTGGAGGCCACGTAGCAGTGAGTGCCCCCTGATCCATTGAGGAAGTACTTAGAGGACTTCTCCCTAAAGGGAACACCTTTTCCTGCATTCATCTGGGTGCAGTGGGGCTGCACATCTCTCCCACACCTAAGAATGTGTTCTGGAATTCTGAGTGCAGGGAAGTTCCTCCAACTGACAACAGCGCCTGGGATCTAATTGAATCCCTTTGCTTGTCTTCCCTGATGGAAAGCCTAGGCGGGAGTGCGGGGGAAAGTGTGGTTTGGGCTCCAAAACCAAGTATTTGCGATGACCTCTCTATGGTTTGTAGAGGTGTTTAAATTACATCCCTAACCTGGGAACACCTGTGCCCCCATAAAGATCCGTGGAGTCTGTTTCCACACCTCCAGCACACACACGAACACTTGCACAGTTATCCTGAGAGTGGGCAGCCTCCTCCAACTGAGAGCAGGGCCTTGGTTCTTATAAAATCGCTTAACTTGTCTACCCTGTTTGGTTGCCTGATACGGAGTGCTGGGGAAAGGGTGGGTTGGGCTCTAAATCCAAGTATTAGCGAGTGCTTCTCCATGGGATTTGGAGGTTATTAACCAAAAGCCCACAACATGGGAATACCTGTGCTCCTTGAAAAAAGCGTGGACTCTGTATCCCCACCACCAGAACACACATGAAGAAGTTTTCTGCTATCCTGAGTGTGGGCTGGCAATTTCAGGTGACAGAAGCGGCTGGGTTCTAATAGAATCCCTTAGCTTGTAATCCCTGAGTGTTTCCCTAGGACTGACTCTGAGAGAAACCTGGGGGTTGGGCTTTGAGGCCAAATAGTAGCGAGTGTCCCCGATGGACTGAGGAAGTATTTAGATGAATTCTCCATAAAGGGAAACACCTGAGCACCCATTCATCTGCGTGGAGTGGGGCTTCAAATCTCCCCACCACACAAGGTTGGGTTCCAGTATCCTGAGGGTGGGGTAGTTCCTCCAACTGACATCAGCGTCTTGGTTTGAATAGAATCCCTTTGCTTGTCTTCCCTGATGGTTTGCCTAGGCCAGTGTGTGGTTGAAAGTGGGATTTGGGATCTAAAACTAAGTATTAGCGTGTGCCTCTCCATGGGTAGTGGAGATGTTTAAACTACAACCCACAACTTGGGAATTACTGTGACCCCTGAAAAATGCGTGTGCTATGTTTCCCCACGTCCAGCACACACAGGAAGAAGTGTTCTGGGGTTGTGAGTGTGGGGAGGTTCCTCCAACAGACAGCAGCACCTGGGTTGTAATAGAATCCCTTCGCTTGACTTCCCTAAGTGTTTTCCTAGGCCTAGCAGTAAGCGATGGTGGGGGATGGGCTCTAAAGCCAAGTATTAGCGAGTGCATCTCTGTGGGTACTGGAGGGTTTTAAACTACTTCCCCAACCTTGGAACACCTGTGCCCCATAAAGATGCGTGGAATCTGTTTCCCCACCTCCAGCACACACACGGAGACGTGCTCAGGTATCCTGATTGTGGGGAGGCTCCTCCAAATGACAGCAGCGCCTGGGTTCTAAAAGAATCCCTTAGCTTGTCTTCCCTGATGGCATGCCTAGGCTGGAGAGTGGGGGAAAGTGGGGGTTGGGCTCTAAACCAAGGATAAGCGAGAGCCTATCCATGGGATGTGGGTTTTTAACCTACAACCCACAACCATGGAATAAATGTGCCCCCTGAAAGATGCTTTGACTGTTTCCCTACATCCAGCACACACACGGAGATGTGTTCTGGTATTCTGAGTGTGGGGATGTTCCTCAAACTGACAGCAGCACCTGGATTCTATTAGTATCCCTTAGCTTCTGTTCCCTGAGTGTTCTTTTAGGCCAGGCCATGAGGGAAAGCTGGGGGTTGGGCTTGGAGGCCACGTAGCAGTGAGTGCCCCCTGATCCATTGAGGAAGTACTTAGAGGACTTCTCCCTATTCAGAACACCTTTTCCTGCATTCATCTGGGTGCATTGGGGCTGCACATCTCTCCCACACCTAAGAATGTGTTCTGGAATTCTGAGTGCAGGGAAGTTCCTCCAACTGACAGCAGCGCCTGGGATCTAATTGAATCCCTTTACTTGTCTTCCCTGATGGAAAGCCTAGGCGGGAGTGCGGGGGAAAGTGTGGTTTGGGCTCCAAAACCAAGTATTTGCGATGAACTCTCTATGGTTTGTAGAGGTGTTTAAACTACATCCCTAACCTGGGAACACCTGTGCCCCCATAAAGATCCGTGGAGTCTGTTTCCACACCTCCAGCACACACACGAACACTTGCACAGTTATCCTGAGAGTGGGCAGCCTCCTCCAACTGAGAGCAGGGCCTTGGTTCTTATAAAATCGCTTAACTTGTCTACCCTGTTTGGTTGCCTGATACGGAGTGCTGGGGAAAGGGTGGGTTGGGCTCTAAATCCAAGTATTAGCGAGTGCTTCTCCATGGGATTTGGAGGTTATTAACCAAAAGCCCACAACATGGGAATACCTGTGCTCCTTGAAAAAAGCGTGGACTCTGTATCCCCACCACCAGAACACACATGAAGAAGTTTTCTGCTATCCTGAGTGTGGGCTGGCAATTTCAGGTGACAGAAGCGGCTGGGTTCTAATAGAATCCCTTAGCTTGTAATCCCTGAGTGTTTCCCTAGGACTGACTCTGAGAGAAACCTGGGGGTTGGGCTTTGAGGCCAAATAGTAGCGAGTGTCCCCGATGGACTGAGGAAGTATTTAGATGAATTCTCCATAAAGGGAAACACCTGAGCACCCATTCATCTGCGTGGAGTGGGGCTTCAAATCTCCCCACCACACAAGGTTGGGTTCCAGTATCCTGAGGGTGGGGTAGTTCCTCCAACTGACATCAGCGTCTTGGTTTGAATAGAATCCCTTTGCTTGTCTTCCCTGATGGTTTGCCTAGGCCAGTGTGTGGTTGAAAGTGGGATTTGGGATCTAAAACTAAGTATTAGCGTGTGCCTCTCCATGGGTAGTGGAGATGTTTAAACTACAACCCACAACTTGGGAATTACTGTGACCCCTGAAAAATGCGTGTGCTATGTTTCCCCACGTCCAGCACACACAGGAAGAAGTGTTCTGGGGTTCTGAGTGTGGGGAGGTTCCTCCAACAGACAGCAGCACCTGGGTTGTAATAGAATCCCTTAGCTTGACTTCCCTAAGTGTTTTCCTAGGCCTAGCAGTAAGCGATGGTGGGGGATGGGCTCTAAAGCCAAGTATTAGTGAGTGCATCTCTGTGGGTAGTGGAGGGTTTTAAACTACTTCCCCAACCTTGGAACACCTGTGCCCCATAAAGATGCGTGGAATCTGTTTCCCCACCTCCAGCACACACACGGAGACGTGCTCAGGTATCCTGATTGTGGGGAGGCTCCTCCAAATGACAGCAGCGCCTGGGTTCTAAAAGAATCCCTTAGCTTGTCTTCCCTGATGGCATGCCTAGGCTGGAGAGTGGGGGAAAGTGGGGGTTGGGCTCTAAACCATGTATAAGCGAGAGCCTATCCATGGGATGTGGGTTTTTAACCTACAACCCACAACCATGGAATAAATGTGCCCCCTGAAAGATGCTTTGACTGTTTCCCTACATCCAGCACACACACGAAGATGTGTTCTGGTATTCTGAGTGTGGGGATGTTCCTCAAACTGACAGCAGCACCTGGATTCTATTAGTATCCCTTAGCTTCTGTTCCCTGAGTGTTCTTTTAGGCCAGGCCATGAGGGAAAGCTGGGGGTTGGGCTTGGAGGCCACGTAGCAGTGAGTGCCCCCTGATTCATTGAGGAAGTACTTAGAGGACTTCTCCCTAAAGGGAACACCTTTTCCTGCATTCATCTGGGTGCAGTGGGGCTGCACATCTCTCCCACACCTAAGAATGTGTTCTGGAATTCTGAGTGCAGGGAAGTTCCTCCAACTGACAGCAGCGCCTGGGTTCTAATTGAATCCCTTTGCTTGTCTTCCCTGATGGAAAGCCTAGGCGGGAGTGCGGGGGAAAGTGTGGTTTGGGCTCCAAAACCAAGTATTGGCGATGACCTCTCTATGGTTTGTGGAGGTGTTTAAACTACATCGCTAACCTGGGAACACCTGTGCCCCCATAAAGATCCGTGGAGTCTGTTTCCACACCTCCAGCACACACACGAACACTTGCACAGTTATCCTGAGAGTGGGCAGCCTCCTCCAACTGAGAGCAGGGCCTTGGTTCTTATAAAATCGCTTAACTTGTCTACCCTGTTTGTTTGCCTGATACGGAGTGCTGGGGAAAGGGTGGGTTGGGCTCTAAATCCAAGTATTAGCGAGTGCTTCTCCATGGGATTTGGAGGTTATTAACCAAAAGCCCACAACATGGGAATACCTGTGCTCCTTGAAAAAAGCGTGGACTCTGTATCCCCACCACCAGAACACACATGAAGAAGTTTTCTGCTATCCTGAGTGTGGGCTGGCAATTTCAGGTGACAGAAGCGGCTGGGTTCTAATAGAATCCCTTAGCTTGTAATCCCTGAGTGTTTCCCTAGGACTGACTCTGAGAGAAACCTGGGGGTTGGGCTTTGAGGCCAAATAGTAGCGAGTGTCCCCGATGGACTGAGGAAGTATTTAGATGAATTCTCCATAAAGGGAAACACCTGAGCACCCATTCATCTGCGTGGAGTGGGGCTTCAAATCTCCCCACCACACAAGGTTGGGTTCCAGTATCCTGAGGATGGGGTAGTTCCTCCAACTGACATCAGCGTCTTGGTTTGAATAGAATCCCTTTGCTTGTCTTCCCTGATGGTTTGCCTAGGCCAGTGTGTGGTTGAAAGTGGGATTTGGGATCTAAAACTAAGTATTAGCGTGTGCCTCTCCATGGGTAGTGGAGATGTTTAAACTACAACCCACAACTTGGGAATTACTGTGACCCCTGAAAAATGCGTGTGCTATGTTTCCCCACGTCCAGCACACACAGGAAGAAGTGTTCTGGGGTTCTGAGTGTGGGGAGGTTCCTCCAACAGACAGCAGCACCTGGGTTGTAATAGAATCCCTTAGCTTGACTTCCCTAAGTGTTTTCCTAGGCCTAGCAGTAAGCGATGGTGGGGGATGGGCTCTAAAGCCAAGTATTAGTGAGTGCATCTCTGTGGGTAGTGGAGGGTTTTAAACTACTTCCCCAACCTTGGAACACCTGTGCCCCATAAAGATGCGTGGAATCTGTTTCCCCACCTCCAGCACACACACGGAGACGTGCTCAGGTATCCTGATTGTGGGGAGGCTCCTCCAAATGACAGCAGCGCCTGGGTTCTAAAAGAATCCCTTAGCTTGTCTTCCCTGATGGCATGCCTAGGCTGGAGAGTGGGGGAAAGTGGGGGTTGGGCTCTAAACCATGTATAAGCGAGAGCCTATCCATGGGATGTGGGTTTTTAACCTACAACCCACAACCATGGAATAAATGTGCCCCCTGAAAGATGCTTTGACTGTTTCCCTACATCCAGCACACACACGAAGATGTGTTCTGGTATTCTGAGTGTGGGGATGTTCCTCAAACTGACAGCAGCACCTGGATTCTATTAGTATCCCTTAGCTTCTGTTCCCTGAGTGTTCTTTTAGGCCAGGCCATGAGGGAAAGCTGGGGGTTGGGCTTGGAGGCCACGTAGCAGTGAGTGCCCCCTGATTCATTGAGGAAGTACTTAGAGGACTTCTCCCTAAAGGGAACACCTTTTCCTGCATTCATCTGGGTGCAGTGGGGCTGCACATCTCTCCCACACCTAAGAATGTGTTCTGGAATTCTGAGTGCAGGGAAGTTCCTCCAACTGACAGCAGCGCCTGGGTTCTAATTGAATCCCTTTGCTTGTCTTCCCTGATGGAAAGCCTAGGCGGGAGTGCGGGGGAAAGTGTGGTTTGGGCTCCAAAACCAAGTATTGGCGATGACCTCTCTATGGTTTGTGGAGGTGTTTAAACTACATCGCTAACCTGGGAACACCTGTGCCCCCATAAAGATCCGTGGAGTCTGTTTCCACACCTCCAGCACACACACGAACACTTGCACAGTTATCCTGAGAGTGGGCAGCCTCCTCCAACTGAGAGCAGGGCCTTGGTTCTTATAAAATCGCTTAACTTGTCTACCCTGTTTGGTTGCCTGATACGGAGTGCTGGGGAAAGGGTGGGTTGGGCTCTAAATCCAAGTATTAGCGAGTGCTTCTCCATGGGATTTGGAGGTTATTAACCAAAAGCCCACAACATGGGAATACCTGTGCTCCTTGAAAAAAGCGTGGACTCTGTATCCCCACCACCAGAACACACATGAAGAAGTTTTCTGCTATCCTGAGTGTGGGCTGGCAATTTCAGGTGACAGAAGCGGCTGGGTTCTAATAGAATCCCTTAGCTTGTAATCCCTGAGTGTTTCCCTAGGACTGACTCTGAGAGAAACCTGGGGGTTGGGCTTTGAGGCCAAATAGTAGCGAGTGTCCCCGATGGACTGAGGAAGTATTTAGATGAATTCTCCATAAAGGGAAACACCTGAGCACCCATTCATCTGCGTGGAGTGGGGCTTCAAATCTCCCCACCACACAAGGTTGGGTTCCAGTATCCTGAGGATGGGGTAGTTCCTCCAACTGACATCAGCGTCTTGGTTTGAATAGAATCCCTTTGCTTGTCTTCCCTGATGGTTTGCCTAGGCCAGTGTGTGGTTGAAAGTGGGATTTGGGATCTAAAACTAAGTATTAGCGTGTGCCTCTCCATGGGTAGTGGAGATGTTTAAACTACAACCCACAACTTGGGAATTACTGTGACCCCTGAAAAATGCGTGTGCTATGTTTCCCCACGTCCAGCACACACAGGAAGAAGTGTTCTGGGGTTCTGAGTGTGGGGAGGTTCCTCCAACAGACAGCAGCACCTGGGTTGTAATAGAATCCCTTAGCTTGACTTCCCTAAGTGTTTTCCTAGGCCTAGCAGTAAGCGATGGTGGGGGATGGGCTCTAAAGCCAAGTATTAGTGAGTGCATCTCTGTGGGTAGTGGAGGGTTTTAAACTACTTCCCCAACCTTGGAACACCTGTGCCCCATAAAGATGCGTGGAATCTGTTTCCCCACCTCCAGCACACACACGGAGACGTGCTCAGGTATCCTGATTGTGGGGAGGCTCCTCCAAATGACAGCAGCGCCTGGGTTCTAAAAGAATCCCTTAGCTTGTCTTCCCTGATGGCATGCCTAGGCTGGAGAGTGGGGGAAAGTGGGGGTTGGGCTCTAAACCATGTATAAGCGAGAGCCTATCCATGGGATGTGGGTTTTTAACCTACAACCCACAACCATGGAATAAATGTGCCCCCTGAAAGATGCTTTGACTGTTTCCCTACATCCAGCACACACACGAAGATGTGTTCTTGTATTCTGAGTGTGGGGATGTTCCTCAAACTGACAGCAGCACCTGGATTCTATTAATATCCCTTAGCTTCTGTTCCCTGAGTGTTCTTTTAGGCCAGGCCATGAGGGAAAGCTGGGGGTTGGGCTTGGAGGCCACGTAGCAGTGAGTGCCCCCTGATTCATTGAGGAAGTACTTAGAGGACTTCTCCCTAAAGGGAACACCTTTTCCTGCATTCATCTGGGTGCAGTGGGGCTGCACATCTCTCCCACACCTAAGAATGTGTTCTGGAATTCTGAGTGCAGGGAAGTTCCTCCAACTGACAGCAGCGCCTGGGTTCTAATTGAATCCCTTTGCTTGTCTTCCCTGATGGAAAGCCTAGGCGGGAGTGCGGGGGAAAGTGTGGTTTGCTCTCCAAAACCAAGTATTGGCGATGACCTCTCTATGGTTTGTGGAGGTGTTTAAACTACATCCCTAACCTGGGAACACCTGTGCCCCCATAAAGATCCGTGGAGTCTGTTTCCACACCTCCAGCACACACACGAACACTTGCACAGTTATCCTGAGAGTGGGCAGCCTCCTCCAACTGAGAGCAGGGCCTTGGTTCTTATAAAATCGCTTAACTTGTCTACCCTGTTTGGTTGCCTGATACGGAGTGCTGGGGAAAGGGTGGGTTGGGCTCTAAATCCAAGTATTAGCGAGTGCTTCTCCATGGGATTTGGAGGTTATTAACCAAAAGCCCACAACATGGGAATACCTGTGCTCCTTGAAAAAAGCGTGGACTCTGTATCCCCACCACCAGAACACACATGAAGAAGTTTTCTGCTATCCTGAGTGTGGGCTGGCAATTTCAGGTGACAGAAGCGGCTGGGTTCTAATAGAATCCCTTAGCTTGTAATCCCTGAGTGTTTCCCTAGGACTGACTCTGAGAGAAACCTGGGGGTTGGGCTTTGAGGCCAAATAGTAGCGAGTGTCCCCGATGGACTGAGGAAGTATTTAGATGAATTCTCCATAAAGGGAAACACCTGAGCACCCATTCATCTGCGTGGAGTGGGGCTTCAAATCTCCCCACCACACAAGGTTGGGTTCCAGTATCCTGAGGGTGGGGTAGTTCCTCCAACTGACATCAGCGTCTTGGTTTGAATAGAATCCCTTTGCTTGTCTTCCCTGATGGTTTGCCTAGGCCAGTGTGTGGTTGAAAGTGGGATTTGGGATCTAAAACTAAGTATTAGCGTGTGCCTCTCCATGGGTAGTGGAGATGTTTAAACTACAACCCACAACTTGGGAATTACTGTGACCCCTGAAAAATGCGTGTGCTATGTTTCCCCACGTCCAGCACACACAGGAAGAAGTGTTCTGGGGTTCTGAGTGTGGGGAGGTTCCTCCAACAGACAGCAGCACCTGGGTTGTAATAGAATCCCTTCGCTTGACTTCCCTAAGTGTTTTCCTAGGCCTAGCAGTAAGCGATGGTGGGGGATGGGCTCTAAAGCCAAGTATTAGCGAGTGCATCTCTGTGGGTAGTGGAGGGTTTTAAACTACTTCCCCAACCTTGGAACACCTGTGCCCCATAAAGATGCGTGGAATCTGTTTCCCCACCTCCAGCACACACACGGAGACGTGCTCAGGTATCCTGATTGTGGGGAGGCTCCTCCAAATGACAGCAGCGCCTGGGTTCTAAAAGAATCCCTTAGCTTGTCTTCCCTGATGGCATGCCTAGGCTGGAGAGTGGGGGAAAGTGGGGGTTGGGCTCTAAATCAAGTATAAGCGAGAGCCTATCCATGGGATGTGGGTTTTTAACCTACAACCCACAACCATGGAATAAATGTGCCCCCTGAAAGATGCTTTGACTGTTTCCCTACATCCAGCACACACACGAAGATGTGTTCTTGTCTTCTGAGTGTGGGGAAGTTCCTCAAACTGACAGCAGCACCTGGACTCCATTAGTATCCCTTAGCTTCTGTTCCCTGAGTGTTCTCTTAGACCAGGCCATGAGGGAAAGCTGGGGGTTGGGCTTGGAGGCCACGTAGCAGTGAGTGCCCCCTGATCCATTGAGGAAGTACTTAGAGAACTTCTCCCTAAACGGAACAGCTTTTCCTCCATTTATCAGGGTGCAGTGGGGCTGCACATCTCTCCCACACCTAAGAATGTGTTCTGGAATTCTGAGTGCAGGGAAGTTCCTCCAACTGACAGCAGCGCCTGGGTTCTAATTGAATCCCTTTGCTTGTCTTCCCTGATGGAAAGCCTAGGCGGGAGTGCGGGGGAAAGTGTGGTTTGGGCTCCAAAACCAAGTATTGGCGATGACCTCTCTATGGTTTGTGGAGGTGTTTAAACTACATCGCTAACCTGGGAACACCTGTGCCCCCATAAAGATCCGTGGAGTCTGTTTCCACACCTCCAGCACACACACGAACACTTGCACAGTTATCCTGAGAGTGGGCAGCCTCCTCCAACTGAGAGCAGGGCCTTGGTTCTTATAAAATCGCTTAACTTGTCTACCCTGTTTGTTTGCCTGATACGGAGTGCTGGGGAAAGGGTGGGTTGGGCTCTAAATCCAAGTATTAGCGAGTGCTTCTCCATGGGATTTGGAGTTTATTAACCAAAAGCCCACAACATGGGAATACCTGTGCTCCTTGAAAAAAGCGTGGACTCTGTATCCCCACCACCAGAACACACATGAAGAAGTTTTCTGCTATCCTGAGTGTGGGCTGGCAATTTCAGGTGACAGAAGCGGCTGGGTTCTAATAGAATCCCTTAGCTTGTAATCCCTGAGTGTTTCCCTAGGACTGACTCTGAGAGAAACCTGGGGGTTGGGCTTTGAGGCCAAATAGTAGCGAGTGTCCCCGATGGACTGAGGAAGTATTTAGATGAATTCTCCATAAAGGGAAACACCTGAGCACCCATTCATCTGCGTGGAGTGGGGCTTCAAATCTCCCCACCACACAAGGTTGGGTTCCAGTATCCTGAGGATGGGGTAGTTCCTCCAACTGACATCAGCGTCTTGGTTTGAATAGAATCCCTTTGCTTGTCTTCCCTGATGGTTTGCCTAGGCCAGTGTGTGGTTGAAAGTGGGATTTGGGATCTAAAACTAAGTATTAGCGTGTGCCTCTCCATGGGTAGTGGAGATGTTTAAACTACAACCCACAACTTGGGAATTACTGTGACCCCTGAAAAATGCGTGTGCTATGTTTCCCCACGTCCAGCACACACAGGAAGAAGTGTTCTGGGGTTCTGAGTGTGGGGAGGTTCCTCCAACAGACAGCAGCACCTGGGTTGTAATAGAATCCCTTAGCTTGACTTCCCTAAGTGTTTTCCTAGGCCTAGCAGTAAGCGATGGTGGGGGATGGGCTCTAAAGCCAAGTATTAGTGAGTGCATCTCTGTGGGTAGTGGAGGGTTTTAAACTACTTCCCCAACCTTGGAACACCTGTGCCCCATAAAGATGCGTGGAATCTGTTTCCCCACCTCCAGCACACACACGGAGACGTGCTCAGGTATCCTGATTGTGGGGAGGCTCCTCCAAATGACAGCAGCGCCTGGGTTCTAAAAGAATCCCTTAGCTTGTCTTCCCTGATGGCATGCCTAGGCTGGAGAGTGGGGGAAAGTGGGGGTTGGGCTCTAAACCATGTATAAGCGAGAGCCTATCCATGGGATGTGGGTTTTTAACCTACAACCCACAACCATGGAATAAATGTGCCCCCTGAAAGATGCTTTGACTGTTTCCCTACATCCAGCACACACACGAAGATGTGTTCTGGTATTCTGAGTGTGGGGATGTTCCTCAAACTGACAGCAGCACCTGGATTCTATTAGTATCCCTTAGCTTCTGTTCCCTGAGTGTTCTTTTAGGCCAGGCCATGAGGGAAAGCTGGGGGTTGGGCTTGGAGGCCACGTAGCAGTGAGTGCCCCCTGATTCATTGAGGAAGTACTTAGAGGACTTCTCCCTAAAGGGAACACCTTTTCCTGCATTCATCTGGGTGCAGTGGGGCTGCACATCTCTCCCACACCTAAGAATGTGTTCTGGAATTCTGAGTGCAGGGAAGTTCCTCCAACTGACAGCAGCGCCTGGGTTCTAATTGAATCCCTTTGCTTGTCTTCCCTGATGGAAAGCCTAGGCGGGAGTGCGGGGGAAAGTGTGGTTTGGGCTCCAAAACCAAGTATTGGCGATGACCTCTCTATGGTTTGTGGAGGTGTTTAAACTACATCGCTAACCTGGGAACACCTGTGCCCCCATAAAGATCCGTGGAGTCTGTTTCCACACCTCCAGCACACACACGAACACTTGCACAGTTATCCTGAGAGTGGGCAGCCTCCTCCAACTGAGAGCAGGGCCTTGGTTCTTATAAAATCGCTTAACTTGTCTACCCTGTTTGGTTGCCTGATACGGAGTGCTGGGGAAAGGGTGGGTTGGGCTCTAAATCCAAGTATTAGCGAGTGCTTCTCCATGGGATTTGGAGGTTATTAACCAAAAGCCCACAACATGGGAATACCTGTGCTCCTTGAAAAAAGCGTGGACTCTGTATCCCCACCACCAGAACACACATGAAGAAGTTTTCTGCTATCCTGAGTGTGGGCTGGCAATTTCAGGTGACAGAAGCGGCTGGGTTCTAATAGAATCCCTTAGCTTGTAATCCCTGAGTGTTTCCCTAGGACTGACTCTGAGAGAAACCTGGGGGTTGGGCTTTGAGGCCAAATAGTAGCGAGTGTCCCCGATGGACTGAGGAAGTATTTAGATGAATTCTCCATAAAGGGAAACACCTGAGCACCCATTCATCTGCGTGGAGTGGGGCTTCAAATCTCCCCACCACACAAGGTTGGGTTCCAGTATCCTGAGGATGGGGTAGTTCCTCCAACTGACATCAGCGTCTTGGTTTGAATAGAATCCCTTTGCTTGTCTTCCCTGATGGTTTGCCTAGGCCAGTGTGTGGTTGAAAGTGGGATTTGGGATCTAAAACTAAGTATTAGCGTGTGCCTCTCCATGGGTAGTGGAGATGTTTAAACTACAACCCACAACTTGGGAATTACTGTGACCCCTGAAAAATGCGTGTGCTATGTTTCCCCACGTCCAGCACACACAGGAAGAAGTGTTCTGGGGTTCTGAGTGTGGGGAGGTTCCTCCAACAGACAGCAGCACCTGGGTTGTAATAGAATCCCTTAGCTTGACTTCCCTAAGTGTTTTCCTAGGCCTAGCAGTAAGCGATGGTGGGGGATGGGCTCTAAAGCCAAGTATTAGTGAGTGCATCTCTGTGGGTAGTGGAGGGTTTTAAACTACTTCCCCAACCTTGGAACACCTGTGCCCCATAAAGATGCGTGGAATCTGTTTCCCCACCTCCAGCACACACACGGAGACGTGCTCAGGTATCCTGATTGTGGGGAGGCTCCTCCAAATGACAGCAGCGCCTGGGTTCTAAAAGAATCCCTTAGCTTGTCTTCCCTGATGGCATGCCTAGGCTGGAGAGTGGGGGAAAGTGGGGGTTGGGCTCTAAACCATGTATAAGCGAGAGCCTATCCATGGGATGTGGGTTTTTAACCTACAACCCACAACCATGGAATAAATGTGCCCCCTGAAAGATGCTTTGACTGTTTCCCTACATCCAGCACACACACGAAGATGTGTTCTTGTATTCTGAGTGTGGGGATGTTCCTCAAACTGACAGCAGCACCTGGATTCTATTAATATCCCTTAGCTTCTGTTCCCTGAGTGTTCTTTTAGGCCAGGCCATGAGGGAAAGCTGGGGGTTGGGCTTGGAGGCCACGTAGCAGTGAGTGCCCCCTGATTCATTGAGGAAGTACTTAGAGGACTTCTCCCTAAAGGGAACACCTTTTCCTGCATTCATCTGGGTGCAGTGGGGCTGCACATCTCTCCCACACCTAAGAATGTGTTCTGGAATTCTGAGTGCAGGGAAGTTCCTCCAACTGACAGCAGCGCCTGGGTTCTAATTGAATCCCTTTGCTTGTCTTCCCTGATGGAAAGCCTAGGCGGGAGTGCGGGGGAAAGTGTGGTTTGGGCTCCAAAACCAAGTATTGGCGATGACCTCTCTATGGTTTGTGGAGGTGTTTAAACTACATCCCTAACCTGGGAACACCTGTGCCCCCATAAAGATCCGTGGAGTCTGTTTCCACACCTCCAGCACACACACGAACACTTGCACAGTTATCCTGAGAGTGGGCAGCCTCCTCCAACTGAGAGCAGGGCCTTGGTTCTTATAAAATCGCTTAACTTGTCTACCCTGTTTGGTTGCCTGATACGGAGTGCTGGGGAAAGGGTGGGTTGGGCTCTAAATCCAAGTATTAGCGAGTGCTTCTCCATGGGATTTGGAGGTTATTAACCAAAAGCCCACAACATGGGAATACCTGTGCTCCTTGAAAAAAGCGTGGACTCTGTATCCCCACCACCAGAACACACATGAAGAAGTTTTCTGCTATCCTGAGTGTGGGCTGGCAATTTCAGGTGACAGAAGCGGCTGGGTTCTAATAGAATCCCTTAGCTTGTAATCCCTGAGTGTTTCCCTAGGACTGACTCTGAGAGAAACCTGGGGGTTGGGCTTTGAGGCCAAATAGTAGCGAGTGTCCCCGATGGACTGAGGAAGTATTTAGATGAATTCTCCATAAAGGGAAACACCTGAGCACCCATTCATCTGCGTGGAGTGGGGCTTCAAATCTCCCCACCACACAAGGTTGGGTTCCAGTATCCTGAGGGTGGGGTAGTTCCTCCAACTGACATCAGCGTCTTGGTTTGAATAGAATCCCTTTGCTTGTCTTCCCTGATGGTTTGCCTAGGCCAGTGTGTGGTTGAAAGTGGGATTTGGGATCTAAAACTAAGTATTAGCGTGTGCCTCTCCATGGGTAGTGGAGATGTTTAAACTACAACCCACAACTTGGGAATTACTGTGACCCCTGAAAAATGCGTGTGCTATGTTTCCCCACGTCCAGCACACACAGGAAGAAGTGTTCTGGGGTTCTGAGTGTGGGGAGGTTCCTCCAACAGACAGCAGCACCTGGGTTGTAATAGAATCCCTTCGCTTGACTTCCCTAAGTGTTTTCCTAGGCCTAGCAGTAAGCGATGGTGGGGGATGGGCTCTAAAGCCAAGTATTAGCGAGTGCATCTCTGTGGGTAGTGGAGGGTTTTAAACTACTTCCCCAACCTTGGAACACCTGTGCCCCATAAAGATGCGTGGAATCTGTTTCCCCACCTCCAGCACACACACGGAGACGTGCTCAGGTATCCTGATTGTGGGGAGGCTCCTCCAAATGACAGCAGCGCCTGGGTTCTAAAAGAATCCCTTAGCTTGTCTTCCCTGATGGCATGCCTAGGCTGGAGAGTGGGGGAAAGTGGGGGTTGGGCTCTAAATCAAGTATAAGCGAGAGCCTATCCATGGGATGTGGGTTTTTAACCTACAACCCACAACCATGGAATAAATGTGCCCCCTGAAAGATGCTTTGACTGTTTCCCTACATCCAGCACACACACGAAGATGTGTTCTTGTCTTCTGAGTGTGGGGAAGTTCCTCAAACTGACAGCAGCACCTGGACTCCATTAGTATCCCTTAGCTTCTGTTCCCTGAGTGTTCTCTTAGACCAGGCCATGAGGGAAAGCTGGGGGTTGGGCTTGGAGGCCACGTAGCAGTGAGTGCCCCCTGATCCATTGAGGAAGTACTTAGAGAACTTCTCCCTAAACGGAACAGCTTTTCCTCCATTTATCAGGGTGCAGTGGGGCTGCACATCTCTCCCACACCTAAGAATGTGTTCTGGAATTCTGAGTGCAGGGAAGTTCCTCCAACTGACAGCAGCGCCTGGGTTCTAATTGAATCCCTTTGCTTGTCTTCCCTGATGGAAAGCCTAGGCGGGAGTGCGGGGGAAAGTGTGGTTTGGGCTCCAAAACCAAGTATTGGCGATGACCTCTCTATGGTTTGTGGAGGTGTTTAAACTACATCCCTAACCTGGGAACACCTGTGCCCCCATAAAGATCCGTGGAGTCTGTTTCCACACCTCCAGCACACACACGAACACTTGCACAGTTATCCTGAGAGTGGGCAGCCTCCTCCAACTGAGAGCAGGGCCTTGGTTCTTATAAAATCGCTTAACTTGTCTACCCTGTTTGGTTGCCTGATACGGAGTGCTGGGGAAAGGGTGGGTTGGGCTCTAAATCCAAGTATTAGCGAGTGCTTCTCCATGGGATTTGGAGGTTATTAACCAAAAGCCCACAACATGGGAATACCTGTGCTCCTTGAAAAAAGCGTGGACTCTGTATCCCCACCACCAGAACACACATGAAGAAGTTTTCTGCTATCCTGAGTGTGGGCTGGCAATTTCAGGTGACAGAAGCGGCTGGGTTCTAATAGAATCCCTTAGCTTGTAATCCCTGAGTGTTTCCCTAGGACTGACTCTGAGAGAAACCTGGGGGTTGGGCTTTGAGGCCAAATAGTAGCGAGTGTCCCCGATGGACTGAGGAAGTATTTAGATGAATTCTCCATAAAGGGAAACACCTGAGCACCCATTCATCTGCGTGGAGTGGGGCTTCAAATCTCCCCACCACACAAGGTTGGGTTCCAGTATCCTGAGGGTGGGGTAGTTCCTCCAACTGACATCAGCGTCTTGGTTTGAATAGAATCCCTTTGCTTGTCTTCCCTGATGGTTTGCCTAGGCCAGTGTGTGGTTGAAAGTGGGATTTGGGATCTAAAACTAAGTATTAGCGTGTGCCTCTCCATGGGTAGTGGAGATGTTTAAACTACAACCCACAACTTGGGAATTACTGTGACCCCTGAAAAATGCGTGTGCTATGTTTCCCCACGTCCAGCACACACAGGAAGAAGTGTTCTGGGGTTGTGAGTGTGGGGAGGTTCCTCCAACAGACAGCAGCACCTGGGTTGTAATAGAATCCCTTCGCTTGACTTCCCTAAGTGTTTTCCTAGGCCTAGCAGTAAGCGATGGTGGGGGATGTGCTCTAAAGCCAAGTATTAGCGAGTGCATCTCTGTGGGTACTGGAGGGTTTTAAACTACTTCCCCAACCTTGGAACACCTGTGCCCCATAAAGATGCGTGGAATCTGTTTCCCCACCTCCAGCACACACACGGAGACGTGCTCAGGTATCCTGATTGTGGGGAGGCTCCTCCAAATGACAGCAGCGCCTGGGTTCTAAAAGAATCCCTTAGCTTGTCTTCCCTGATGGCATGCCTAGGCTGGAGAGTGGGGGAAAGTGGGGGTTGGGCTCTAAACCAAGGATAAGCGAGAGCCTATCCATGGGATGTGGGTTTTTAACCTACAACCCACAACCATGGAATAAATGTGCCCCCTGAAAGATGCTTTGACTGTTTCCCTACATCCAGCACACACACGAAGATGTGTTCTTGCATTCTGAGTGTGGGGAAGTTCCTCAAACTGACAGCAGCACCTGGATTCTATTAGAATCCCTTAGCTTCTGTTCCCTGAGTGTTTTCCTAGACCAGGCCATGAGGGAAAGCTGGGGGTTGGGCTTGGAGGCCACGTAGCAGTGAGTGCCCCCTGATCCATTGAGGAAGTACTTAGAGGACTTCTCCCTAAAGGGAACACCTTTTCCTGCATTCATCTGGGTGCAGTGGGGCTGCACATCTCTCCCATACCTAAGAATGTGTTCTGGAATTCTGAGTGCAGGGAAGTTCCTCCAACTGACAGCAGCGCCTGGGTTCTAATTGAATCCCTTTGCTTGTCTTCCCTGATGGAAAGCCTAGGCGGGAGTGCGGGGGAAAGTGTGGTTTGGGCTCCAAAACCAAGTATTGGCGATGACCTCTCTATGGTTTGTGGAGGTGTTTAAACTACATCCCTAACCTGGGAACACCTGTGCCCCCATAAAGATCCGTGGAGTCTGTTTCCACACCTCCAGCACACACACGAACACTTGCACAGTTATCCTGAGAGTGGGCAGCCTCCTCCAACTGAGAGCAGGGCCTTGGTTCTTATAAAATCGCTTAACTTGTCTACCCTGTTTGGTTGCCTGATACGGAGTGCTGGGGAAAGGGTGGGTTGGGCTCTAAATCCAAGTATTAGCGAGTGCTTCTCCATGGGATTTGGAGGTTATTAACCAAAAGCCCACAACATGGGAATACCTGTGCTCCTTGAAAAAAGCGTGGACTCTGTATCCCCACCACCAGAACACACATGAAGAAGTTTTCTGCTATCCTGAGTGTGGGCTGGCAATTTCAGGTGACAGAAGCGGCTGGGTTCTAATAGAATCCCTTAGCTTGTAATCCCTGAGTGTTTCCCTAGGACTGACTCTGAGAGAAACCTGGGGGTTGGGCTTTGAGGCCAAATAGTAGCGAGTGTCCCCGATGGACTGAGGAAGTATTTAGATGAATTCTCCATAAAGGGAAACACCTGAGCACCCATTCATCTGCGTGGAGTGGGGCTTCAAATCTCCCCACCACACAAGGTTGGGTTCCAGTATCCTGAGGGTGGGGTAGTTCCTCCAACTGACATCAGCGTCTTGGTTTGAATAGAATCCCTTTGCTTGTCTTCCCTGATGGTTTGCCTAGGCCAGTGTGTGGTTGAAAGTGGGATTTGGGATCTAAAACTAAGTATTAGCGTGTGCCTCTCCATGGGTAGTGGAGATGTTTAAACTACAACCCACAACTTGGGAATTACTGTGACCCCTGAAAAATGCGTGTGCTATGTTTCCCCACGTAGAGCACACACAGGAAGTAGTGTTCTGGGGTTCTGAGTGTGGGGAGGTTCCTCCAAAAGACAGCAGCACCTGGGTTGTAATAGAATCCCGTCGCTTGACTTCCCTAAGTGTTTTCCTAGGCCTAGCAGTAAGCGATGGTGGGGGATGGGCTCTAAAGCCAAGTATTAGCGAGTGCATCTCTGTGGGTACTGGAGGGTTTTAAACTACTTCCCCAAACTTGGAACACCTGTGCCCCATAAAGATGCGTAGAATCTGTTTCCCCACCTCCAGCACACACACGGAGACGTGCTCAGGTATCCTGATTGTGGGGAGGCTCCTCCAAATGACAGCAGCGCCTGGGTTCTAAAAGAATCCCTTAGCTTGTCTTCCCTGATGGCATGCCTAGGCTGGAGAGTGGGGGAAAGTGGGGGTTGGGCTCTAAACCAAGGATAAGCGAGAGCCTATCCATGGGATGTGGGTTTTTAACCTACAACCCACAACCATGGAATAAATGTGCCCCCTGAAAGATGCTTTGACTGTTTCCCTACATCCAGCACACACACGAAGATGTGTTCTTGCATTCTGAGTGTGGGGAAGTTCCTCAAACTGACAGCAGCACCTGGATTCTATTAGAATCCCTTAGCTTCTGTTCCCTGAGTGTTTTCCTAGACCAGGCCATGAGGGAAAGCTGGGGGTTGGGCTTGGAGGCCACGTAGCAGTGAGTGCCCCCTGATCCATTGAGGAAGTACTTAGAGGACTTCTCCCTAAAGGGAACACCTTTTCCTGCATTCATCTGGGTGCAGTGGGGCTGCACATCTCTCCCACACCTAAGAATGTGTTCTGGAATTCTGAGTGCAGGGAAGTTCCTCCAACTGACAGCAGCGCCTGGGTTCTAATTGAATCCCTTTGCTTGTCTTCCCTGATGGAAAGCCTAGGCGGGAGTGCGGGGGAAAGTGTGGTTTGGGCTCCAAAACCAAGTATTGGCGATGACCTCTCTATGGTTTGTGGAGGTGTTTAAACTACATCCCTAACCTGGGAACACCTGTGCCCCCATAAAGATCCGTGGAGTCTGTTTCCACACCTCCAGCACACACACGAACACTTGCACAGTTATCCTGAGAGTGGGCAGCCTCCTCCAACTGAGAGCAGGGCCTTGGTTCTTATAAAATCGCTTAACTTGTCTACCCTGTTTGGTTGCCTGATACGGAGTGCTGGGGAAAGGGTGGGTTGGGCTCTAAATCCAAGTATTAGCGAGTGCTTCTCCATGGGATTTGGAGGTTATTAACCAAAAGCCCACAACATGGGAATACCTGTGCTCCTTGAAAAAAGCGTGGACTCTGTATCCCCACCACCAGAACACACATGAAGAAGTTTTCTGCTATCCTGAGTGTGGGCTGGCAATTTCAGGTGACAGAAGCGGCTGGGTTCTAATAGAATCCCTTAGCTTGTAATCCCTGAGTGTTTCCCTAGGACTGACTCTGAGAGAAACCTGGGGGTTGGGCTTTGAGGCCAAATAGTAGCGAGTGTCCCCGATGGACTGAGGAAGTATTTAGATGAATTCTCCATAAAGGGAAACACCTGAGCACCCATTCATCTGCGTGGAGTGGGGCTTCAAATCTCCCCACCACACAAGGTTGGGTTCCAGTATCCTGAGGGTGGGGTAGTTCCTCCAACTGACATCAGCGTCTTGGTTTGAATAGAATCCCTTTGCTTGTCTTCCCTGATGGTTTGCCTAGGCCAGTGTGTGGTTGAAAGTGGGATTTGGGATCTAAAACTAAGTATTAGCGTGTGCCTCTCCATGGGTAGTGGAGATGTTTAAACTACAACCCACAACTTGGGAATTACTGTGACCCCTGAAAAATGCGTGTGCTATGTTTCCCCACGTAGAGCACACACAGGAAGTAGTGTTCTGGGGTTCTGAGTGTGGGGAGGTTCCTCCAAAAGACAGCAGCACCTGGGTTGTAATAGAATCCCGTCGCTTGACTTCCCTAAGTGTTTTCCTAGGCCTAGCAGTAAGCGATGGTGGGGGATGGGCTCTAAAGCCAAGTATTAGCGAGTGCATCTCTGTGGGTACTGGAGGGTTTTAAACTACTTCCCCAAACTTGGAACACCTGTGCCCCATAAAGATGCGTAGAATCTGTTTCCCCACCTCCAGCACACACACGGAGACGTGCTCAGGTATCCTGATTGTGGGGAGGCTCCTCCAAATGACAGCAGCGCCTGGGTTCTAAAAGAATCCCTTAGCTTGTCTTCCCTGATGGCATGCCTAGGCTGGAGAGTGGGGGAAAGTGGGGGTTGGGCTCTAAACCAAGGATAAGCGAGAGCCTATCCATGGGATGTGGGTTTTTAACCTACAACCCACAACCATGGAATAAATGTGCCCCCTGAAAGATGCTTTGACTGTTTCCCTACATCCAGCACACACACGAAGATGTGTTCTTGCATTCTGAGTGTGGGGAAGTTCCTCAAACTGACAGCAGCACCTGGATTCTATTAGAATCCCTTAGCTTCTGTTCCCTGAGTGTTTTCCTAGACCAGGCCATGAGGGAAAGCTGGGGGTTGGGCTTGGAGGCCACGTAGCAGTGAGTGCCCCCTGATCCATTGAGGAAGTACTTAGAGGACTTCTCCCTAAAGGGAACACCTTTTCCTGCATTCATCTGGGTGCAGTGGGGCTGCACATCTCTCCCACACCTAAGAATGTGTTCTGGAATTCTGAGTGCAGGGAAGTTCCTCCAACTGACAGCAGCGCCTGGGTTCTAATTGAATCCCTTTGCTTGTCTTCCCTGATGGAAAGCCTAGGCGGGAGTGCGGGGGAAAGTGTGGTTTGGGCTCCAAAACCAAGTATTGGCGATGACCTCTCTATGGTTTGTGGAGGTGTTTAAACTACATCCCTAACCTGGGAACACCTGTGCCCCCATAAAGATCCGTGGAGTCTGTTTCCACACCTCCAGCACACACACGAACACTTGCACAGTTATCCTGAGAGTGGGCAGCCTCCTCCAACTGAGAGCAGGGCCTTGGTTCTTATAAAATCGCTTAACTTGTCTACCCTGTTTGGTTGCCTGATACGGAGTGCTGGGGAAAGGGTGGGTTGGGCTCTAAATCCAAGTATTAGCGAGTGCTTCTCCATGGGATTTGGAGGTTATTAACCAAAAGCCCACAACATGGGAATACCTGTGCTCCTTGAAAAAAGCGTGGACTCTGTATCCCCACCACCAGAACACACATGAAGAAGTTTTCTGCTATCCTGAGTGTGGGCTGGCAATTTCAGGTGACAGAAGCGGCTGGGTTCTAATAGAATCCCTTAGCTTGTAATCCCTGAGTGTTTCCCTAGGACTGACTCTGAGAGAAACCTGGGGGTTGGGCTTTGAGGCCAAATAGTAGCGAGTGTCCCCGATGGACTGAGGAAGTATTTAGATGAATTCTCCATAAAGGGAAACACCTGAGCACCCATTCATCTGCGTGGAGTGGGGCTTCAAATCTCCCCACCACACAAGGTTGGGTTCCAGTATCCTGAGGGTGGGGTAGTTCCTCCAACTGACATCAGCGTCTTGGTTTGAATAGAATCCCTTTGCTTGTCTTCCCTGATGGTTTGCCTAGGCCAGTGTGTGGTTGAAAGTGGGATTTGGGATCTAAAACTAAGTATTAGCGTGTGCCTCTCCATGGGTAGTGGAGATGTTTAAACTACAACCCACAACTTGGGAATTACTGTGACCCCTGAAAAATGCGTGTGCTATGTTTCCCCACGTCCAGCACACACAGGAAGAAGTGTTCTGGGGTTCTGAGTGTGGGGAGGTTCCTCCAACAGACAGCAGCACCTGGGTTGTAATAGAATCCCTTCGCTTGACTTCCCTAAGTGTTTTCCTAGGCCTAGCAGTAAGCGATGGTGGGGGATGGGCTCTAAAGCCAAGTATTAGCGAGTGCATCTCTGTGGGTAGTGGAGGGTTTTAAACTACTTCCCCAACCTTGGAACACCTGTGCCCCATAAAGATGCGTGGAATCTGTTTCCCCACCTCCAGCACACACACGGAGACGTGCTCAGGTATCCTGATTGTGGGGAGGCTCCTCCAAATGACAGCAGCGCCTGGGTTCTAAAAGAATCCCTTAGCTTGTCTTCCCTGATGGCATGCCTAGGCTGGAGAGTGGGGGAAAGTGGGGGTTGGGCTCTAAATCAAGTATAAGCGAGAGCCTATCCATGGGATGTGGGTTTTTAACCTACAACCCACAACCATGGAATAAATGTGCCCCCTGAAAGATGCTTTGACTGTTTCCCTACATCCAGCACACACACGAAGATGTGTTCTTGTCTTCTGAGTGTGGGGAAGTTCCTCAAACTGACAGCAGCACCTGGACTCCATTAGTATCCCTTAGCTTCTGTTCCCTGAGTGTTCTCTTAGACCAGGCCATGAGGGAAAGCTGGGGGTTGGGCTTGGAGGCCACGTAGCAGTGAGTGCCCCCTGATCCATTGAGGAAGTACTTAGAGAACTTCTCCCTAAACGGAACAGCTTTTCCTCCATTTATCAGGGTGCAGTGGGGCTGCACATCTCTCCCACACCTAAGAATGTGTTCTGGAATTCTGAGTGCAGGGAAGTTCCTCCAACTGACAGCAGCGCCTGGGTTCTAATTGAATCCCTTTGCTTGTCTTCCCTGATGGAAAGCCTAGGCGGGAGTGCGGGGGAAAGTGTGGTTTGGGCTCCAAAACCAAGTATTGGCGATGACCTCTCTATGGTTTGTGGAGGTGTTTAAACTACATCCCTAACCTGGGAACACCTGTGCCCCCATAAAGATCCGTGGAGTCTGTTTCCACACCTCCAGCACACACACGAACACTTGCACAGTTATCCTGAGAGTGGGCAGCCTCCTCCAACTGAGAGCAGGGCCTTGGTTCTTATAAAATCGCTTAACTTGTCTACCCTGTTTGGTTGCCTGATACGGAGTGCTGGGGAAAGGGTGGGTTGGGCTCTAAATCCAAGTATTAGCGAGTGCTTCTCCATGGGATTTGGAGGTTATTAACCAAAAGCCCACAACATGGGAATACCTGTGCTCCTTGAAAAAAGCGTGGACTCTGTATCCCCACCACCAGAACACACATGAAGAAGTTTTCTGCTATCCTGAGTGTGGGCTGGCAATTTCAGGTGACAGAAGCGGCTGGGTTCTAATAGAATCCCTTAGCTTGTAATCCCTGAGTGTTTCCCTAGGACTGACTCTGAGAGAAACCTGGGGGTTGGGCTTTGAGGCCAAATAGTAGCGAGTGTCCCCGATGGACTGAGGAAGTATTTAGATGAATTCTCCATAAAGGGAAACACCTGAGCACCCATTCATCTGCGTGGAGTGGGGCTTCAAATCTCCCCACCACACAAGGTTGGGTTCCAGTATCCTGAGGGTGGGGTAGTTCCTCCAACTGACATCAGCGTCTTGGTTTGAATAGAATCCCTTTGCTTGTCTTCCCTGATGGTTTGCCTAGGCCAGTGTGTGGTTGAAAGTGGGATTTGGGATCTAAAACTAAGTATTAGCGTGTGCCTCTCCATGGGTAGTGGAGATGTTTAAACTACAACCCACAACTTGGGAATTACTGTGACCCCTGAAAAATGCGTGTGCTATGTTTCCCCACGTCCAGCACACACAGGAAGAAGTGTTCTGGGGTTCTGAGTGTGGGGAGGTTCCTCCAACAGACAGCAGCACCTGGGTTGTAATAGAATCCCTTCGCTTGACTTCCCTAAGTGTTTTCCTAGGCCTAGCAGTAAGCGATGGTGGGGGATGGGCTCTAAAGCCAAGTATTAGCGAGTGCATCTCTGTGGGTAGTGGAGGGTTTTAAACTACTTCCCCAACCTTGGAACACCTGTGCCCCATAAAGATGCGTGGAATCTGTTTCCCCACCTCCAGCACACACACGGAGACGTGCTCAGGTATCCTGATTGTGGGGAGGCTCCTCCAAATGACAGCAGCGCCTGGGTTCTAAAAGAATCCCTTAGCTTGTCTTCCCTGATGGCATGCCTAGGCTGGAGAGTGGGGGAAAGTGGGGGTTGGGCTCTAAACCAAGGATAAGCGAGAGCCTATCCATGGGATGTGGGTTTTTAACCTACAACCCACAACCATGGAATAAATGTGCCCCCTGAAAGATGCTTTGACTGTTTCCCTACATCCAGCACACACACGAAGATGTGTTCTTGCATTCTGAGTGTGGGGAAGTTCCTCAAACTGACAGCAGCACCTGGATTCTATTAGAATCCCTTAGCTTCTGTTCCCTGAGTGTTTTCCTAGACCAGGCCATGAGGGAAAGCTGGGGGTTGGGCTTGGAGGCCACGTAGCAGTGAGTGCCCCCTGATCCATTGAGGAAGTACTTAGAGGACTTCTCCCTAAAGGGAACACCTTTTCCTGCATTCATCTGGGTGCAGTGGGGCTGCACATCTCTCCCACACCTAAGAATGTGTTCTGGAATTCTGAGTGCAGGGAAGTTCCTCCAACTGACAGCAGCGCCTGGGTTCTAATTGAATCCCTTTGCTTGTCTTCCCTGATGGAAAGCCTAGGCGGGAGTGCGGGGGAAAGTGTGGTTTGGGCTCCAAAACCAAGTATTGGCGATGACCTCTCTATGGTTTGTGGAGGTGTTTAAACTACATCCCTAACCTGGGAACACCTGTGCCCCCATAAAGATCCGTGGAGTCTGTTTCCACACCTCCAGCACACACACGAACACTTGCACAGTTATCCTGAGAGTGGGCAGCCTCCTCCAACTGAGAGCAGGGCCTTGGTTCTTATAAAATCGCTTAACTTGTCTACCCTGTTTGGTTGCCTGATACGGAGTGCTGGGGAAAGGGTGGGTTGGGCTCTAAATCCAAGTATTAGCGAGTGCTTCTCCATGGGATTTGGAGGTTATTAACCAAAAGCCCACAACATGGGAATACCTGTGCTCCTTGAAAAAAGCGTGGACTCTGTATCCCCACCACCAGAACACACATGAAGAAGTTTTCTGCTATCCTGAGTGTGGGCTGGCAATTTCAGGTGACAGAAGCGGCTGGGTTCTAATAGAATCCCTTAGCTTGTAATCCCTGAGTGTTTCCCTAGGACTGACTCTGAGAGAAACCTGGGGGTTGGGCTTTGAGGCCAAATAGTAGCGAGTGTCCCCGATGGACTGAGGAAGTATTTAGATGAATTCTCCATAAAGGGAAACACCTGAGCACCCATTCATCTGCGTGGAGTGGGGCTTCAAATCTCCCCACCACACAAGGTTGGGTTCCAGTATCCTGAGGGTGGGGTAGTTCCTCCAACTGACATCAGCGTCTTGGTTTGAATAGAATCCCTTTGCTTGTCTTCCCTGATGGTTTGCCTAGGCCAGTGTGTGGTTGAAAGTGGGATTTGGGATCTAAAACTAAGTATTAGCGTGTGCCTCTCCATGGGTAGTGGAGATGTTTAAACTACAACCCACAACTTGGGAATTACTGTGACCCCTGAAAAATGCGTGTGCTATGTTTCCCCACGTCCAGCACACACAGGAAGAAGTGTTCTGGGGTTGTGAGTGTGGGGAGGTTCCTCCAACAGACAGCAGCACCTGGGTTGTAATAGAATCCCTTCGCTTGACTTCCCTAAGTGTTTTCCTAGGCCTAGCAGTAAGCGATGGTGGGGGATGGGCTCTAAAGCCAAGTATTAGCGAGTGCATCTCTGTGGGTAGTGGAGGGTTTTAAACTACTTCCCCAACCTTGGAACACCTGTGCCCCATAAAGATGCGTGGAATCTGTTTCCCCACCTCCAGCACACACACGGAGACGTGCTCAGGTATCCTGATTGTGGGGAGGCTCCTCCAAATGACAGCAGCGCCTGGGTTCTAAAAGAATCCCTTAGCTTGTCTTCCCTGATGGCATGCCTAGGCTGGAGAGTGGGGGAAAGTGGGGGTTGGGCTCTAAACCAAGGATAAGCGAGAGCCTATCCATGGGATGTGGGTTTTTAACCTACAACCCACAACCATGGAATAAATGTGCCCCCTGAAAGATGCTTTGACTGTTTCCCTACATCCAGCACACACACGAAGATGTGTTCTTGCATTCTGAGTGTGGGGAAGTTCCTCAAACTGACAGCAGCACCTGGATTCTATTACAATCCCTTAGCTTCTGATCCCTGAGTGTTTTCCTAGACCAGGCCATGAGGGAAAGCTGGGGGTTGGGCTTGGAGGCCACGTAGCAGTGAGTGCCCCCTGATCCATTGAGGAAGTACTTAGAGGACTTGTCCCTAAAGGGAACACCTTTTCCTGCATTCATCTGGGTGCAGTGGGGCTGCACATCTCTCCCACACCTAAGAATGTGTTCTGGAATTCTGAGTGCAGGGAAGTTCCTCCAACTGACAGCAGCGCCTGGGTTCTAATTGAATCCCTTTGCTTGTCTTCCCTGATGGAAAGCCTAGGCGGGAGTGCGGGGGAAAGTGTGGTTTGGGCTCCAAAACCAAGTATTGGCGATGACCTCTCTATGGTTTGTGGAGGTGTTTAAACTACATCCCTAACCTGGGAACACCTGTGCCCCCATAAAGATCCGTGGAGTCTGTTTCCACACCTCCAGCACACACACGAACACTTGCACAGTTATCCTGAGAGTGGGCAGCCTCCTCCAACTGAGAGCAGGGCCTTGGTTCTTATAAAATCGCTTAACTTGTCTACCCTGTTTGGTTGCCTGATACGGAGTGCTGGGGAAAGGGTGGGTTGGGCTCTAAATCCAAGTATTAGCGAGTGCTTCTCCATGGGATTTGGAGGTTATTAACCAAAAGCCCACAACATGGGAATACCTGTGCTCCTTGAAAAAAGCGTGGACTCTGTATCCCCACCACCAGAACACACATGAAGAAGTTTTCTGCTATCCTGAGTGTGGGCTGGCAATTTCAGGTGACAGAAGCGGCTGGGTTCTAATAGAATCCCTTAGCTTGTAATCCCTGAGTGTTTCCCTAGGACTGACTCTGAGAGAAACCTGGGGGTTGGGCTTTGAGGCCAAATAGTAGCGAGTGTCCCCGATGGACTGAGGAAGTATTTAGATGAATTCTCCATAAAGGGAAACACCTGAGCACCCATTCATCTGCGTGGAGTGGGGCTTCAAATCTCCCCACCACACAAGGTTGGGTTCCAGTATCCTGAGGGTGGGGTAGTTCCTCCAACTGACATCAGCGTCTTGGTTTGAATAGAATCCCTTTGCTTGTCTTCCCTGATGGTTTGCCTAGGCCAGTGTGTGGTTGAAAGTGGGATTTGGGATCTAAAACTAAGTATTAGCGTGTGCCTCTCCATGGGTAGTGGAGATGTTTAAACTACAACCCACAACTTGGGAATTACTGTGACCCCTGAAAAATGCGTGTGCTATGTTTCCCCACGTCCAGCACACACAGGAAGAAGTGTTCTGGGGTTGTGAGTGTGGGGAGGTTCCTCCAACAGACAGCAGCACCTGGGTTGTAATAGAATCCCTTCGCTTGACTTCCCTAAGTGTTTTCCTAGGCCTAGCAGTAAGCGATGGTGGGGGATGGGCTCTAAAGCCAAGTATTAGCGAGTGCATCTCTGTGGGTAGTGGAGGGTTTTAAACTACTTCCCCAACCTTGGAACACCTGTGCCCCATAAAGATGCGTGGAATCTGTTTCCCCACCTCCAGCACACACACGGAGACGTGCTCAGGTATCCTGATTGTGGGGAGGCTCCTCCAAATGACAGCAGCGCCTGGGTTCTAAAAGAATCCCTTAGCTTGTCTTCCCTGATGGCATGCCTAGGCTGGAGAGTGGGGGAAAGTGGGGGTTGGGCTCTAAACCAAGGATAAGCGAGAGCCTATCCATGGGATGTGGGTTTTTAACCTACAACCCACAACCATGGAATAAATGTGCCCCCTGAAAGATGCTTTGACTGTTTCCCTACATCCAGCACACACACGAAGATGTGTTCTTGCATTCTGAGTGTGGGGAAGTTCCTCAAACTGACAGCAGCACCTGGATTCTATTACAATCCCTTAGCTTCTGATCCCTGAGTGTTTTCCTAGACCAGGCCATGAGGGAAAGCTGGGGGTTGGGCTTGGAGGCCACGTAGCAGTGAGTGCCCCCTGATCCATTGAGGAAGTACTTAGAGGACTTGTCCCTAAAGGGAACACCTTTTCCTGCATTCATCTGGGTGCAGTGGGGCTGCACATCTCTCCCACACCTAAGAATGTGTTCTGGAATTCTGAGTGCAGGGAAGTTCCTCCAACTGACAGCAGCGCCTGGGTTCTAATTGAATCCCTTTGCTTGTCTTCCCTGATGGAAAGCCTAGGCGGGAGTGCGGGGGAAAGTGTGGTTTGGGCTCCAAAACCAAGTATTGGCGATGACCTCTCTATGGTTTGTGGAGGTGTTTAAACTACATCCCTAACCTGGGAACACCTGTGCCCCCATAAAGATCCGTGGAGTCTGTTTCCACACCTCCAGCACACACACGAACACTTGCACAGTTATCCTGAGAGTGGGCAGCCTCCTCCAACTGAGAGCAGGGCCTTGGTTCTTATAAAATCGCTTAACTTGTCTACCCTGTTTGGTTGCCTGATACGGAGTGCTGGGGAAAGGGTGGGTTGGGCTCTAAATCCAAGTATTAGCGAGTGCTTCTCCATGGGATTTGGAGGTTATTAACCAAAAGCCCACAACATGGGAATACCTGTGCTCCTTGAAAAAAGCGTGGACTCTGTATCCCCACCACCAGAACACACATGAAGAAGTTTTCTGCTATCCTGAGTGTGGGCTGGCAATTTCAGGTGACAGAAGCGGCTGGGTTCTAATAGAATCCCTTAGCTTGTAATCCCTGAGTGTTTCCCTAGGACTGACTCTGAGAGAAACCTGGGGGTTGGGCTTTGAGGCCAAATAGTAGCGAGTGTCCCCGATGGACTGAGGAAGTATTTAGATGAATTCTCCATAAAGGGAAACACCTGAGCACCCATTCATCTGCGTGGAGTGGGGCTTCAAATCTCCCCACCACACAAGGTTGGGTTCCAGTATCCTGAGGGTGGGGTAGTTCCTCCAACTGACATCAGCGTCTTGGTTTGAATAGAATCCCTTTGCTTGTCTTCCCTGATGGTTTGCCTAGGCCAGTGTGTGGTTGGAAGTGGGATTTGGGATCTAAAACTAAGTATTAGCGTGTGCCTCTCCATGGGTAGTGGAGATGTTTAAACTACAACCCACAACTTGGGAATTACTGTGACCCCTGAAAAATGCGTGTGCTATGTTTCCCCACGTCCAGCACACACAGGAAGAAGTGTTCTGGGGTTGTGAGTGTGGGGAGGTTCCTCCAACAGACAGCAGCACCTGGGTTGTAATAGAATCCCTTCGCTTGACTTCCCTAAGTGTATTCCTAGGCCTAGCAGTAAGCGATGGTGGGGGATGGGCTCTAAAGCCAAGTATTAGCGAGTGCATCTCTGTGGGTAGTGGAGGGTTTTAAACTACTTCCCCAACCTTGGAACACCTGTGCCCCATAAAGATGCGTGGAATCTGTTTCCCCACCTCCAGCACACACACGGAGACGTGCTCAGGTATCCTGATTGTGGGGAGGCTCCTCCAAATGACAGTAGCGCCTGGGTTCTAAAAGAATCCCTTAGCTTGTCTTCCCTGATGGCATGCCTAGGCTGGAGAGTGGGGGAAAGTGGGGGTTGGGCTCTAAACCAAGTATAAGCGAGAGCCTATCCATGGGATGTGGGTTTTTAACCTACAACCCACAACCATGGAATAAATGTGCCCCCTGAAAGATGCTTTGACTGTTTCCCTACATCCAGTACACACACGAAGATGTGTTCTTGTCTTCTGAGTGTGGGGAAGTTCCTCAAACTGACAGCAGCACCTGGACTCCATTAGTATCCCTTAGCTTCTGTTCCCTGAGTGTTCTCTTAGACCAGGCCATGAGGGAAAGCTGGGGGTTGGGCTTGGAGGCCACGTAGCAGTGAGTGCCCCCTGATCCATTGAGGAAGTACTTAGAGAACTTCTCCCTAAACGGAACAGCTTTTCCTCCATTTATCAGGGTGCAGTGGGGCTGCACATCTCTCCCACACCTAAGAATGTGTTCTGGAATTCTGAGTGCAGGGAAGTTCCTCCAACTGACATCAGCGCCTGGGTTCTAATTGAATCCCTTTGCTTGTCTTCCCTGATGGAAAGCCTAGGCGGGAGTGCGGGGGAAAGTGTGGTTTGGGCTCCAAAACCAAGTATTTGCGATGACCTCTCTATGGTTTGTGGAGGTGTTTAAACTACATCCCTAACCTGGGAACACCTGTGCCCCCATAAACATCCGTGGAGTCTGTTTCCACACCTCCAGCACACACACGAACACTTGCACAGTTATCCTGAGAGTGGGCAGCCTCCTCCAACTGAGAGCAGGGCCTTGGTTCTTATAAAATCGCTTAACTTGTCTACCCTGTTTGGTTGCCTGATACGGAGTGCTGGGGAAAGGGTGGGTTGGGCTCTAAATCCAAGTATTAGCGAGTGCTTCTCCATGGGATTTGGAGGTTATTAACCAAAAGCCCACAACATGGGAATACCTGTGCTCCTTGAAAAAAGCGTGGACTCTGTATCCCCACCACCAGAACACACATGAAGAAGTTTTCTGCTATCCTGAGTGTGGGCTGGCAGTTTCAGGTGACAGAAGCGGCTGGGTTCTAATAGAATCCCTTAGCTTGTAATCCCTGAGTGTTTCCCTAGGACTGACTCTGAGAGAAACCTGGGGGTTGGGCTTTGAGGCCAAATAGTAGCGAGTGTCCCCGAAGGACTGAGGAAGTATTTAGATGAATTCTCCATAAAGGGAAACACCTGAGCACCCATTCATCTGCGTGGAGTGGGGCTTCAAATCTCCCCACCACACAAGGTTGGGTTCCAGTATCCTGAGGGTGGGGTAGTTCCTCCAACTGACATCAGCGTCTTGGTTTGAATAGAATCCCTTTGCTTGTCTTCCCTGATGGTTTGCCTAGGCCAGTGTGTGGTTGAAAGTGGGATTTGGGATCTAAAACTAAGTATTAGCGTGTGCCTCTCCATGGGTAGTGAAGATGTTTAAACTACAACCCACAACGTGGGAATTACTGTGACCCCTGAAAAATGCGTGTGCTATGTTTCCCCACGTCCAGCACACACAGGAAGA
The DNA here is from genome assembly GCF_048564905.1 of Vicugna pacos. Classification (NCBI taxonomy): domain Eukaryota; kingdom Metazoa; phylum Chordata; class Mammalia; order Artiodactyla; family Camelidae; genus Vicugna; species Vicugna pacos. Next base: position 60,752,467 of record NW_027328740.1, on the reverse strand, counting down.
AGTGTTCTGGGGTTGTGAGTGTGGGGAGGTTCCTCCAACAGACAGCAGCACCTGGGTTGTAATAGAATCCCTTCGCTTGACTTCCCTAAGTGTTTTCCTAGGCCTAGCAGTAAGTGATGGTGGGGGATGGGCTCTAAAGCCAAGTATTAGCGAGTGCATCTCTGTGGGTAGTGGAGGGTTTTAAACTACTTCCCCAACCTTGGAAAACCTGTGCCCCATAAAGATGCGTGGAATCTGTTTCCCCACCTCCAGCACACACACGGAGACGTGCTCAGGTATCCTGATTGTGGGGAGGCTCCTCCAAATGACAGCAGCGCCTGGGTTCTAAAAGAATCCCTTAGCTTGTCTTCCCTGATGGCATGCCTAGGCTGGAGAGTGGGGGAAAGTGGGGGTTGGGCTCTAAACCAAGTATAAGCGAGAGCCTATCCATGGGATGTGGGTTTTTAACCTACAACCCACAACCATGGAATAAATGTGCCCCCTGAAAGATGCTTTGACTGTTTCCCTACATCCAGCACACACACGAAGTTGTGTTCTTGCATTCTGAGTGTGGGGAAGTTCCTCAAACTGACAGCAGCACCTGGATTCTATTAGTATCCCTTAGCTTCTGTTCCCTGAGTGTTCTTTTAGGCCAGGCCATGAGGGAAAGCTGGGGGTTGGCCTTGGAGGCCACGTAGCAGTGAGTGCACCCTGATCCATTGAGGAAGTACTTAGAGGACTTCTCCCTAAAAGGAACACCTTTTCATGCATTCATCTGGGTGCAGTGGGGCTGCACATCTCTCCCACACCTAAGAATGTGTTCTGGAATTCTGAGTGCAGGGAAGTTCCTCCAACTGACAGCAGCGCCTGGGTTCTAATTGAATCCCTTTGCTTGTCTTCCCTGATGGAAAGCCTAGGCGGGAGTGCGGGGGAAAGTGTGGTTTGGGCTCCAAAACCAAGTATTGGCGATGACCTCTCTATGGTTTGTGGAGGTGTTTAAACTACATCCCTAACCTGGGAACACCTGTGCCCCCATAAAGATCCGTGGAGTCTGTTTCCACACCTCCAGCACACACACGAACACTTGCACAGTTATCCTGAGAGTGGGCAGCCTCCTCCAACTGAGAGCAGGGCCTTGGTTCTTATAAAATCGCTTAACTTGTCTACCCTGTTTGGTTGCCTGATACGGAGTGCTGGGGAAAGGGTGGGTTGGGCTCTAAATCCAAGTATTAGCGAGTGCTTCTCCATGGGATTTGGAGGTTATTAACCAAAAGCCCACAACATGGGAATACCTGTGCTCCTTGAAAAAAGCGTGGACTCTGTATCCCCACCACCAGAACACACATGAAGAAGTTTTCTGCTATCCTGAGTGTGGGCTGGCAATTTCAGGTGACAGAAGCGGCTGGGTTCTAATAGAATCCCTTAGCTTGTAATCCCTGAGTGTTTCCCTAGGACTGACTCTGAGAGAAACCTGGGGGTTGGGCTTTGAGGCCAAATAGTAGCGAGTGTCCCCGATGGACTGAGGAAGTATTTAGATGAATTCTCCATAAAGGGAAACACCTGAGCACCCATTCATCTGCGTGGAGTGGGGCTTCAAATCTCCCCACCACACAAGGTTGGGTTCCAGTATCCTGAGGGTGGGGTAGTTCCTCCAACTGACATCAGCGTCTTGGTTTGAATAGAATCCCTTTGCTTGTCTTCCCTGATGGTTTGCCTAGGCCAGTGTGTGGTTGAAAGTGGGATTTGGGATCTAAAACTAAGTATTAGCGTGTGCCTCTCCATGGGTAGTGGAGATGTTTAAACTACAACCCACAACTTGGGAATTACTGTGACCCCTGAAAAATGCGTGTGCTATGTTTCCCCACGTCCAGCACACACAGGAAGAAGTGTTCTGGGGTTGTGAGTGTGGGGAGGTTCCTCCAACAGACAGCAGCACCTGGGTTGTAATAGAATCCCTTCGCTTGACTTCCCTAAGTGTTTTCCTAGGCCTAGCAGTAAGCGATGGTGGGGGATGGGCTCTAAAGCCAAGTATTAGCGAGTGCATCTCTGTGGGTAGTGGAGGGTTTTAAACTACTTCCCCAACCTTGGAACACCTGTGCCCCATAAAGATGCGTGGAATCTGTTTCCCCACCTCCAGCACACACACGGAGACGTGCTCAGGTATCCTGATTGTGGGGAGGCTCCTCCAAATGACAGCAGCGCCTGGGTTCTAAAAGAATCCCTTAGCTTGTCTTCCCTGATGGCATGCCTAGGCTGGAGAGTGGGGGAAAGTGGGGGTTGGGCTCTAAACCAAGGATAAGCGAGAGCCTATCCATGGGATGTGGGTTTTTAACCTACAACCCACAACCATGGAATAAATGTGCCCCCTGAAAGATGCTTTGACTGTTTCCCTACATCCAGCACACACACGAATATGTGTTCTTGCATTCTGAGTGTGGGGAAGTTCCTCAAACTGACAGCAGCACCTAGATTCTATTAGAATCCCTTAGCTTCTGTTCCCTGAGTGTTTTCCTAGACCAGGCCATGAGGGAAAGCTGGGGGTTGGGCTTGGAGGACACGTAGCATTGAGTGCCCCCTGATCCATTGAGGAAGTACTTAGAGGACTTCTCCCTAAAGGGAACACCTTTTCCTCCATTCATCTGGGTGCAGTGGGGCTGCACATCTCTCCCACACCTAAGAATGTGTTCTGGAATTCTGAGTGCAGGGAAGTTCCTCCAACTGACAGCAGCGCCTGGGTTCTAATTGAATCCCTTTGCTTGTCTTCCCTGATGGAAAGCCTAGGCGGGAGTGCGGGGGAAAGTGTGGTTTGGGCTCCAAAACCAAGTATTGGCGATGACCTCTCTATTGTTTGTGGAGGTGTTTAAAATACATCCCTAACCTGGGAACACCTGTGCCCCCATAAAGATCCGTGGAGTCTGTTTCCACACCTCCAGCACACACACGAACACTTGCACAGTTATCCTGAGAGTGGGCAGCCTCCTCCAACTAAGAGCAGGGCCTTGGTTCTTATAAAATCGCTTAACTTGTCTACCCTGTTTGGTTGCCTGATACGGAGTGCTGGGGAAAGGGTGTGTAGGGCTCTAAATCCAAGTATTAGCGAGTGCTTCTCCATGGGATTTGGAGGTTATTAACCAAAAGCCCACAACATGGGAATACCTGTGCTCCTTGAAAAAAGCGTGGACTCTGTATCCCCACCACCAGAACACACATGAAGAAGTTTTCTGCTATCCTGAGTGTGGGCTGGCAATTTCAGGTGACAGAAGCGGCTGGGTTCTAATAGAATCCCTTAGCTTGTAATCCCTGAGTGTTTCCCTAGGACTGACTCTGAGAGAAACCTGGGGGTTGGGCTTTGAGGCCAAATAGTAGCGAGTGTCCCCGATGGACTGAGGAAGTATTTAGATGAATTCTCCATAAAGGGAAACACCTGAGCACCCATTCATCCGCGTGGAGTGGGGCTTCAAATCTCCCCACCACACAAGGTTGGGTTCCAGTATCCTGAGGGTGGGGTAGTTCCTCCAACTGACATCAGCGTCTTGGTTTGAATAGAATCCCTTTGCTTGTCTTCCCTGATGGTTTGCCTAGGCCAGTGTGTGGTTGAAAGTGGGATTTGGGATCTAAAACTAAGTATTAGCGTGTGCCTCTCCATGGGTAGTGGAGATGTTTAAACTACAACCCACAACTTGGGAATTACTGTGACCCCTGAAAAATGCGTGTGCTATGTTTCCCCACGTCCAGCACACACAGGAAGAAGTGTTCTGGGGTTGTGAGTGTGGGGAGGTTCCTCCAACAGACAGCAGCACCTGGGTTGTAATAGAATCCCTTCGCTTGACTTCCCTAAGTGTTTTCCTAGGCCTAGCAGTAAGCGATGGTGGGGGATGGGCTCTAAAGCCAAGTATTAGCGAGTGCATCTCTGTGGGTAGTGGAGGGTTTTAAACTACTTCCCCAACCTTGGAACACCTGTGCCCCATAAAGATGCGTGGAATCTGTTTCCCCACCTCCAGCACACACACGGAGACGTGCTCAGGTATCCTGATTGTGGGGAGGCTCCTCCAAATGACAGCAGCGCCTGGGTTCTAAAAGAATCCCTTAGCTTGTCTTCCCTGATGCCATGCCTAGGCTGGAGAGTGGGGGAAAGTGGGGGTTGGGCTCTAAACCAAGTATAAGCGAGAGCCTGTCCATGGGATGTGGGTTTTTAAACTACAACCCACAACCATGGAATAAATGTGCCCCCTGAAAGATGCTTTGACTGTTTCCCTACATCCAGCACACACACGAAGATGTGTTCTTGTCTTCTGAGTGTGGGGAAGTTCCTCAAACTGACAGCAGCACCTGGATTCTATTAGAATCCCTTAGCTTCTGTTCCCTGAGTGTTCTCTTAGACCAGGCCATGAGGGAAAGCTGGGGGTTGGGCTTGGAGGACACGTAGCATTGAGTGCCCCCTGATCCATTGAGGAAGTACTTAGAGGACTTCTCCCTAAAGGGAACACCTTTTCCTCCATTCATCTGGGTGCAGTGGGGCTGCACATCTCTCCCACACCTAAGAATGTGTTCTGGAATTCTGAGTGCAGGGAAGTTCCTCCAACTGACAGCAGCGCCTGGGTTCTAATTGAATCCCTTTGCTTGTCTTCCCTGATGGAAAGCCTAGGCGGGAGTGCGGGGGAAAGTGTGGTTTGGGCTCCAAAACCAAGTATTGGCGATGACCTCTCTATTGTTTGTGGAGGTGTTTAAAATACATCCCTAACCTGGGAACACCTGTGCCCCCATAAAGATCCGTGGAGTCTGTTTCCACACCTCCAGCACACACACGAACACTTGCACAGTTATCCTGAGAGTGGGCAGCCTCCTCCAACTAAGAGCAGGGCCTTGGTTCTTATAAAATCGCTTAACTTGTCTACCCTGTTTGGTTGCCTGATACGGAGTGCTGGGGAAAGGGTGTGTAGGGCTCTAAATCCAAGTATTAGCGAGTGCTTCTCCATGGGATTTGGAGGTTATTAACCAAAAGCCCACAACATGGGAATACCTGTGCTCCTTGAAAAAAGCGTGGACTCTGTATCCCCACCACCAGAACACACATGAAGAAGTTTTCTGCTATCCTGAGTGTGGGCTGGCAATTTCAGGTGACAGAAGCGGCTGGGTTCTAATAGAATCCCTTAGCTTGTAATCCCTGAGTGTTTCCCTAGGACTGACTCTGAGAGAAACCTGGGGGTTGGGCTTTGAGGCCAAATAGTAGCGAGTGTCCCCGATGGACTGAGGAAGTATTTAGATGAATTCTCCATAAAGGGAAACACCTGAGCACCCATTCATCCGCGTGGAGTGGGGCTTCAAATCTCCCCACCACACAAGGTTGGGTTCCAGTATCCTGAGGGTGGGGTAGTTCCTCCAACTGACATCAGCGTCTTGGTTTGAATAGAATCCCTTTGCTTGTCTTCCCTGATGGTTTGCCTAGGCCAGTGTGTGGTTGAAAGTGGGATTTGGGATCTAAAACTAAGTATTAGCGTGTGCCTCTCCATGGGTAGTGGAGATGTTTAAACTACAACCCACAACTTGGGAATTACTGTGACCCCTGAAAAATGCGTGTGCTATGTTTCCCCACGTCCAGCACACACAGGAAGAAGTGTTCTGGGGTTGTGAGTGTGGGGAGGTTCCTCCAACAGACAGCAGCACCTGGGTTGTAATAGAATCCCTTCGCTTGACTTCCCTAAGTGTTTTCCTAGGCCTAGCAGTAAGCGATGGTGGGGGATGGGCTCTAAAGCCAAGTATTAGCGAGTGCATCTCTGTGGGTAGTGGAGGGTTTTAAACTACTTCCCCAACCTTGGAACACCTGTGCCCCATAAAGATGCGTGGAATCTGTTTCCCCACCTCCAGCACACACACGGAGACGTGCTCAGGTATCCTGATTGTGGGGAGGCTCCTCCAAATGACAGCAGCGCCTGGGTTCTAAAAGAATCCCTTAGCTTGTCTTCCCTGATGCCATGCCTAGGCTGGAGAGTGGGGGAAAGTGGGGGTTGGGCTCTAAACCAAGTATAAGCGAGAGCCTGTCCATGGGATGTGGGTTTTTAAACTACAACCCACAACCATGGAATAAATGTGCCCCCTGAAAGATGCTTTGACTGTTTCCCTACATCCAGCACACACACGAAGATGTGTTCTTGTCTTCTGAGTGTGGGGAAGTTCCTCAAACTGACAGCAGCACCTGGACTCCATTACTATCCCTTAGCTTCTGTTCCCTGAGTGTTCTCTTAGACCAGGCCATGAGGGAAAGCTGGGGGTTGGGCTTGGAGGCCACGTAGCAGTGAGTGCCCCCTGATCCATTGAGGAAGTACTTAGAGAACTTCTCCCTAAAGGGAACACTTTTTCCTGCATTCATCTGGGTGCAGTGGGGCTGCACATCTCTCCCACACCTAAGAATGTGTTCTGGAATTCTGAGTGCAGGGAAGTTCCTCCAACTGACAGCAGCGCCTGGGTTCTAATTGAATCCCTTTGCTTGTCTTCCCTGATGGAAAGCCTAGGCGGGAGTGCGGGGGAAAGTGTGGTTTGGGCTCCAAAACCAAGTATTTTCGATGACCTCTCTATGGTTTGTGGAGGTATTTAAACTACATCCCTAACCTGGGAACACCTGTGCCCCCATAAAGATCCGTGGAGTCTGTTTCCACACCTCCAGCACACACACGAACACTTGCACAGTTATCCTGAGAGTGGGCAGCCTCCTCCAACTGAGAGCAGGGCCTTGGTTCTTATAAAATCGCTTAACTTGTCTACCCTGTTTGGTTGCCTGATACGGAGTGCTGGGGAAAGGGTGGGTTGGGCTCTAAATCCAAGTATAAGCGAGTGCTTCTCCATGGGATTTGGAGGTTTTTAACCAAAAGCCCACAACATGGGAATACCTGTGCTCCTTGAAAAAAGCGTGGACTCTGTATCCCCACCACCAGAACACACATGAAGAAGTTTTCTGCTATCCTGAGTGTGGGCTGGCAATTTCAGGTGACAGAAGCGGCTGGGTTCTAATAGAATCCCTTAGCTTGTAATCCCTGAGTGTTTCCCTAGGACTGACTCTGAGAGAAACCTGGGGGTTGGGCTTTGAGGCCAAATAGAAGCGAGTGTCCCCGAAGGACTGAGGAAGTATTTAGATGAATTCTCCATAAAGGGAAACACCTGAGCACCCATTCATCTGCGTGGAGTGGGGCTTCAAATCTCCCCACCACACAAGGTTGGTTTCCAGTATCCTGAGGGTGGGGTAGTTCCTCCAACTGACATCAGCGTCTTGGTTTGAATAGAATCCCTTTGCTTGTCTTCCCTGATGGTTTGCCTAGGCCAGTGTGTGGTTGAAAGTGGGATTTGGGATCTAAAACTAAGTATTAGCGTGTGCCTCTCCATGGGTAGTGGAGATGTTTAAACTACAACCCACAACTTGGGAATTACTGTGACCCCTGAAAAATGCGTGTGCTATGTTTCCCCACGTCCAGCACACACAGGAAGAAGTGTTCTGGGGTTGTGAGTGTGGGGAGGTTCCTCCAACAGACAGCAGCACCTGGGTTGTAATAGAATCCCTTCGCTTGACTTCCCTAAGTGTTTTCCTAGGCCTAGCAGTAAGCGATGGTGGGGGATGGGCTCTAAAGCCAAGTATTAGCGAGTGCATCTCTGTGGGTAGTGGAGGGTTTTAAACTACTTCCCCAACCTTGGAACACCTGTGCCCCATAAAGATGCGTGGAATCTGTTTCCCCACCTCCAGCACACACACGGAGGCGTGCTCAGGTATCCTGATTGTGGGGAGGCTCCTCCAAATGACAGCAGCGCCTGGATTCTAAAAGAATCCCTTAGCTTGTCTTCCCTGATGGCATGCCTAGGCTGGAGAGTGGGGGAAAGTGGGGGTTGGGCTCTAAACCAAGGATAAGCGAGAGCCTATCCATGGGATGTGGGTTTTTAACCTACAACCCACAACCATGGAATAAATGTGCCCCCTGAAAGATGCTTTGACTGTTTCCCTACATCCAGCACACACACGAAGATGTGTTCTTGTATTCTGAGTGTGGGGAAGTTCCTCAAACTGACAGCAGCACCTGGATTCCATTAGTATCCCTTAGCTTCTGTTCCCTGAGTGTTCTCTTAGGCCAGGCCATGAGGGAAAGCTGGGGGTTGGGCTTGGAGGCCACGTAGCAGTGAGTGCCCCCTGATCCATTGAGGAAGTACTTAGAGAAGTTCTCCCTAAACGGAACACCTTTTCCTCCATTTATCAGGGTGCAGTGGGGCTGCACATCTCTCCCACACCTAAGAATGTGTTCTGGAATTCTGAGTGCAGGGAAGTTCCTCCAACTGACAGCAGCGCCTGGGTTCTAATTGAATCCCTTTGCTTGTCTTCCCTGATGGAAAGCCTAGGCGGGAGTGCGGGGGAAAGTGTGGTTTGGGCTCCAAAACCAAGTATTTTCGATGACCTCTCTATGGTTTGTGGAGGTATTTAAACTACATCCCTAACCTGGGAACACCTGTGCCCCCATAAAGATCCGTGGAGTCTGTTTCCACACCTCCAGCACACACACGAACACTTGCACAGTTATCCTGAGAGTGGGCAGCCTCCTCCAACTGAGAGCAGGGCCTTGGTTCTTATAAAATCGCTTAACTTGTCTACCCTGTTTGGTTGCCTGATACGGAGTGCTGGGGAAAGGGTGGGTTGGGCTCTAAATCCAAGTATAAGCGAGTGCTTCTCCATGGGATTTGGAGGTTTTTAACCAAAAGCCCACAACATGGGAATACCTGTGCTCCTTGAAAAAAGCGTGGACTCTGTATCCCCACCACCAGAACACACATGAAGAAGTTTTCTGCTATCCTGAGTGTGGGCTGGCAATTTCAGGTGACAGAAGCGGCTGGGTTCTAATAGAATCCCTTAGCTTGTAATCCCTGAGTGTTTCCCTAGGACTGACTCTGAGAGAAACCTGGGGGTTGGGCTTTGAGGCCAAATAGAAGCGAGTGTCCCCGAAGGACTGAGGAAGTATTTAGATGAATTCTCCATAAAGGGAAACACCTGAGCACCCATTCATCTGCGTGGAGTGGGGCTTCAAAACTCCCCACCACACAAGGTTGGTTTCCAGTATCCTGAGGGTGGGGTAGTTCCTCCAACTGACATCAGCGTCTTGGTTTGAATAGAATCCCTTTGCTTGTCTTCCCTGATGGTTTGCCTAGGCCAGTGTGTGGTTGAAAGTGGGATTTGGGATCTAAAACTAAGTATTAGCGTGTGCCTCTCCATGGGTAGTGGAGATGTTTAAACTACAACCCACAACTTGGGAATTACTGTGACCCCTGAAAAATGCGTGTGCTATGTTTCCACACGTCCAGCACACACAGGAAGAAGTGTTCTGGGGTTGTGAGTGTGGGGAGGTTCCTCCAACAGACAGCAGCACCTGGGTTGTAATAGAATCCCTTCGCTTGACTTCCCTAAGTGTTTTCCTAGGCCTAGCAGTAAGCGATGGTGGGGGATGGGCTCTAAAGCCAAGTATTAGCGAGTGCATCTCTGTGGGTAGTGGAGGGTTTTAAACTACTTCCCCAACCTTGGAACACCTGTGCCCCATAAAGATGCGTGGAATCTGTTTCCCCACCTCCAGCACACACACGGAGGCGTGCTCAGGTATCCTGATTGTGGGGAGGCTCCTCCAAATGACAGCAGCGCCTGGATTCTAAAAGAATCCCTTAGCTTGTCTTCCCTGATGGCATGCCTAGGCTGGAGAGTGGGGGAAAGTGGGGGTTGGGCTCTAAACCAAGGATAAGCGAGAGCCTATCCATGGGATGTGGGTTTTTAACCTACAACCCACAACCATGGAATAAATGTGCCCCCTGAAAGATGCTTTGACTGTTTCCCTACATCCAGCACACACACGAAGATGTGTTCTTGTATTCTGAGTATGGGGAAGTTCCTCAAACTGACAGCAGCACCTGGATTCCATTAGTATCCCTTAGCTTCTGTTCCCTGAGTGTTCTCTTAGGCCAGGCCATGAGGGAAAGCTGGGGGTTGGGCTTGGAGGCCACGTAGCAATGAGTGCCCCCTGATCCATTGAGGAAGTACTTAGAGAAGTTCTCCCTAAACGGAACACCTTTTCCTCCATTTATCAGGGTGCAGTGGGGCTGCACATCTCTCCCACACCTAAGAATGTGTTCTGGAATTCTGAGTGCAGGGAAGTTCCTCCAACTGACAGCAGCGCCTGGGTTCTAATTGAATCCCTTTGCTTGTCTTCCCTGATGGAAAGCCTAGGCGGGAGTGCGGGGGAAAGTGTGGTTTGGGCTCCAAAACCAAGTATTGGCGATGACCTCTCTATGGTTTGTGGAGGTGTTTAAACTACATCCCTAACCTGGGAATACCTGTGCCCCCATAAAGATCCGTGGAGTCTGTTTCCACACCTCCAGCACACACACGAACACTTGCACAGTTATCCTGAGAGTGGGCAGCCTCCTCCAACTGAGAGCAGGGCCTTGGTTCTTATAAAATCGCTTAACTTGTCTACCCTGTTTGGTTGCCTGATACGGAGTGCTGGGGAAAGGGTGGGTTGGGCTCTAAATCCAAGTATTAGCGAGTGCTTCTCCATGGGATTTGGAGGTTATTAACCAAAAGCCCACAACATGGGAATACCTGTGCTCCTTGAAAAAAGCGTGGACTCTGTATCCCCACCACCAGAACACACATGAAGAAGTTTTCTGCTATCCTGAGTGTGGGCTGGCAATTTCAGGTGACAGAAGCGGCTGGGTTCTAATAGAATCCCTTAGCTTGTAATCCCTGAGTGTTTCCCTAGGACTGACTCTGAGAGAAACCTGGGGGTTGGGCTTTGAGGCCAAATAGTAGCGAGTGTCCCCGATGGACTGAGGAAGTATTTAGATGAATTCTCCATAAAGGGAAACACCTGAGCACCCATTCATCTGCGTGGAGTGGGGCTTCAAATCTCCCCACCACACAAGGTTGGGTTCCAGTATCCTGAGGGTGGGGTAGTTCCTCCAACTGACATCAGCGTCTTGGTTTGAATAGAATCCCTTTGCTTGTCTTCCCTGATGGTTTGCCTAGGCCAGTGTGTGGTTGAAAGTGGGATTTGGGATCTAAAACTAAGTATTAGCGTGTGCCTCTCCATGGGTAGTGGAGATGTTTAAACTACAACCCACAACTTGGGAATTACTGTGACCCCTGAAAAATGCGTGTGCTATGTTTCCCCACGTCCAGCACACACAGGAAGAAGTGTTCTGGGGTTGTGAGTGTGGGGAGGTTCCTCCAACAGACTGCAGCACCTGGGTTGTAATAGAATCCCTTCGCTTGACTTCCCTAAGTGTTTTCCTAGGCCTAGCAGTAAGCGATGGTGGGGGATGGGCTCTAAAGCCAAGTATTAGCGAGTGCATCTCTGTGGGTAGTGGAGGGTTTTAAACTACTTCCCCAACCTTGGAACACCTGTGCCCCATAAAGATGCGTGGAATCTGTTTCCCCACCTCCAGCACACACACGGAGACTTGCTCAGGTATCCTGATTGTGGGGAGGCTCCTCCAAATGACAGCAGCGCCTGGGTTCTAAAAGAATCCCTTAGCTTGTCTTCCCTGATGGCATGGCTAGGCTGGAGAGTGGGGGAAAGTGGGGGTTGGGCTCTAAACCAAGTATAAGCGAGAGCCTATCCATGGGATGTGGGTTTTTAACCTACAACCCACAACCATGGAATAAATGTGCCCCCTGAAAGATGCTTTGACTGTTTCCCTACATCCAGCACACACACGAAGAAGTGTTCTGGTATTCTGAGTGTGGGGAAGTTCCTCAAACTGACAGCAGCACCTTGATTCCATTAGTATCCCTTAGCTTCTGTTCCCTGATTGTTCTCTTAGACCAGGCCATGAGGGAAAGCTGGGGGTTGGCCTTGGAGGCCACGTAGCAGTGAGTGCCCCCTGATCCATTGAGGAAGTACTTAGAGGACTTCTCCCTAAACGTAACAGCTTTTCCTCCATTTATCAGGGTGCAGTGGGGCTGCACATCTCTCCCACACCTAAGAATGTGTTCTGGAATTCTGAGTGCAGGGAAGTTCCTCCAACTGACAGCAGCGCCTGGGTTCTAATTGAATCCCTTTGCTTGTCTTCCCTGATGGAAAGCCTAGGCGGGAGTGCGGGGGAAAGTGTGGTTTGGGCTCCAAAACCAAGTATTTGCGATGACCTCTCTATGGTTTGTGGAGGTGTTTAAACTACATCCCTAACCTGGGAACACCTGTGCCCCCATAAAGATCCGTGGAGTCTGTTTCCACACCTCCAGCACACACACGAACACTTGCACAGTTATCCTGAGAGTGGGCAGCCTCCTCCAACTGAGAGCAGGGCCTTGGTTCTTATAAAATCGCTTAACTTGTCTACCCTGTTTGGTTGCCTGATACGGAGTGCTGGGGAAAGGGTGGGTTGGGCTCTAAATCCAAGTATTAGCGAGTGCTTCTCCATGGGATTTGGAGGTTATTAACCAAAAGCCCACAACATGGGAATACCTGTGCTCCTTGAAAAAAGCGTGGACTCTGTATCCCCACCACCAGAACACACATGAAGAAGTTTTCTGCTATCCTGAGTGTGGGCTGGCAATTTCAGGTGACAGAAGCGGCTGGGTTCTAATAGAATCCCTTAGCTTGTAATCCCTGAGTGTTTCCCTAGGACTGACTCTGAGAGAAACCTGGGGGTTGGGCTTTGAGGCCAAATAGTAGCGAGTGTCCCCGATGGACTGAGGAAGTATTTAGATGAATTCTCCATAAAGGGAAACACCTGAGCACCCATTCATCTGCGTGGAGTGGGGCTTCAAATCTCCCCACCACACAAGGTTGGGTTCCAGTATCCTGAGGGTGGGGTAGTTCCTCCAACTGACATCAGCGTCTTGGTTTGAATAGAATCCCTTTGCTTGTCTTCCCTGATGGTTTGCCTAGGCCAGTGTGTGGTTGAAAGTGGGATTTGGGATCTAAAACTAAGTATTAGCGTGTGCCTCTCCATGGGTAGTGGAGATGTTTAAACTACAACCCACAACTTGGGAATTACTGTGACCCCTGAAAAATGCGTGTGCTATGTTTCCCCACGTCCAGCACACACAGGAAGAAGTGTTCTGGGGTTGTGAGTGTGGGGAGGTTCCTCCAACAGACTGCAGCACCTGGGTTGTAATAGAATCCCTTCGCTTGACTTCCCTAAGTGTTTTCCTAGGCCTAGCAGTAAGCGATGGTGGGGGATGGGCTCTAAAGCCAAGTATTAGCGAGTGCATCTCTGTGGGTAGTGGAGGGTTTTAAACTACTTCCCCAACCTTGGAACACCTGTGCCCCATAAAGATGCGTGGAATCTGTTTCCCCACCTCCAGCACACACACGGAGACTTGCTCAGGTATCCTGATTGTGGGGAGGCTCCTCCAAATGACAGCAGCGCCTGGGTTCTAAAAGAATCCCTTAGCTTGTCTTCCCTGATGGCATGGCTAGCCTGGAGAGTGGGGGAAAGTGGGGGTTGGGCTCTAAACCAAGTATAAGCGAGAGCCTATCCATGGGATGTGGGTTTTTAACCTACAACCCACAACCATGGAATAAATGTGCCCCCTGAAAGATGTTTTGACTGTTTCCCTACATCCAGCACACACACGAAGAAGTGTTCTGGTATTCTGAGTGTGGGGAAGTTCCTCAAACTGACAGCAGCACCTGGATTCTATTAGTATCCCTTAGCTTCTGTTCCCTGATTGTTCTCTTAGACCAGGCCATGAGGGAAAGCTGGGGGTTGGGCTTGGAGACCACGTAGCAGTGAGTGCCCCCTGATCCATTGAGGAAGTACTTAGAGGACTTCTCCCTAACGGGAACACCTTTTCCTGCATTCATCTGGGTGCAGTGGGGCTGCACATCTCTCCCACACCTAAGAATGTGTTCTGGAATTCTGAGTGCAGGGAAGTTCCTCCAACTGACAGCAGCGCCTGGGTTCTAATTGAATCCCTTTGCTTGTCTTCCCTGATGGAAAGCCTAGGCGGGAGTGCGGGGGAAAGTGTGGTTTGGGCTCCAAAACCAAGTATTGGCGATGACCTCTCTATGGTTTGTGGAGGTGTTTAAACTACATCCCTAACCTGGGAACACCTGTGCCCCCATAAAGATCCGTGGAGTCTGTTTCCACACCTCCAGCACACACACGAACACTTGCACAGTTATCCTGAGAGTGGGCAGCCTCCTCCAACTGAGAGCAGGGCCTTGGTTCTTATAAAATCGCTTAACTTGTCTACCCTGTTTGGTTGCCTGATACGGAGTGCTGGGGAAAGGGTGGGTTGGGCTCTAAATCCAAGTATTAGCGAGTGCTTCTCCATGGGATTTGGAGGTTATTAACCAAAAGCCCACAACATGGGAATACCTGTGCTCCTTGAAAAAAGCGTGGACTCTGTATCCCCACCACCAGAACACACATGAAGAAGTTTTCTGCTATCCTGAGTGTGGGCTGGCAATTTCAGGTGACAGAAGCGGCTGGGTTCTAATAGAATCCCTTAGCTTGTAATCCCTGAGTGTTTCCCTAGGACTGACTCTGAGAGAAACCTGGGGGTTGGGCTTTGAGGCCAAATAGTAGCGAGTGTCCCCGATGGACTGAGGAAGTATTTAGATGAATTCTCCATAAAGGGAAACACCTGAGCACCCATTCATCTGCGTGGAGTGGGGCTTCAAATCTCCCCACCACACAAGGTTGGGTTCCAGTATCCTGAGGGTGGGGTAGTTCCTCCAACTGACATCAGCGTCTTGGTTTGAATAGAATCCCTTTGCTTGTCTTCCCTGATGGTTTGCCTAGGCCAGTGTGTGGTTGAAAGTGGGATTTGGGATCTAAAACTAAGTATTAGCGTGTGCCTCTCCATGGGTAGTGGAGATGTTTAAACTACAACCCACAACTTGGGAATTACTGTGACCCCTGAAAAATGCGTGTGCTATGTTTCCCCACGTCCAGCACACACAGGAAGAAGTGTTCTGGGGTTGTGAGTGTGGGGAGGTTCCTCCAACAGACTGCAGCACCTGGGTTGTAATAGAATCCCTTCGCTTGACTTCCCTAAGTGTTTTCCTAGGCCTAGCAGTAAGCGATGGTGGGGGATGGGCTCTAAAGCCAAGTATTAGCGAGTGCATCTCTGTGGGTAGTGGAGGGTTTTAAACTACTTCCCCAACCTTGGAACACCTGTGCCCCATAAAGATGCGTGGAATCTGTTTCCCCACCTCCAGCACACACACGGAGACTTGCTCAGGTATCCTGATTGTGGGGAGGCTCCTCCAAATGACAGCAGCGCCTGGGTTCTAAAAGAATCCCTTAGCTTGTCTTCCCTGATGGCATGGCTAGGCTGGAGAGTGGGGGAAAGTGGGGGTTGGGCTCTAAACCAAGTATAAGCGAGAGCCTATCCATGGGATGTGGGTTTTTAACCTACAACCCACAACCATGGAATAAATGTGCCCCCTGAAAGATGCTTTGACTGTTTCCCTACATCCAGCACACACACGAAGAAGTGTTCTGGTATTCTGAGTGTGGGGAAGTTCCTCAAACTGACAGCAGCACCTTGATTCCATTAGTATCCCTTAGCTTCTGTTCCCTGATTGTTCTCTTAGACCAGGCCATGAGGGAAAGCTGGGGGTTGGCCTTGGAGGCCACGTAGCAGTGAGTGCCCCCTGATCCATTGAGGAAGTACTTAGAGGACTTCTCCCTAAACGTAACAGCTTTTCCTCCATTTATCAGGGTGCAGTGGGGCTGCACATCTCTCCCACACCTAAGAATGTGTTCTGGAATTCTGAGTGCAGGGAAGTTCCTCCAACTGACAGCAGCGCCTGGGTTCTAATTGAATCCCTTTGCTTGTCTTCCCTGATGGAAAGCCTAGGCGGGAGTGCGGGGGAAAGTGTGGTTTGGGCTCCAAAACCAAGTATTTGCGATGACCTCTCTATGGTTTGTGGAGGTGTTTAAACTACATCCCTAACCTGGGAACACCTGTGCCCCCATAAAGATCCGTGGAGTCTGTTTCCACACCTCCAGCACACACACGAACACTTGCACAGTTATCCTGAGAGTGGGCAGCCTCCTCCAACTGAGAGCAGGGCCTTGGTTCTTATAAAATCGCTTAACTTGTCTACCCTGTTTGGTTGCCTGATACGGAGTGCTGGGGAAAGGGTGGGTTGGGCTCTAAATCCAAGTATTAGCGAGTGCTTCTCCATGGGATTTGGAGGTTATTAACCAAAAGCCCACAACATGGGAATACCTGTGCTCCTTGAAAAAAGCGTGGACTCTGTATCCCCACCACCAGAACACACATGAAGAAGTTTTCTGCTATCCTGAGTGTGGGCTGGCAATTTCAGGTGACAGAAGCGGCTGGGTTCTAATAGAATCCCTTAGCTTGTAATCCCTGAGTGTTTCCCTAGGACTGACTCTGAGAGAAACCTGGGGGTTGGGCTTTGAGGCCAAATAGTAGCGAGTGTCCCCGATGGACTGAGGAAGTATTTAGATGAATTCTCCATAAAGGGAAACACCTGAGCACCCATTCATCTGCGTGGAGTGGGGCTTCAAATCTCCCCACCACACAAGGTTGGGTTCCAGTATCCTGAGGGTGGGGTAGTTCCTCCAACTGACATCAGCGTCTTGGTTTGAATAGAATCCCTTTGCTTGTCTTCCCTGATGGTTTGCCTAGGCCAGTGTGTGGTTGAAAGTGGGATTTGGGATCTAAAACTAAGTATTAGCGTGTGCCTCTCCATGGGTAGTGGAGATGTTTAAACTACAACCCACAACTTGGGAATTACTGTGACCCCTGAAAAATGCGTGTGCTATGTTTCCCCACGTCCAGCACACACAGGAAGAAGTGTTCTGGGGTTGTGAGTGTGGGGAGGTTCCTCCAACAGACTGCAGCACCTGGGTTGTAATAGAATCCCTTCGCTTGACTTCCCTAAGTGTTTTCCTAGGCCTAGCAGTAAGCGATGGTGGGGGATGGGCTCTAAAGCCAAGTATTAGCGAGTGCATCTCTGTGGGTAGTGGAGGGTTTTAAACTACTTCCCCAACCTTGGAACACCTGTGCCCCATAAAGATGCGTGGAATCTGTTTCCCCACCTCCAGCACACACACGGAGACTTGCTCAGGTATCCTGATTGTGGGGAGGCTCCTCCAAATGACAGCAGCGCCTGGGTTCTAAAAGAATCCCTTAGCTTGTCTTCCCTGATGGCATGGCTAGCCTGGAGAGTGGGGGAAAGTGGGGGTTGGGCTCTAAACCAAGTATAAGCGAGAGCCTATCCATGGGATGTGGGTTTTTAACCTACAACCCACAACCATGGAATAAATGTGCCCCCTGAAAGATGTTTTGACTGTTTCCCTACATCCAGCACACACACGAAGAAGTGTTCTGGTATTCTGAGTGTGGGGAAGTTCCTCAAACTGACAGCAGCACCTGGATTCTATTAGTATCCCTTAGCTTCTGTTCCCTGATTGTTCTCTTAGACCAGGCCATGAGGGAAAGCTGGGGGTTGGGCTTGGAGGCCACGTAGCAGTGAGTGCCCCCTGATCCATTGAGGAAGTACTTAGAGGACTTCTCCCTAACGGGAACACCTTTTCCTGCATTCATCTGGGTGCAGTGGGGCTGCACATCTCTCCCACACCTAAGAATGTGTTCTGGAATTCTGAGTGCAGGGAAGTTCCTCCAACTGACAGCAGCGCCTGGGTTCTAATTGAATCCCTTTGCTTGTCTTCCCTGATGGAAAGCCTAGGCGGGAGTGCGGGGGAAAGTGTGGTTTGGGCTCCAAAACCAAGTATTGGCGATGACCTCTCTATGGTTTGTGGAGGTGTTTAAACTACATCCCTAACCTGGGAACACCTGTGCCCCCATAAAGATCCGTGGAGTCTGTTTCCACACCTCCAGCACACACACGAACACTTGCACAGTTATCCTGAGAGTGGGCAGCCTCCTCCAACTGAGAGCAGGGCCTTGGTTCTTATAAAATCGCTTAACTTGTCTACCCTGTTTGGTTGCCTGATACGGAGTGCTGGGGAAAGGGTGGGTTGGGCTCTAAATCCAAGTATTAGCGAGTGCTTCTCCATGGGATTTGGAGGTTATTAACCAAAAGCCCACAACATGGGAATACCTGTGCTCCTTGAAAAAAGCGTGGACTCTGTATCCCCACCACCAGAACACACATGAAGAAGTTTTCTGCTATCCTGAGTGTGGGCTGGCAATTTCAGGTGACAGAAGCGGCTGGGTTCTAATAGAATCCCTTAGCTTGTAATCCCTGAGTGTTTCCCTAGGACTGACTCTGAGAGAAACCTGGGGGTTGGGCTTTGAGGCCAAATAGTAGCGAGTGTCCCCGATGGACTGAGGAAGTATTTAGATGAATTCTCCATAAAGGGAAACACCTGAGCACCCATTCATCTGCGTGGAGTGGGGCTTCAAATCTCCCCACCACACAAGGTTGGGTTCCAGTATCCTGAGGGTGGGGTAGTTCCTCCAACTGACATCAGCGTCTTGGTTTGAATAGAATCCCTTTGCTTGTCTTCCCTGATGGTTTGCCTAGGCCAGTGTGTGGTTGAAAGTGGGATTTGGGATCTAAAACTAAGTATTAGCGTGTGCCTCTCCATGGGTAGTGGAGATGTTTAAACTACAACCCACAACTTGGGAATTACTGTGACCCCTGAAAAATGCGTGTGCTATGTTTCCCCACGTCCAGCACACACAGGAAGAAGTGTTCTGGGGTTGTGAGTGTGGGGAGGTTCCTCCAACAGACTGCAGCACCTGGGTTGTAATAGAATCCCTTCGCTTGACTTCTCTAAGTGTTTTCCTAGGCCTAGCAGTAAGCGATGGTGGGGGATGGGCTCTAAAGCCAAGTATTAGCGAGTGCATCTCTGTGGGTAGTGGAGGGTTTTAAACTACTTCCCCAACCTTGGAACACCTGTGCCCCATAAAGATGCGTGGAATCTGTTTCCCCACCTCCAGCACACACACGGAGACGTGCTCAGGTATCCTGATTGTGGGGAGGCTCCTCCAAATGACAGCAGCGCCTGGGTTCTGAAAGAATCTCTTAGCTTGTCTTCCCTGATGGCATGGCTAGGCTGGAGAGTCGGGGAAAGTGGGGGTTGGGCTCTAAACCAAGTATAAGCGAGAGCCTATCCATGGGATGTGGGTTTTTAACCTACAACCCACAACCATGGAATAAATGTGCCCCCTGAAAGATGTTTTGACTGTTTCCCTACATCCAGCACACACACGAAGAAGTGTTCTGGTATTCTGAGTGTGGGGAAGTTCCTCAAACTGACAGCAGCACCTGGATTCTATTAGTATCCCTTAGCTTCTGTTCCCTGATTGTTCTCTTAGACCAGGCCATGAGGGAAAGCTGGGGGTTGGGCTTGGAGGCCACGTAGCAGTGAGTGCCCCCTGATCCATTGAGGAAGTACTTAGAGGACTTCTCCCTAACGGGAACACCTTTTCCTGCATTCATCTGGGTGCAGTGGGGCTGCACATCTCTCCCACACCTAAGAATGTGTTCTGGAATTCTGAGTGCAGGGAAGTTCCTCCAACTGACAGCAGCGCCTGGGTTCTAATTGAATCCCTTTGCTTGTCTTCCCTGATGGAAAGCCTAGGCGGGAGTGCGGGGGAAAGTGTGGTTTGGGCTCCAAAACCAAGTATTGGCGATGACCTCTCTATGGTTTGTGGAGGTGTTTAAACTACATCCCTAACCTGGGAACACCTGTGCCCCCATAAAGATCCGTGGAGTCTGTTTCCACACCTCCAGCACACACACGAACACTTGCACAGTTATCCTGAGAGTGGGCAGCCTCCTCCAACTGAGAGCAGGGCCTTGGTTCTTATAAAATCACTTAACTTGTCTACCCTGTTTGGTTGCCTGATACGGAGTGCTGGGGAAAGGGTGGGTTGGGCTCTAAATCCAAGTATTAGCGAGTGCTTCTCCATGGGATTTGGAGGTTATTAACCAAAAGCCCACAACATGGGAATACCTGTGCTCCTTGAAAAAAGCGTGGACTCTGTATCCCCACCACCAGAACACACATGAAGAAGTTTTCTGCTATCCTGAGTGTGGGCTGGCAATTTCAGGTGACAGAAGCGGCTGGGTTCTAATAGAATCCCTTAGCTTGTAATCCCTGAGTGTTTCCCTAGGACTGACTCTGAGAGAAACCTGGGGGTTGGGCTTTGAGGCCAAATAGTAGCGAGTGTCCCCGATGGACTGAGGAAGTATTTAGATGAATTCTCCATAAAGGGAAACACCTGAGCACCCATTCATCTGCGTGGAGTGGGGCTTCAAATCTCCCCACCACACAAGGTTGGGTTCCAGTATCCTGAGGGTGGGGTAGTTCCTCCAACTGACATCAGCGTCTTGGTTTGAATAGAATCCCTTTGCTTGTCTTCCCTGATGGTTTGCCTAGGCCAGTGTGTGGTTGAAAGTGGGATTTGGGATCTAAAACTAAGTATTAGCGTGTGCCTCTCCATGGGTAGTGGAGATGTTTAAACTACAACCCACAACTTGGGAATTACTGTGACCCCTGAAAAATGCGTGTGCTATGTTTCCCCACGTCCAGCACACACAGGAAGAAGTGTTCTGGGGTTGTGAGTGTGGGGAGGTTCCTCCAACAGACTGCAGCACCTGGGTTGTAATAGAATCCCTTCGCTTGACTTCTCTAAGTGTTTTCCTAGGCCTAGCAGTAAGCGATGGTGGGGGATGGGCTCTAAAGCCAAGTATTAGCGAGTGCATCTCTGTGGGTAGTGGAGGGTTTTAAACTACTTCCCCAACCTTGGAACACCTGTGCCCCATAAAGATGCGTGGAATCTGTTTCCCCACCTCCAGCACACACACGGAGACTTGCTCAGGTATCCTGATTGTGGGGAGGCTCCTCCAAATGACAGCAGCGCCTGGGTTCTGAAAGAATCTCTTAGCTTGTCTTCCCTGATGGCATGGCTAGGCTGGAGAGTCGGGGAAAGTGGGGGTTGGGCTCTAAACCAAGTATAAGCGAGAGCCTATCCATGGGATGTGGGTTTTTAACCTACAACCCACAACCATGGAATAAATGTGCCCCCTGAAAGATGCTTTGACTGTTTCCCTACATCCATCACACACACGAAGAAGTGTTCTGGTATTCTGAGTGTGGGGAAGTTCCTCAAACTGACAGCAGCACCTTGATTCCGTTAGTATCCCTTAGCTTCTGTTCCCTGATTGTTCTCTTAGACCAGGCCATGAGGGAAAGCTGGGGGTTGGGCTTGGAGGCCACGTAGCAGTGAGTGCCCCCTGATCCATTGAGGAAGTACTTTGAGGACTTCTCCCTAAACGGAACAGCTTTTCCTCCATTTATCAGGGTGCAGTGGGGCTGCACATCTCTCCCACACCTAAGAATGTGTTCTGGAATTCTGAGTGCAGGGAAGTTCCTCCAACTGACAGCAGCGCCTGGGTTCTAATTGAATCCCTTTGCTTGTCTTCCCTGATGGAAAGCCTAGGCGGGAGTGCGGGGGAAAGTGTGGTTTGGGCTCCAAAACCAAGTATTTGCGATGACCTCTCTATGGTTTGTGGAGGTGTTTAAACTACATCCCTAACCTGGGAACACCTGTGCCCCCATAAAGATCCGTGGAGTCTGTTTCCACACCTCCAGCACACACACGAACACTTGCACAGTTATCCTGAGAGTGGGCAGCCTCCTCCAACTGAGAGCAGGGCCTTGGTTCTTATAAAATCGCTTAACTTGTCTACCCTGTTTGGTTGCCTGATACGGAGTGCTGGGGAAAGGGTGGGTTGGGCTCTAAATCCAAGTATTAGCGAGTGCTTCTCCATGGGATTTGGAGGTTATTAACCAAAAGCCCACAACATGGGAATACCTGTGCTCCTTGAAAAAAGCGTGGACTCTGTATCCCCACCACCAGAACACACATGAAGAAGTTTTCTGCTATCCTGAGTGTGGGCTGGCAATTTCAGGTGACAGAAGCGGCTGGGTTCTAATAGAATCCCTTAGCTTGTAATCCCTGAGTGTTTCCCTAGGACTGACTCTGAGAGAAACCTGGGGGTTGGGCTTTGAGGCCAAATAGTAGCGAGTGTCCCCGATGGACTGAGGAAGTATTTAGATGAATTCTCCATAAAGGGAAACACCTGAGCACCCATTCATCTGCGTGGAGTGGGGCTTCAAATCTCCCCACCACACAAGGTTGGGTTCCAGTATCCTGAGGGTGGGGTAGTTCCTCCAACTGACATCAGCGTCTTGGTTTGAATAGAATCCCTTTGCTTGTCTTCCCTGATGGTTTGCCTAGGCCAGTGTGTGGTTGAAAGTGGGATTTGGGATCTAAAACTAAGTATTAGCGTGTGCCTCTCCATGGGTAGTGGAGATGTTTAAACTACAACCCACAACTTGGGAATTACTGTGACCCCTGAAAAATGCGTGTGCTATGTTTCCCCACGTCCAGCACACAAAGGAAGAAGTGTTCTGGGGTTGTGAGTGTGGGGAGGTTCCTCCAACAGACTGCAGCACCTGGGTTGTAATAGAATCCCTTCGCTTGACTTCCCTAAGTGTTTTCCTAGGCCTAGCAGTAAGCGATGGTGGGGGATGGGCTCTAAAGCCAAGTATTAGCGAGTGCATCTCTGTGGGTAGTGGAGGGTTTTAAACTACTTCCCCAACCTTGGAACACCTGTGCCCCATAAAGATGCGTGGAATCTGTTTCCCCACCTCCAGCACACACACGGAGACTTGCTCAGGTATCCTGATTGTGGGGAGGCTCCTCCAAATGACAGCAGCGCCTGGGTTCTAAAAGAATCCCTTAGCTTGTCTTCCCTGATGGCATGGCTAGGCTGGAGAGTGGGGGAAAGTGGTGGTTGGGCTCTAAACCAAGTATAAGCGAGAGCCTATCCATGGGATGTGGGTTTTTAACCTACAACCCACAACCATGGAATAAATGTGCCCCCTGAAAGATGTTTTGAATGTTTCCCTACATCCAGCACACACACGAAGAAGTGTTCTGGTATTCTGAGTGTGGGGAAGTTCCTCAAACTGACAGCAGCACCTGGATTCTATTAGTATCCCTTAGCTTCTGTTCCCTGAGTGTTCTTTTAGGCCAGGCCATGAGGGAAAGCTGGGGGTTGGGCTTGGAGGCCACGTAGCAGTGAGTGCCCCCTGATCCATTGAGGAAGTACTTAGAGGACTTCTCCCTAAAGGGAACACCTTTTCCTGCATTCATCTGGGTGCAGTGGGGCTGCACATCTCTCCCACACCTAAGAATGTGTTCTGGAATTCTGAGTGCAGGGAAGTTCCTCCAACTGACAGCAGCGCCTGGGTTCTAATTGAATCCCTTTGCTTGTCTTCCCTGATGGAAAGCCTAGGCGGGAGTGCGGGGGAAAGTGTGGTTTGGGCTCCAAAACCAAGTATTGGCGATGACCTCTCTATGGTTTGTGGAGGTGTTTAAACTACATCCCTAACCTGGGAACACCTGTGCCCCCATAAAGATCCGTGGAGTCTGTTTCCACACCTCCAGCACACACACGAACACTTGCACAGTTATCCTGAGAGTGGGCAGCCTCCTCCAACTGAGAGCAGGGCCTTGGTTCTTATAAAATCGCTTAACTTGTCTACCCTGTTTGGTTGCCTGATACGGAGTGCTGGGGAAAGGGTGGGTTGGGCTCTAAATCCAAGTATTAGCGAGTGCTTCTCCATGGGATTTGGAGGTTATTAACCAAAAGCCCACAACATGGGAATACCTGTGCTCCTTGAAAAAAGCGTGGACTCTGTATCCCCACCACCAGAACACACATGAAGAAGTTTTCTGCTATCCTGAGTGTGGGCTGGCAATTTCAGGTGACAGAAGCGGCTGGGTTCTAATAGAATCCCTTAGCTTGTAATCCCTGAGTGTTTCCCTAGGACTGACTCTGAGAGAAACCTGGGGGTTGGGCTTTGAGGCCAAATAGTAGCGAGTGTCCCCGATGGACTGAGGAAGTATTTAGATGAATTCTCCATAAAGGGAAACACCTGAGCACCCATTCATCTGCGTGGAGTGGGGCTTCAAATCTCCCCACCACACAAGGTTGGGTTCCAGTATCCTGAGGGTGGGGTAGTTCCTCCAACTGACATCAGCGTCTTGGTTTGAATAGAATCCCTTTGCTTGTCTTCCCTGATGGTTTGCCTAGGCCAGTGTGTGGTTGAAAGTGGGATTTGGGATCTAAAACTAAGTATTAGCGTGTGCCTCTCCATGGGTAGTGGAGATGTTTAAACTACAACCCACAACTTGGGAATTACTGTGACCCCTGAAAAATGCGTGTGCTATGTTTCCCCACGTCCAGCACACACAGGAAGAAGTTATCTGGGGTTCTGAGTGTGGGGAGGTTCCTCCAACAGACAGCAGCACCTGGGTTGTAATAGAATCCCTTCGCTTAACTTCCCTAAGTGTTTTCCTAGGCCTAGCAGTAAGTGATGGTGGGGGATGGGCTCTAAAGCCAAGTATTAGCGAGTGCATCTCTGTGGGTAGTGGAGGGTTTTAAACTACTTCCCCAACCTTGGAACACCTGTGCCCCATAAAGATGCGTGGAATCTGTTTCCCCACCTCCAGCACACACACGGAGACGTGCTCAGGTATCCTGATTGTGGGGAGGCTCCTCCAAATGACAGCAGCGCCTGGGTTCTAAAAGAATCCCTTAGCTTGTCTTCCCTGATGGCATGCCTAGGCTGGAGAGTGGGGGAAAGTGGGGGTTGGCTCTAAACCAAGTATAAGAGAGAGCCTATCCATGGGATGTGGGTTTTTAGCCTACAACCCACAACCATGGAATAAATGTGCCCCCTGAAAGATGCTTTGACTGTTTCCCTACATCCAGCACACACACGAAGATGTGTTCTTGTATTATGAGTGTGGGGAAGTTCTTCAAACTGACAGCAGCACCTGGATTCTATTAGTATCCCTTAGCTTCTGTTCCCTGTGTGTTCTTTTAGGCCAGGCCATGAGGGAAAGCTGGGGGTTGGGCTTGGAGGCCACGTAGCAGTGAGTGCCCCCTGATCCATTGAGGAAGTACTTAGAGGACTTCTCCCTAAACGGAACACTTTTTCCTGCATTCATCTGGGTGCAGTGGGGTTGCACATCTCTCCCACACCTAAGAATGTGTTCTGGAATTCTGAGTGCAGGGAAGTTCCTCCAACTGACAGCAGCACCTGGGTTCTAATTGAATCCCTTTGCTTGTCTTCCCTGATGGAAAGCCTAGGCGGGAGTGCGGGGGAAAGTGTGGTTTGGGCTCCAAAACCAAGTATTGGCGATGACCTCTCTATGGTTTGTGGAGGTGTTTAAACTACATCCCTAACCTGGGAACACCTGTGCCCCCATAAAGATCCGTGGAGTCTGTTTCCACACCTCCAGCACACACACGAACACTTGCACAGTTATCCTGAGAGTGGGCAGCCTCCTCCAACTGAGAGCAGGGCCTTGGTTCTTATAAAATCGCTTAACTTGTCTACCCTGTTTGGTTGCCTGATACGGAGTGCTGGGGAAAGGGTGGGTTGGGCTCTAAATCCAAGTATTAGCGAGTGCTTCTCCATGGGATTTGGAGGTTATTAACCAAAAGCCCACAACATGGGAATACCTGTGCTCCTTGAAAAAAGCGTGGACTCTGTATCCCCACCACCAGAACACACATGAAGAAGTTTTCTGCTATCCTGAGTGTGGGCTGGCAATTTCAGGTGACAGAAGCGGCTGGGTTCTAATAGAATCCCTTAGCTTGTAATCCCTGAGTGTTTCCCTAGGACTGACTCTGAGAGAAACCTGGGGGTTGGGCTTTGAGGCCAAATAGTAGCGAGTGTCCCCGATGGACTGAGGAAGTATTTAGATGAATTCTCCATAAAGGGAAACACCTGAGCACCCATTCATCTGCGTGGAGTGGGGCTTCAAATCTCCCCACCACACAAGGTTGGGTTCCAGTATCCTGAGGGTGGGGTAGTTCCTCCAACTGACATCAGCGTCTTGGTTTGAATAGAATCCCTTTGCTTGTCTTCCCTGATGGTTTGCCTAGGCCAGTGTGTGGTTGAAAGTGGGATTTGGGATCTAAAACTAAGTATTAGCGTGTGCCTCTCCATGGGTAGTGGAGATGTTTAAACTACAACCCACAACTTGGGAATTACTGTGACCCCTGAAAAATGCGTGTGCTATGTTTCCCCACGTCCAGCACACACAGGAAGAAGTGTTCTGGGGTTGTGAGTGTGGGGAGGTTCCTCCAACAGACTGCAGCACCTGGGTTGTAATAGAATCCCTTCGCTTGACTTCCCTAAGTGTTTTCCTAGGCCTAGCAGTAAGCGATGGTGGGGGATGGGCTCTAAAGCCAAGTATTAGCGAGTGCATCTCTGTGGGTAGTGGAGGGTTTTAAACTACTTCCCCAACCTTGGAACACCTGTGCCCCATAAAGATGCGTGGAATCTGTTTCCCCACCTCCAGCACACACACGGAGACGTGCTCAGGTATCCTGATTGTGGGGAGGCTCCTCCAAATGACAGCAGCGCCTGGGTTCTAAAAGAATCCCTTAGCTTGTCTTCCCTGATGGCATGCCTAGGCTGGAGAGTGGGGGAAAGTGGGGGTTGGGCTCTAAACCAAGGATAAGCGAGAGCCTATCCATGGGATGTGTGTTTTTAACCTACAACCGACAACCATGGAATAAATGTGCCCCCTGAAAGATGCTTTGACTGTTTCCCTACATCCAGCACACACACGAAGATGTGTTCTTGTATTCTGAGTGTGGGGAAGTTCCTCAAACTGACAGCAGCACCTGGATTCTATTAGTATCCCTTAGCTTCTGTTCCCTGAGTGTTCTCTTAGGCCAGGCCATGAGGGAAAGCTGGGGGTTGGCCTTGGAGGCCACGTAGCAGTGAGTGCCCCCTGATCCATTGAGGAAGTACTTAGAGGACTTCTCCCTAACGGGAACACCTTTTCCTGCATTCATCTGGGTGCAGTGGGGCTGCACATCTCTCCCACACCTAAGAATGTGTTCTGGAATTCTGAGTGCAGGGAAGTTCCTCCAACTGACAGCAGCGCCTGGGTTCTAATTGAATCCCTTTGCTTGTCTTCCCTGATGGAAAGCCTAGGCGGGAGTGCGGCGGAAAGTGTGGTTTGGGCTCCAAAACCAAGTATTGGCGATGACCTCTCTATGGTTTGTGGAGGTGTTTAAAGTACATCCCTAACCTGGGAACACCTGTGCCCCCATAAAGATCCGTGGAGTCTGTTTCCACACCTCCAGCACACACACGAACACTTGCACAGTTATCCTGAGAGTGGGCAGCCTCCTCCAACTGAGAGCAGGGCCTTGGTTCTTATAAAATCACTTAACTTGTCTACCCTGTTTGGTTGCCTGATACGGAGTGCTGGGGAAAGGGTGGGTTGGGCTCTAAATCCAAGTATTAGCGAGTGCTTCTCCATGGGATTTGGAGGTTATTAACCAAAAGCCCACAACATGGGAATACCTGTGCTCCTTGAAAAAAGCGTGGACTCTGTATCCCCACCACCAGAACACACATGAAGAAGTTTTCTGCTATCCTGAGTGTGGGCTGGCAATTTCAGGTGACAGAAGCGGCTGGGTTCTAATAGAATCCCTTAGCTTGTAATCCCTGAGTGTTTCCCTAGGACTGACTCTGAGAGAAACCTGGGGGTTGGGCTTTGAGGCCAAATAGTAGCGAGTGTCCCCGATGGACTGAGGAAGTATTTAGATGAATTCTCCATAAAGGGAAACACCTGAGCACCCATTCATCTGCGTGGAGTGGGGCTTCAAATCTCCCCACCACACAAGGTTGGGTTCCAGTATCCTGAGGGTGGGGTAGTTCCTCCAACTGACATCAGCGTCTTGGTTTGAATAGAATCCCTTTGCTTGTCTTCCCTGATGGTTTGCCTAGGCCAGTGTGTGGTTGAAAGTGGGATTTGGGATCTAAAACTAAGTATTAGCGTGTGCCTCTCCATGGGTAGTGGAGATGTTTAAACTACAACCCACAACTTGGGAATTACTGTGACCCCTGAAAAATGCGTGTGCTATGTTTCCCCACGTCCAGCACACACAGGAAGAAGTGTTCTGGGGTTGTGAGTGTGGGGAGGTTCCTCCAACAGACTGCAGCACCTGGGTTGTAATAGAATCCCTTCGCTTGACTTCCCTAAGTGTTTTCCTAGGCCTAGCAGTAAGCGATGGTGGGGGATGGGCTCTAAAGCCAAGTATTAGCGAGTGCATCTCTGTGGGTAGTGGAGGGTTTTAAACTACTTCCCCAACCTTGGAACACCTGTGCCCCATAAAGATGCGTGGAATCTGTTTCCCCACCTCCAGCACACACACGGAGACGTGCTCAGGTATCCTGATTGTGGGGAGGCTCCTCCAAATGACAGCAGCGCCTGGGTTCTAAAAGAATCCCTTAGCTTGTCTTCCCTGATGGCATGCCTAGGCTGGAGAGTGGGGGAAAGTGGGGGTTGGGCTCTAAACCAAGGATAAGCGAGAGCCTATCCATGGGATGTGTGTTTTGAACCTACAACCGACAACCATGGAATAAATGTGCCCCCTGAAAGATGCTTTGACTGTTTCCCTACATCCAGCACACACACGAAGATGTGTTCTTGTATTCTGAGTGTGGGGAAGTTCCTCAAACTGACAGCAGCACCTGGATTCTATTAGTATCCCTTAGCTTCTGTTCCCTGAGTGTTCTCTTAGGCCAGGCCATGAGGGAAAGCTGGGGGTTGGGCTTGGAGGCCACGTAGCAGTGAGTGCCCCCTGATCCATTGAGGAAGTACTTAGAGGACTTCTCCCTAAAGGGAACACCTTTTCCTGCATTCATCTGGGTGCAGTGGGGCTGCACATCTCTCCCACACCTAAGAATGTGTTCTGGAATTCTGAGTGCAGGGAAGTTCCTCCAACTGACAGCAGCGCCTGGGTTCTAATTGAATCCCTTTGCTTGTCTTCCCTGATGGAAAGCCTAGGCGGGAGTGCGGGGGAAAGTGTGGTTTGGGCTCCAAAACCAAGTATTGGCGATGACCTCTCTATGGTTTGTGGAGGTGTTTAAACTACATCCCTAACCTGGGAACACCTGTGCCCCCATAAAGATCCGTGGAGTCTGTTTCCACACCTCCAGCACACACACGAACACTTGCACAGTTATCCTGAGAGTGGGCAGCCTCCTCCAACTGAGAGCAGGGCCTTGGTTCTTATAAAATCGCTTAACTTGTCTACCCTGTTTGGTTGCCTGATACGGAGTGCTGGGGAAAGGGTGGGTTGGGCTCTAAATCCAAGTATTAGCGAGTGCTTCTCCATGGGATTTGGAGGTTATTAACCAAAAGCCCACAACATGGGAATACCTGTGCTCCTTGAAAAAAGCGTGGACTCTGTATCCCCACCACCAGAACACACATGAAGAAGTTTTCTGCTATCCTGAGTGTGGGCTGGCAATTTCAGGTGACAGAAGCGGCTGGGTTCTAATAGAATCCCTTAGCTTGTAATCCCTGAGTGTTTCCCTAGGACTGACTCTGAGAGAAACCTGGGGGTTGGGCTTTGAGGCCAAATAGTAGCGAGTGTCCCCGATGGACTGAGGAAGTATTTAGATGAATTCTCCATAAAGGGAAACACCTGAGCACCCATTCATCTGCGTGGAGTGGGGCTTCAAATCTCCCCACCACACAAGGTTGGGTTCCAGTATCCTGAGGGTGGGGTAGTTCCTCCAACTGACATCAGCGTCTTGGTTTGAATAGAATCCCTTTGCTTGTCTTCCCTGATGGTTTGCCTAGGCCAGTGTGTGGTTGAAAGTGGGATTTGGGATCTAAAACTAAGTATTAGCGTGTGCCTCTCCATGGGTAGTGGAGATGTTTAAACTACAACCCACAACTTGGGAATTACTGTGACCCCTGAAAAATGCGTGTGCTATGTTTCCCCACGTCCAGCACACACAGGAAGAAGTGTTCTGGGGTTGTGAGTGTGGGGAGGTTCCTCCAACAGACTGCAGCACCTGGGTTGTAATAGAATCCCTTCGCTTGACTTCCCTAAGTGTTTTCCTAGGCCTAGCAGTAAGCGATGGTGGGGGATGGGCTCTAAAGCCAAGTATTAGCGAGTGCATCTCTGTGGGTAGTGGAGGGTTTTAAACTACTTCCCCAACCTTGGAACACCTGTGCCCCATAAAGATGCGTGGAATCTGTTTCCCCACCTCCAGCACACACACGGAGACGTGCTCAGGTATCCTGATTGTGGGGAGGCTCCTCCAAATGACAGCAGCGCCTGGGTTCTAAAAGAATCCCTTAGCTTGTCTTCCCTGATGGCATGCCTAGGCTGGAGAGTGGGGGAAAGTGGGGGTTGGGCTCTAAACCAAGGATAAGCGAGAGCCTATCCATGGGATGTGTGTTTTGAACCTACAACCGACAACCATGGAATAAATGTGCCCCCTGAAAGATGCTTTGACTGTTTCCCTACATCCAGCACACACACGAAGATGTGTTCTTGTATTCTGAGTGTGGGGAAGTTCCTCAAACTGACAGCAGCACCTGGATTCTATTAGTATCCCTTAGCTTCTGTTCCCTGAGTGTTCTCTTAGGCCAGGCCATGAGGGAAAGCTGGGGGTTGGGCTTGGAGGCCACGTAGCAGTGAGTGCCCCCTGATCCATTGAGGAAGTACTTAGAGGACTTCTCCCTAAAGGGAACACCTTTTCCTGCATTCATCTGGGTGCAGTGGGGCTGCACATCTCTCCCACACCTAAGAATGTGTTCTGGAATTCTGAGTGCAGGGAAGTTCCTCCAACTGACAGCAGCGCCTGGGTTCTAATTGAATCCCTTTGCTTGTCTTCCCTGATGGAAAGCCTAGGCGGGAGTGCGGGGGAAAGTGTGGTTTGGGCTCCAAAACCAAGTATTGGCGATGACCTCTCTATGGTTTGTGGAGGTGTTTAAACTACATCCCTAACCTGGGAACACCTGTGCCCCCATAAAGATCCGTGGAGTCTGTTTCCACACCTCCAGCACACACACGAACACTTGCACAGTTATCCTGAGAGTGGGCAGCCTCCTCCAACTGAGAGCAGGGCCTTGGTTCTTATAAAATCGCTTAACTTGTCTACCCTGTTTGGTTGCCTGATACGGAGTGCTGGGGAAAGGGTGGGTTGGGCTCTAAATCCAAGTATTAGCGAGTGCTTCTCCATGGGATTTGGAGGTTATTAACCAAAAGCCCACAACATGGGAATACCTGTGCTCCTTGAAAAAAGCGTGGACTCTGTATCCCCACCACCAGAACACACATGAAGAAGTTTTCTGCTATCCTGAGTGTGGGCTGGCAATTTCAGGTGACAGAAGCGGCTGGGTTCTAATAGAATCCCTTAGCTTGTAATCCCTGAGTGTTTCCCTAGGACTGACTCTGAGAGAAACCTGGGGGTTGGGCTTTGAGGCCAAATAGTAGCGAGTGTCCCCGATGGACTGAGGAAGTATTTAGATGAATTCTCCATAAAGGGAAACACCTGAGCACCCATTCATCTGCGTGGAGTGGGGCTTCAAATCTCCCCACCACACAAGGTTGGGTTCCAGTATCCTGAGGGTGGGGTAGTTCCTCCAACTGACATCAGCGTCTTGGTTTGAATAGAATCCCTTTGCTTGTCTTCCCTGATGGTTTGCCTAGGCCAGTGTGTGGTTGAAAGTGGGATTTGGGATCTAAAACTAAGTATTAGCGTGTGCCTCTCCATGGGTAGTGGAGATGTTTAAACTACAACCCACAACTTGGGAATTACTGTGACCCCTGAAAAATGCGTGTGCTATGTTTCCCCACGTCCAGCACACACAGGAAGAAGTGTTCTGGGGTTGTGAGTGTGGGGAGGTTCCTCCAACAGACTGCAGCACCTGGGTTGTAATAGAATCCCTTCGCTTGACTTCCCTAAGTGTTTTCCTAGGCCTAGCAGTAAGCGATGGTGGGGGATGGGCTCTAAAGCCAAGTATTAGCGAGTGCATCTCTGTGGGTAGTGGAGGGTTTTAAACTACTTCCCCAACCTTGGAACACCTGTGCCCCATAAAGATGCGTGGAATCTGTTTCCCCACCTCCAGCACACACACGGAGACGTGCTCAGGTATCCTGATTGTGGGGAGGCTCCTCCAAATGACAGCAGCGCCTGGGTTCTAAAAGAATCCCTTAGCTTGTCTTCCCTGATGGCATGCCTAGGCTGGAGAGTGGGGGAAAGTGGGGGTTGGGCTCTAAACCAAGGATAAGCGAGAGCCTATCCATGGGATGTGTGTTTTGAACCTACAACCCACAACCATGGAATAAATGTGCCCCCTGAAAGATGCTTTGACTGTTTCCCTACATCCAGCACACACACGAAGATGTGTTCTTGTATTCTGAGTGTGGGGAAGTTCCTCAAACTGACAGCAGCACCTGGATTCTATTAGTATCCCTTAGCTTCTGTTCCCTGAGTGTTCTCTTAGGCCAGGCCATGAGGGAAAGCTGGGGGTTGGGCTTGGAGGCCACGTAGCAGTGAGTGCCCCCTGATCCATTGAGGAAGTACTTAGAGGACTTCTCCCTAAAGGGAACACCTTTTCCTGCATTCATCTGGGTGCAGTGGGGCTGCACATCTCTCCCACACCTAAGAATGTGTTCTGG
Organism: Vicugna pacos; assembly: GCF_048564905.1. Taxonomy (NCBI): domain Eukaryota; kingdom Metazoa; phylum Chordata; class Mammalia; order Artiodactyla; family Camelidae; genus Vicugna; species Vicugna pacos. Next base: position 60,719,975 of record NW_027328740.1, on the reverse strand, counting down.
AATTCTGAGTGCAGGGAAGTTCCTCCAACTGACAGCAGCGCCTGGGTTCTAATTGAATCCCTTTGCTTGTCTTCCCTGATGGAAAGCCTAGGCGGGAGTGCGGGGGAAAGTGTGGTTTGGGCTCCAAAACCAAGTATTGGCGATGACCTCTCTATGGTTTGTGGAGGTGTTTAAACTACATCCCTAACCTGGGAACACCTGTGCCCCCATAAAGATCCGTGGAGTCTGTTTCCACACCTCCAGCACACACACGAACACTTGCACAGTTATCCTGAGAGTGGGCAGCCTCCTCCAACTGAGAGCAGGGCCTTGGTTCTTATAAAATCGCTTAACTTGTCTACCCTGTTTGGTTGCCTGATACGGAGTGCTGGGGAAAGGGTGGGTTGGGCTCTAAATCCAAGTATTAGCGAGTGCTTCTCCATGGGATTTGGAGGTTATTAACCAAAAGCCCACAACATGGGAATACCTGTGCTCCTTGAAAAAAGCGTGGACTCTGTATCCCCACCACCAGAACACACATGAAGAAGTTTTCTGCTATCCTGAGTGTGGGCTGGCAATTTCAGGTGACAGAAGCGGCTGGGTTCTAATAGAATCCCTTAGCTTGTAATCCCTGAGTGTTTCCCTAGGACTGACTCTGAGAGAAACCTGGGGGTTGGGCTTTGAGGCCAAATAGTAGCGAGTGTCCCCGATGGACTGAGGAAGTATTTAGATGAATTCTCCATAAAGGGAAACACCTGAGCACCCATTCATCTGCGTGGAGTGGGGCTTCAAATCTCCCCACCACACAAGGTTGGGTTCCAGTATCCTGAGGGTGGGGTAGTTCCTCCAACTGACATCAGCGTCTTGGTTTGAATAGAATCCCTTTGCTTGTCTTCCCTGATGGTTTGCCTAGGCCAGTGTGTGGTTGAAAGTGGGATTTGGGATCTAAAACTAAGTATTAGCGTGTGCCTCTCCATGGGTAGTGGAGATGTTTAAACTACAACCCACAACTTGGGAATTACTGTGACCCTTGAAAAATGCGTGTGCTATGTTTCCCCACGTCCAGCACACACAGGAAGAAGTGTTCTGGGGTTGTGAGTGTGGGGAGGTTCCTCCAACAGACTGCAGCACCTGGGTTGTAATAGAATCCCTTCGCTTGACTTCCCTAAGTGTTTTCCTAGGCCTAGCAGTAAGCGATGGTGGGGGATGGGCTCTAAAGCCAAGTATTAGCGAGTGCATCTCTGTGGGTAGTGGAGGGTTTTAAACTACTTCCCCAACCTTGGAACACCTGTGCCCCATAAAGATGCGTGGAATCTGTTTCCCCACCTCCAGCACACACACGGAGACGTGCTCAGGTATCCTGATTGTGGGGAGGCTCCTCCAAATGACAGCAGCGCCTGGGTTCTAAAAGAATCCCTTAGCTTGTCTTCCCTGATGGCATGCCTAGGCTGGAGAGTGGGGGAAAGTGGGGGTTGGGCTCTAAACCAAGGATAAGCGAGAGCCTATCCATGGGATGTGTGTTTTGAACCTACAACCCACAACCATGGAATAAATGTGCCCCCTGAAAGATGCTTTGACTGTTTCCCTACATCCAGCACACACACGAAGATGTGTTCTTGTATTCTGAGTGTGGGGAAGTTCCTCAAACTGACAGCAGCACCTGGATTCTATTAGTATCCCTTAGCTTCTGTTCCCTGAGTGTTCTCTTAGGCCAGGCCATGAGGGAAAGCTGGGGGTTGGGCTTGGAGGCCACGTAGCAGTGAGTGCCCCCTGATCCATTGAGGAAGTACTTAGAGGACTTCTCCCTAAAGGGAACACCTTTTCCTGCATTCATCTGGGTGCAGTGGGGCTGCACATCTCTCCCACACCTAAGAATGTGTTCTGGAATTCTGAGTGCAGGGAAGTTCCTCCAACTGACAGCAGCGCCTGGGTTCTAATTGAATCCCTTTGCTTGTCTTCCCTGATGGAAAGCCTAGGCGGGAGTGCGGGGGAAAGTGTGGTTTGGGCTCCAAAACCAAGTATTGGCGATGACCTCTCTATGGTTTGTGGAGGTGTTTAAACTACATCCCTAACCTGGGAACACCTGTGCCCCCATAAAGATCCGTGGAGTCTGTTTCCACACCTCCAGCACACACACGAACACTTGCACAGTTATCCTGAGAGTGGGCAGCCTCCTCCAACTGAGAGCAGGGCCTTGGTTCTTATAAAATCGCTTAACTTGTCTACCCTGTTTGGTTGCCTGATACGGAGTGCTGGGGAAAGGGTGGGTTGGGCTCTAAATCCAAGTATTAGCGAGTGCTTCTCCATGGGATTTGGAGGTTATTAACCAAAAGCCCACAACATGGGAATACCTGTGCTCCTTGAAAAAAGCGTGGACTCTGTATCCCCACCACCAGAACACACATGAAGAAGTTTTCTGCTATCCTGAGTGTGGGCTGGCAATTTCAGGTGACAGAAGCGGCTGGGTTCTAATAGAATCCCTTAGCTTGTAATCCCTGAGTGTTTCCCTAGGACTGACTCTGAGAGAAACCTGGGGGTTGGGCTTTGAGGCCAAATAGTAGCGAGTGTCCCCGATGGACTGAGGAAGTATTTAGATGAATTCTCCATAAAGGGAAACACCTGAGCACCCATTCATCTGCGTGGAGTGGGGCTTCAAATCTCCCCACCACACAAGGTTGGGTTCCAGTATCCTGAGGGTGGGGTAGTTCCTCCAACTGACATCAGCGTCTTGGTTTGAATAGAATCCCTTTGCTTGTCTTCCCTGATGGTTTGCCTAGGCCAGTGTGTGGTTGAAAGTGGGATTTGGGATCTAAAACTAAGTATTAGCGTGTGCCTCTCCATGGGTAGTGGAGATGTTTAAACTACAACCCACAACTTGGGAATTACTGTGACCCCTGAAAAATGCGTGTGCTATGTTTCCCCACGTCCAGCACACACAGGAAGAAGTGTTCTGGGGTTGTGAGTGTGGGGAGGTTCCTCCAACAGACTGCAGCACCTGGGTTGTAATAGAATCCCTTCGCTTGACTTCCCTAAGTGTTTTCCTAGGCCTAGCAGTAAGCGATGGTGGGGGATGGGCTCTAAAGCCAAGTATTAGCGAGTGCATCTCTGTGGGTAGTGGAGGGTTTTAAACTACTTCCCCAACCTTGGAACACCTGTGCCCCATAAAGATGCGTGGAATCTGTTTCCCCACCTCCAGCACACACACGGAGACGTGCTCAGGTATCCTGATTGTGGGGAGGCTCCTCCAAATGACAGCAGCGCCTGGGTTCTAAAAGAATCCCTTAGCTTGTCTTCCCTGATGGCATGCCTAGGCTGGAGAGTGGGGGAAAGTGGGGGTTGGGCTCTAAACCAAGGATAAGCGAGAGCCTATCCATGGGATGTGGGTTTTTAACCTACAACCCACAACCATGGAATAAATGTGCCCCCTGAAAGATGCTTTGACTGTTTCCCTACATCCAGCACACACACGAAGATGTGTTCTTGCATTCTGAGTGTGGGGAAGTTCCTCAAACTGACAGCAGCACCTGGATTCTATTAGAATCCCTTAGCTTCTGTTCCCTGAGTGTTCTTTTAGGCCAGGCCATGAGGGAAAGCTGGGGGTTGGGCTTGGAGGCCACGTAGCAGTGAGTGCCCCCTGATCCATTGAGGAAGTACTTAGAGGACTTCTCCCTAAAGGGAGCACCTTTTCCTGCATTCATCTGGGTGCAGTGGGGCTGCACATCTCTCCCACACCTAAGAATGTGTTCTGGAATTCTGAGTGCAGGGAAGTTCCTCCAACTGACAGCAGCGCCTGGGTTCTAATTGAATCCCTTTGCTTGTCTTCCCTGATGGAAAGCCTAGGCGGGAGTGCGGGGGAAAGTGTGGTTTGGGCTCCAAAACCAAGTATTGGCGATGACCTCTCTATGGTTTGTGGAGGTGTTTAAACTACATCGCTAACCTGGGAACACCTGTGCCCCCATAAAGATCCGTGGAGTCTGTTTCCACACCTCCAGCACACACACGAACACTTGCACAGTTATCCTGAGAGTGGGCAGCCTCCTCCAACTGAGAGCAGGGCCTTGGATCTTATAAAATCGCTTAACTTGTCTACCCTGTTTGGTTGCCTGATACGGAGTGCTGGGGAAAGGGTGGGTTGGGCTCTAAATCCAAGTATTAGCGAGTGCTTCTCCATGGGATTTGGAGGTTATTAACCAAAAGCCCACAACATGGGAATACCTGTGCTCCTTGAAAAAAGCGTGGACTCTGTATCCCCACCACCAGAACACACATGAAGAAGTTTTCTGCTATCCTGAGTGTGGGCTGGCAATTTCAGGTGACAGAAGCGGCTGGGTTCTAATAGAATCCCTTAGCTTGTAATCCCTGAGTGTTTCCCTAGGACTGACTCTGAGAGAAACCTGGGGGTTGGGCTTTGAGGCCAAATAGTAGCGAGTGTCCCCGATGGACTGAGGAAGTATTTAGATGAATTCTCCATAAAGGGAAACACCTGAGCACCCATTCATCTGCGTGGAGTGGGGCTTCAAATCTCCCCACCACACAAGGTTGGGTTCCAGTATCCTGAGGGTGGGGTAGTTCCTCCAACTGACATCAGCGTCTTGGTTTGAATAGAATCCCTTTGCTTGTCTTCCCTGATGGTTTGCCTAGGCCAGTGTGTGGTTGAAAGTGGGATTTGGGATCTAAAACTAAGTATTAGCGTGTGCCTCTCCATGGGTAGTGGAGATGTTTAAACTACAACCCACAACTTGGGAATTACTGTGACCCCTGAAAAATGCGTGTGCTATGTTTCCCCACGTCCAGCACACACAGGAAGAAGTGTTCTGGGGTTGTGAGTGTGGGGAGGTTCCTCCAACAGACAGCAGCACCTGGGTTGTAATAGAATCCCTTCGCTTGACTTCCCTAAGTGTTTTCCTAGGCCTAGCAGTAAGCGATGGTGGGGGATGGGCTCTAAAGCCAAGTATTAGCGAGTGCATCTCTGTGGGTAGTGGAGGGTTTTAAAATACTTCCCCAACCTTGGAACACCTGTGCCCCATAAAGATGCGTGGAATCTGTTTCCCCACCTCCAGCACACACACGGAGACGTGCTCAGGTATCCTGATTGTGGGGAGGCTCCTCCAAATGACAGCAGCGCCTGGGTTCTAAAAGAATCCCTTAGCTTGTCTTCCCTGATGGCATGCCTAGGCTGGAGAGTGGGGGAAAGTGGGGGTTGGGCTCTAAACCAAGGATAAGCGAGAGCCTATCCATGGGATGTGGGTTTTTAACCTACAACCCACAACCATGGAATAAATGTGCCCCCTGAAAGATGCTTTGACTTTTTCCCTACATCCAGCACACACACGAAGATGTGTTCTTGCATTCTGAGTGTGGGGAAGTTCCTCAAACTGACAGCAGCACCTGGATTCTATTAGAATCCCTTAGCTTCTGTTCCCTGAGTGTTCTTTTAGGCCAGGCCATGAGGGAAAGCTGGGGTTTGGGCTTGGAGGCCACGTAGCAGTGAGTGCCCCCTGATCCATTGAGGAAGTACTTAGAGGACTTCTCCCTAAAGGGAACACCTTTTCCTGCATTCATCTGGGTGCAGTGGGGCTGCACATCTCTCCCACACCTAAGAATGTGTTCTGGAATTCTGAGTGCAGGGAAGTTCCTCCAACTGACAGCAGCGCCTGGGTTCTAATTGAATCCCTTTGCTTGTCTTCCCTGATGGAAAGCCTAGGCGGGAGTGCGGGGGAAAGTGTGGTTTGGGCTCCAAAACCAAGTATTGGCGATGACCTCTCTATGGTTTGTGGAGGTGTTTAAACTACATCCCTAACCTGGGAACACCTGTGCCCCCATAAAGATCCGTGGAGTCTGTTTCCACACCTCCAGCACACACACGAACACTTGCACAGTTATCCTGAGAGTGGGCAGCCTCCTCCAACTGAGAGCAGGGCCTTGGTTCTTATAAAATCGCTTAACTTGTCTACCCTGTTTGGTTGCCTGATACGGAGTGCTGGGGAAAGGGTGGGTTGGGCTCTAAATCCAAGTATTAGCGAGTGCTTCTCCATGGGATTTGGAGGTTATTAACCAAAAGCCCACAACATGGGAATACCTGTGCTCCTTGAAAAAAGCGTGGACTCTGTATCCCCACCACCAGAACACACATGAAGAAGTTTTCTGCTATCCTGAGTGTGGGCTGGCAATTTCAGGTGACAGAAGCGGCTGGGTTCTAATAGAATCCCTTAGCTTGTAATCCCTGAGTGTTTCCCTAGGACTGACTCTGAGAGAAACCTGGGGGTTGGGCTTTGAGGCCAAATAGTAGCGAGTGTCCCCGATGGACTGAGGAAGTATTTAGATGAATTCTCCATAAAGGGAAACACCTGAGCACCCATTCATCTGCGTGGAGTGGGGCTTCAAATCTCCCCACCACACAAGGTTGGGTTCCAGTATCCTGAGGGTGGGGTAGTTCCTCCAACTGACATCAGCGTCTTGGTTTGAATAGAATCCCTTTGCTTGTCTTCCCTGATGGTTTGCCTAGGCCAGTGTGTGGTTGAAAGTGGGATTTGGGATCTAAAACTAAGTATTAGCGTGTGCCTCTCCATGGGTAGTGGAGATGTTTAAACTACAACCCACAACTTGGGAATTACTGTGACCCCTGAAAAATGCGTGTGCTATGTTTCCCCACGTCCAGCACACACAGGAAGAAGTGTTCTGGGGTTGTGAGTGTGGGGAGGTTCCTCCAACAGACAGCAGCACCTGGGTTGTAATAGAATCCCTTCGCTTGACTTCCCTAAGTGTTTTCCTAGGCCTAGCAGTAAGCGATGGTGGGGGATGGGCTCTAAAGCCAAGTATTAGCGAGTGCATCTCTGTGGGTACTGGAGGGTTTTAAACTACTTCCCCAAACTTGGAACACCTGTGCCCCATAAAGATGCGTGGAATCTGTTTCCCCACCTCCAGCACACACACGGAGACGTGCTCAGGTATCCTGATTGTGGGGAGGCTCCTCCAAATGACAGCAGCGCCTGGGTTCTAAAAGAATCCCTTAGCTTGTCTTCCCTGATGGCATGCCTAGGCTGGAGAGTGGGGGAAAGTGGGGGTTGGGCTCTAAACCAAGGATAAGCGAGAGCCTATCCATGGGATGTGGGTTTTTAACCTACAACCCACAACCATGGAATAAATGTGCCCCCTGAAAGATGCTTTGACTGTTTCCCTACATCCAGCACACACACGAAGATGTGTTCTTGCATTCTGAGTGTGGGGAAGTTCCTCAAACTGACAGCAGCACCTGGATTCTATTAGAATCCCTTAGCTTCTGTTCCCTGAGTGTTCTTTTAGGCCAGGCCATGAGGGAAAGCTGGGGTTTGGGCTTGGAGGCCACGTAGCAGTGAGTGCCCCCTGATCCATTGAGGAAGTACTTAGAGGACTTCTCCCTAAAGGGAACACCTTTTCCTGCATTCATCTGGGTGCAGTGGGGCTGCACATCTCTCCCACACCTAAGAATGTGTTCTGGAATTCTGAGTGCAGGGAAGTTCCTCCAACTGACAGCAGCGCCTGGGTTCTAATTGAATCCCTTTGCTTGTCTTCCCTGATGGAAAGCCTAGGCGGGAGTGCGGGGGAAAGTGTGGTTTGGGCTCCAAAACCAAGTATTGGCGATGACCTCTCTATGGTTTGTGGAGGTGTTTAAACTACATCCCTAACCTGGGAACACCTGTGCCCCCATAAAGATCCGTGGAGTCTGTTTCCACACCTCCAGCACACACACGAACACTTGCACAGTTATCCTGAGAGTGGGCAGCCTCCTCCAACTGAGAGCAGGGCCTTGGTTCTTATAAAATCGCTTAACTTGTCTACCCTGTTTGGTTGCCTGATACGGAGTGCTGGGGAAAGGGTGGGTTGGGCTCTAAATCCAAGTATTAGCGAGTGCTTCTCCATGGGATTTGGAGGTTATTAACCAAAAGCCCACAACATGGGAATACCTGTGCTCCTTGAAAAAAGCGTGGACTCTGTATCCCCACCACCAGAACACACATGAAGAAGTTTTCTGCTATCCTGAGTGTGGGCTGGCAATTTCAGGTGACAGAAGCGGCTGGGTTCTAATAGAATCCCTTAGCTTGTAATCCCTGAGTGTTTCCCTAGGACTGACTCTGAGAGAAACCTGGGGGTTGGGCTTTGAGGCCAAATAGTAGCGAGTGTCCCCGATGGACTGAGGAAGTATTTAGATGAATTCTCCATAAAGGGAAACACCTGAGCACCCATTCATCTGCGTGGAGTGGGGCTTCAAATCTCCCCACCACACAAGGTTGGGTTCCAGTATCCTGAGGGTGGGGTAGTTCCTCCAACTGACATCAGCGTCTTGGTTTGAATAGAATCCCTTTGCTTGTCTTCCCTGATGGTTTGCCTAGGCCAGTGTGTGGTTGAAAGTGGGATTTGGGATCTAAAACTAAGTATTAGCGTGTGCCTCTCCATGGGTAGTGGAGATGTTTAAACTACAACCCACAACTTGGGAATTACTGTGACCCCTGAAAAATGCGTGTGCTATGTTTCCCCACGTCCAGCACACACAGGAAGAAGTGTTCTGGGGTTGTGAGTGTGGGGAGGTTCCTCCAACAGACAGCAGCACCTGGGTTGTAATAGAATCCCTTCGCTTGACTTCCCTAAGTGTTTTCCTAGGCCTAGCAGTAAGCGATGGTGGGGGATGGGCTCTAAAGCCAAGTATTAGCGAGTGCATCTCTGTGGGTACTGGAGGGTTTTAAACTACTTCCCCAACCTTGGAACACCTGTGCCCCATAAAGATGCGTGGAATCTGTTTCCCCACCTCCAGCACACACACGGAGACGTGCTCAGGTATCCTGATTGTGGGGAGGCTCCTCCAAATGACAGCAGCGCCTGGGTTCTAAAAGAATCCCTTAGCTTGTCTTCCCTGATGGCATGCCTAGGCTGGAGAGTGGGGGAAAGTGGGGGTTGGGCTCTAAACCAAGGATAAGCGAGAGCCTATCCATGGGATGTGTGTTTTGAACCTACAACCCACAACCATGGAATAAATGTGCCCCCTGAAAGATGCTTTGACTGTTTCCCTACATCCAGCACACACACGAAGATGTGTTCTTGTATTCTGAGTGTGGGGAAGTTCCTCAAACTGACAGCAGCACCTGGATTCTATTAGTATCCCTTAGCTTCTGTTCCCTGAGTGTTCTCTTAGGCCAGGCCATGAGGGAAAGCTGGGGGTTGGGCTTGGAGGCCACGTAGCAGTGAGTGCCCCCTGATCCATTGAGGAAGTACTTAGAGGACTTCTCCCTAAAGGGAACACCTTTTCCTGCATTCATCTGGGTGCAGTGGGGCTGCACATCTCTCCCACACCTAAGAATGTGTTCTGGAATTCTGAGTGCAGGGAAGTTCCTCCAACTGACAGCAGCGCCTGGGTTCTAATTGAATCCCTTTGCTTGTCTTCCCTGATGGAAAGCCTAGGCGGGAGTGCGGGGGAAAGTGTGGTTTGGGCTCCAAAACCAAGTATTGGCGATGACCTCTCTATGGTTTGTGGAGGTGTTTAAACTACATCCCTAACCTGGGAACACCTGTGCCCCCATAAAGATCCGTGGAGTCTGTTTCCACACCTCCAGCACACACACGAACACTTGCACAGTTATCCTGAGAGTGGGCAGCCTCCTCCAACTGAGAGCAGGGCCTTGGTTCTTATAAAATCGCTTAACTTGTCTACCCTGTTTGGTTGCCTGATACGGAGTGCTGGGGAAAGGGTGGGTTGGGCTCTAAATCCAAGTATTAGCGAGTGCTTCTCCATGGGATTTGGAGGTTATTAACCAAAAGCCCACAACATGGGAATACCTGTGCTCCTTGAAAAAAGCGTGGACTCTGTATCCCCACCACCAGAACACACATGAAGAAGTTTTCTGCTATCCTGAGTGTGGGCTGGCAATTTCAGGTGACAGAAGCGGCTGGGTTCTAATAGAATCCCTTAGCTTGTAATCCCTGAGTGTTTCCCTAGGACTGACTCTGAGAGAAACCTGGGGGTTGGGCTTTGAGGCCAAATAGTAGCGAGTGTCCCCGATGGACTGAGGAAGTATTTAGATGAATTCTCCATAAAGGGAAACACCTGAGCACCCATTCATCTGCGTGGAGTGGGGCTTCAAATCTCCCCACCACACAAGGTTGGGTTCCAGTATCCTGAGGGTGGGGTAGTTCCTCCAACTGACATCAGCGTCTTGGTTTGAATAGAATCCCTTTGCTTGTCTTCCCTGATGGTTTGCCTAGGCCAGTGTGTGGTTGAAAGTGGGATTTGGGATCTAAAACTAAGTATTAGCGTGTGCCTCTCCATGGGTAGTGGAGATGTTTAAACTACAACCCACAACTTGGGAATTACTGTGACCCCTGAAAAATGCGTGTGCTATGTTTCCCCACGTCCAGCACACACAGGAAGAAGTGTTCTGGGGTTGTGAGTGTGGGGAGGTTCCTCCAACAGACTGCAGCACCTGGGTTGTAATAGAATCCCTTCGCTTGACTTCCCTAAGTGTTTTCCTAGGCCTAGCAGTAAGCGATGGTGGGGGATGGGCTCTAAAGCCAAGTATTAGCGAGTGCATCTCTGTGGGTAGTGGAGGGTTTTAAACTACTTCCCCAACCTTGGAACACCTGTGCCCCATAAAGATGCGTGGAATCTGTTTCCCCACCTCCAGCACACACACGGAGACGTGCTCAGGTATCCTGATTGTGGGGAGGCTCCTCCAAATGACAGCAGCGCCTGGGTTCTAAAAGAATCCCTTAGCTTGTCTTCCCTGATGGCATGCCTAGGCTGGAGAGTGGGGGAAAGTGGGGGTTGGGCTCTAAACCAAGGATAAGCGAGAGCCTATCCATGGGATGTGGGTTTTTAACCTACAACCCACAACCATGGAATAAATGTGCCCCCTGAAAGATGCTTTGACTGTTTCCCTACATCCAGCACACACACGAAGATGTGTTCTTGCATTCTGAGTGTGGGGAAGTTCCTCAAACTGACAGCAGCACCTGGATTCTATTAGAATCCCTTAGCTTCTGTTCCCTGAGTGTTCTTTTAGGCCAGGCCATGAGGGAAAGCTGGGGGTTGGGCTTGGAGGCCACGTAGCAGTGAGTGCCCCCTGATCCATTGAGGAAGTACTTAGAGGACTTCTCCCTAAAGGGAGCACCTTTTCCTGCATTCATCTGGGTGCAGTGGGGCTGCACATCTCTCCCACACCTAAGAATGTGTTCTGGAATTCTGAGTGCAGGGAAGTTCCTCCAACTGACAGCAGCGCCTGGGTTCTAATTGAATCCCTTTGCTTGTCTTCCCTGATGGAAAGCCTAGGCGGGAGTGCGGGGGAAAGTGTGGTTTGGGCTCCAAAACCAAGTATTGGCGATGACCTCTCTATGGTTTGTGGAGGTGTTTAAACTACATCGCTAACCTGGGAACACCTGTGCCCCCATAAAGATCCGTGGAGTCTGTTTCCACACCTCCAGCACACACACGAACACTTGCACAGTTATCCTGAGAGTGGGCAGCCTCCTCCAACTGAGAGCAGGGCCTTGGATCTTATAAAATCGCTTAACTTGTCTACCCTGTTTGGTTGCCTGATACGGAGTGCTGGGGAAAGGGTGGGTTGGGCTCTAAATCCAAGTATTAGCGAGTGCTTCTCCATGGGATTTGGAGGTTATTAACCAAAAGCCCACAACATGGGAATACCTGTGCTCCTTGAAAAAAGCGTGGACTCTGTATCCCCACCACCAGAACACACATGAAGAAGTTTTCTGCTATCCTGAGTGTGGGCTGGCAATTTCAGGTGACAGAAGCGGCTGGGTTCTAATAGAATCCCTTAGCTTGTAATCCCTGAGTGTTTCCCTAGGACTGACTCTGAGAGAAACCTGGGGGTTGGGCTTTGAGGCCAAATAGTAGCGAGTGTCCCCGATGGACTGAGGAAGTATTTAGATGAATTCTCCATAAAGGGAAACACCTGAGCACCCATTCATCTGCGTGGAGTGGGGCTTCAAATCTCCCCACCACACAAGGTTGGGTTCCAGTATCCTGAGGGTGGGGTAGTTCCTCCAACTGACATCAGCGTCTTGGTTTGAATAGAATCCCTTTGCTTGTCTTCCCTGATGGTTTGCCTAGGCCAGTGTGTGGTTGAAAGTGGGATTTGGGATCTAAAACTAAGTATTAGCGTGTGCCTCTCCATGGGTAGTGGAGATGTTTAAACTACAACCCACAACTTGGGAATTACTGTGACCCCTGAAAAATGCGTGTGCTATGTTTCCCCACGTCCAGCACACACAGGAAGAAGTGTTCTGGGGTTGTGAGTGTGGGGAGGTTCCTCCAACAGACAGCAGCACCTGGGTTGTAATAGAATCCCTTCGCTTGACTTCCCTAAGTGTTTTCCTAGGCCTAGCAGTAAGCGATGGTGGGGGATGGGCTCTAAAGCCAAGTATTAGCGAGTGCATCTCTGTGGGTAGTGGAGGGTTTTAAAATACTTCCCCAACCTTGGAACACCTGTGCCCCATAAAGATGCGTGGAATCTGTTTCCCCACCTCCAGCACACACACGGAGACGTGCTCAGGTATCCTGATTGTGGGGAGGCTCCTCCAAATGACAGCAGCGCCTGGGTTCTAAAAGAATCCCTTAGCTTGTCTTCCCTGATGGCATGCCTAGGCTGGAGAGTGGGGGAAAGTGGGGGTTGGGCTCTAAACCAAGGATAAGCGAGAGCCTATCCATGGGATGTGGGTTTTTAACCTACAACCCACAACCATGGAATAAATGTGCCCCCTGAAAGATGCTTTGACTTTTTCCCTACATCCAGCACACACACGAAGATGTGTTCTTGCATTCTGAGTGTGGGGAAGTTCCTCAAACTGACAGCAGCACCTGGATTCTATTAGAATCCCTTAGCTTCTGTTCCCTGAGTGTTCTTTTAGGCCAGGCCATGAGGGAAAGCTGGGGTTTGGGCTTGGAGGCCACGTAGCAGTGAGTGCCCCCTGATCCATTGAGGAAGTACTTAGAGGACTTCTCCCTAAAGGGAACACCTTTTCCTGCATTCATCTGGGTGCAGTGGGGCTGCACATCTCTCCCACACCTAAGAATGTGTTCTGGAATTCTGAGTGCAGGGAAGTTCCTCCAACTGACAGCAGCGCCTGGGTTCTAATTGAATCCCTTTGCTTGTCTTCCCTGATGGAAAGCCTAGGCGGGAGTGCGGGGGAAAGTGTGGTTTGGGCTCCAAAACCAAGTATTGGCGATGACCTCTCTATGGTTTGTGGAGGTGTTTAAACTACATCCCTAACCTGGGAACACCTGTGCCCCCATAAAGATCCGTGGAGTCTGTTTCCACACCTCCAGCACACACACGAACACTTGCACAGTTATCCTGAGAGTGGGCAGCCTCCTCCAACTGAGAGCAGGGCCTTGGTTCTTATAAAATCGCTTAACTTGTCTACCCTGTTTGGTTGCCTGATACGGAGTGCTGGGGAAAGGGTGGGTTGGGCTCTAAATCCAAGTATTAGCGAGTGCTTCTCCATGGGATTTGGAGGTTATTAACCAAAAGCCCACAACATGGGAATACCTGTGCTCCTTGAAAAAAGCGTGGACTCTGTATCCCCACCACCAGAACACACATGAAGAAGTTTTCTGCTATCCTGAGTGTGGGCTGGCAATTTCAGGTGACAGAAGCGGCTGGGTTCTAATAGAATCCCTTAGCTTGTAATCCCTGAGTGTTTCCCTAGGACTGACTCTGAGAGAAACCTGGGGGTTGGGCTTTGAGGCCAAATAGTAGCGAGTGTCCCCGATGGACTGAGGAAGTATTTAGATGAATTCTCCATAAAGGGAAACACCTGAGCACCCATTCATCTGCGTGGAGTGGGGCTTCAAATCTCCCCACCACACAAGGTTGGGTTCCAGTATCCTGAGGGTGGGGTAGTTCCTCCAACTGACATCAGCGTCTTGGTTTGAATAGAATCCCTTTGCTTGTCTTCCCTGATGGTTTGCCTAGGCCAGTGTGTGGTTGAAAGTGGGATTTGGGATCTAAAACTAAGTATTAGCGTGTGCCTCTCCATGGGTAGTGGAGATGTTTAAACTACAACCCACAACTTGGGAATTACTGTGACCCCTGAAAAATGCGTGTGCTATGTTTCCCCACGTCCAGCACACACAGGAAGAAGTGTTCTGGGGTTGTGAGTGTGGGGAGGTTCCTCCAACAGACAGCAGCACCTGGGTTGTAATAGAATCCCTTCGCTTGACTTCCCTAAGTGTTTTCCTAGGCCTAGCAGTAAGCGATGGTGGGGGATGGGCTCTAAAGCCAAGTATTAGCGAGTGCATCTCTGTGGGTACTGGAGGGTTTTAAACTACTTCCCCAAACTTGGAACACCTGTGCCCCATAAAGATGCGTGGAATCTGTTTCCCCACCTCCAGCACACACACGGAGACGTGCTCAGGTATCCTGATTGTGGGGAGGCTCCTCCAAATGACAGCAGCGCCTGGGTTCTAAAAGAATCCCTTAGCTTGTCTTCCCTGATGGCATGCCTAGGCTGGAGAGTGGGGGAAAGTGGGGGTTGGGCTCTAAACCAAGGATAAGCGAGAGCCTATCCATGGGATGTGGGTTTTTAACCTACAACCCACAACCATGGAATAAATGTGCCCCCTGAAAGATGCTTTGACTGTTTCCCTACATCCAGCACACACACGAAGATGTGTTCTTGCATTCTGAGTGTGGGGAAGTTCCTCAAACTGACAGCAGCACCTGGATTCTATTAGAATCCCTTAGCTTCTGTTCCCTGAGTGTTCTTTTAGGCCAGGCCATGAGGGAAAGCTGGGGTTTGGGCTTGGAGGCCACGTAGCAGTGAGTGCCCCCTGATCCATTGAGGAAGTACTTAGAGGACTTCTCCCTAAAGGGAACACCTTTTCCTGCATTCATCTGGGTGCAGTGGGGCTGCACATCTCTCCCACACCTAAGAATGTGTTCTGGAATTCTGAGTGCAGGGAAGTTCCTCCAACTGACAGCAGCGCCTGGGTTCTAATTGAATCCCTTTGCTTGTCTTCCCTGATGGAAAGCCTAGGCGGGAGTGCGGGGGAAAGTGTGGTTTGGGCTCCAAAACCAAGTATTGGCGATGACCTCTCTATGGTTTGTGGAGGTGTTTAAACTACATCCCTAACCTGGGAACACCTGTGCCCCCATAAAGATCCGTGGAGTCTGTTTCCACACCTCCAGCACACACACGAACACTTGCACAGTTATCCTGAGAGTGGGCAGCCTCCTCCAACTGAGAGCAGGGCCTTGGTTCTTATAAAATCGCTTAACTTGTCTACCCTGTTTGGTTGCCTGATACGGAGTGCTGGGGAAAGGGTGGGTTGGGCTCTAAATCCAAGTATTAGCGAGTGCTTCTCCATGGGATTTGGAGGTTATTAACCAAAAGCCCACAACATGGGAATACCTGTGCTCCTTGAAAAAAGCGTGGACTCTGTATCCCCACCACCAGAACACACATGAAGAAGTTTTCTGCTATCCTGAGTGTGGGCTGGCAATTTCAGGTGACAGAAGCGGCTGGGTTCTAATAGAATCCCTTAGCTTGTAATCCCTGAGTGTTTCCCTAGGACTGACTCTGAGAGAAACCTGGGGGTTGGGCTTTGAGGCCAAATAGTAGCGAGTGTCCCCGATGGACTGAGGAAGTATTTAGATGAATTCTCCATAAAGGGAAACACCTGAGCACCCATTCATCTGCGTGGAGTGGGGCTTCAAATCTCCCCACCACACAAGGTTGGGTTCCAGTATCCTGAGGGTGGGGTAGTTCCTCCAACTGACATCAGCGTCTTGGTTTGAATAGAATCCCTTTGCTTGTCTTCCCTGATGGTTTGCCTAGGCCAGTGTGTGGTTGAAAGTGGGATTTGGGATCTAAAACTAAGTATTAGCGTGTGCCTCTCCATGGGTAGTGGAGATGTTTAAACTACAACCCACAACTTGGGAATTACTGTGACCCCTGAAAAATGCGTGTGCTATGTTTCCCCACGTCCAGCACACACAGGAAGAAGTGTTCTGGGGTTGTGAGTGTGGGGAGGTTCCTCCAACAGACAGCAGCACCTGGGTTGTAATAGAATCCCTTCGCTTGACTTCCCTAAGTGTTTTCCTAGGCCTAGCAGTAAGCGATGGTGGGGGATGGGCTCTAAAGCCAAGTATTAGCGAGTGCATCTCTGTGGGTACTGGAGGGTTTTAAACTACTTCCCCAACCTTGGAACACCTGTGCCCCATAAAGATGCGTGGAATCTGTTTCCCCACCTCCAGCACACACACGGAGACGTGCTCAGGTATCCTGATTGTGGGGAGGCTCCTCCAAATGACAGCAGCGCCTGGGTTCTAAAAGAATCCCTTAGCTTGTCTTCCCTGATGGCATGCCTAGGCTGGAGAGTGGGGGAAAGTGGGGGTTGGGCTCTAAACCAAGGATAAGCGAGAGCCTATCCATGGGATGTGGGTTTTTAACCTACAACCCACAACCATGGAATAAATGTGCCCCCTGAAAGATGCTTTGACTGTTTCCCTACATCCAGCACACACACGAAGATGTGTTCTTGCATTCTGAGTGTGGGGAAGTTCCTCAAACTGACAGCAGCACCTGGATTCTATTAGAATCCCTTAGCTTCTGTTCCCTGAGTGTTTTCCTAGACCAGGCCATGAGGGAAAGCTGGGGTTTGGGCTTGGAGGCCACGTAGCAGTGAGTGCCCCCTGATCCATTGAGGAAGTACTTAGAGGACTTCTCCCTAAAGGGAACACCTTTTCCTGCATTCATCTGGGTGCAGTGGGGCTGCACATCTCTCCCACACCTAAGAATGTGTTCTGGAATTCTGAGTGCAGGGAAGTTCCTCCAACTGACAGCAGCGCCTGGGTTCTAATTGAATCCCTTTGCTTGTCTTCCCTGATGGAAAGCCTAGGCGGGAGTGCGGGGGAAAGTGTGGTTTGGGCTCCAAAACCAAGTATTGGCGATGACCTCTCTATGGTTTGTGGAGGTGTTTAAACTACATCCCTAACCTGGGAACACCTGTGCCCCCATAAAGATCCGTGGAGTCTGTTTCCACACCTCCAGCACACACACGAACACTTGCACAGTTATCCTGAGAGTGGGCAGCCTCCTCCAACTGAGAGCAGGGCCTTGGTTCTTATAAAATCGCTTAACTTGTCTACCCTGTTTGGTTGCCTGATACGGAGTGCTGGGGAAAGGGTGGGTTGGGCTCTAAATCCAAGTATTAGCGAGTGCTTCTCCATGGGATTTGGAGGTTATTAACCAAAAGCCCACAACATGGGAATACCTGTGCTCCTTGAAAAAAGCGTGGACTCTGTATCCCCACCACCAGAACACACATGAAGAAGTTTTCTGCTATCCTGAGTGTGGGCTGGCAATTTCAGGTGACAGAAGCGGCTGGGTTCTAATAGAATCCCTTAGCTTGTAATCCCTGAGTGTTTCCCTAGGACTGACTCTGAGAGAAACCTGGGGGTTGGGCTTTGAGGCCAAATAGTAGCGAGTGTCCCCGATGGACTGAGGAAGTATTTAGATGAATTCTCCATAAAGGGAAACACCTGAGCACCCATTCATCTGCGTGGAGTGGGGCTTCAAATCTCCCCACCACACAAGGTTGGGTTCCAGTATCCTGAGGGTGGGGTAGTTCCTCCAACTGACATCAGCGTCTTGGTTTGAATAGAATCCCTTTGCTTGTCTTCCCTGATGGTTTGCCTAGGCCAGTGTGTGGTTGAAAGTGGGATTTGGGATCTAAAACTAAGTATTAGCGTGTGCCTCTCCATGGGTAGTGGAGATGTTTAAACTACAACCCACAACTTGGGAATTACTGTGACCCCTGAAAAATGCGTGTGCTATGTTTCCCCACGTCCAGCACACACAGGAAGAAGTGTTCTGGGGTTCTGAGTGTGGGGAGGTTCCTCCAACAGACAGCAGCACCTGGGTTGTAATAGAATCCCTTCCCCTGACTTCCCTAAGTGTTTTCCTAGGCCTAGCAGTAAGCGATGGTGGGGGATGGGCTCTAAAGCCAAGTATTAGCGAGTGCATCTCTGTGGGTAGTGGAGGGTTTTAAACTACTTCCCCAACCTTGGAACACCTGTGCCCCATAAAGATGCGTGGAATCTGTTTCCCTACCTCCAGCACACACACGGAGACGTGCTCAGGTATCCTGATTGTGGGGAGGCTCCTCCAAATGACAGCAGCGCCTGGGTTCTAAAAGAATCCCTTAGCTTGTCTTCCCTGATGGCATGCCTAGGCTGGAGAGTGGGGGAAAGTGGGGGTTGGGCTCTAAACCAAGGATAAGCGAGAGCCTATCCATGGGATGTGGGTTTTTAACCTACAACCCACAACCATGGAATAAATGTGCCCCCTGAAAGATGCTTTGACTGTTTCCCTACATCCAGCACACACACGAAGATGTGTTCTTGCATTCTGAGTGTGGGGAAGTTCCTCAAACTGACAGCAGCACCTGGATTCTATTAGAATCCCTTAGCTTCTGTTCCCTGAGTGTTCTTTTAGGCCAGGCCATGAGGGAAAGCTGGGGTTTGGGCTTGGAGGCCACGTAGCAGTGAGTGCCCCCTGATCCATTGAGGAAGTACTTAGAGGACTTCTCCCTAAAGGGAACACCTTTTCCTGCATTCATCTGGGTGCAGTGGGGCTGCACATCTCTCCCACACCTAAGAATGTGTTCTGGAATTCTGAGTGCAGGGAAGTTCCTCCAACTGACAGCAGCGCCTGGGTTCTAATTGAATCCCTTTGCTTGTCTTCCCTGATGGAAAGCCTAGGCGGGAGTGCGGGGGAAAGTGTGGTTTGGGCTCCAAAACCAAGTATTGGCGATGACCTCTCTATGGTTTGTGGAGGTGTTTAAACTACATCCCTAACCTGGGAACACCTGTGCCCCCATAAAGATCCGTGGAGTCTGTTTCCACACCTCCAGCACACACACGAACACTTGCACAGTTATCCTGAGAGTGGGCAGCCTCCTCCAACTGAGAGCAGGGCCTTGGTTCTTATAAAATCGCTTAACTTGTCTACCCTGTTTGGTTGCCTGATACGGAGTGCTGGGGAAAGGGTGGGTTGGGCTCTAAATCCAAGTATTAGCGAGTGCTTCTCCATGGGATTTGGAGGTTATTAACCAAAAGCCCACAACATGGGAATACCTGTGCTCCTTGAAAAAAGCGTGGACTCTGTATCCCCACCACCAGAACACACATGAAGAAGTTTTCTGCTATCCTGAGTGTGGGCTGGCAATTTCAGGTGACAGAAGCGGCTGGGTTCTAATAGAATCCCTTAGCTTGTAATCCCTGAGTGTTTCCCTAGGACTGACTCTGAGAGAAACCTGGGGGTTGGGCTTTGAGGCCAAATAGTAGCGAGTGTCCCCGATGGACTGAGGAAGTATTTAGATGAATTCTCCATAAAGGGAAACACCTGAGCACCCATTCATCTGCGTGGAGTGGGGCTTCAAATCTCCCCACCACACAAGGTTGGGTTCCAGTATCCTGAGGGTGGGGTAGTTCCTCCAACTGACATCAGCGTCTTGGTTTGAATAGAATCCCTTTGCTTGTCTTCCCTGATGGTTTGCCTAGGCCAGTGTGTGGTTGAAAGTGGGATTTGGGATCTAAAACTAAGTATTAGCGTGTGCCTCTCCATGGGTAGTGGAGATGTTTAAACTACAACCCACAACTTGGGAATTACTGTGACCCCTGAAAAATGCGTGTGCTATGTTTCCCCACGTCCAGCACACACAGGAAGAAGTGTTCTGGGGTTGTGAGTGTGGGGAGGTTCCTCCAACAGACAGCAGCACCTGGGTTGTAATAGAATCCCTTCGCTTGACTTCCCTAAGTGTTTTCCTAGGCCTAGCAGTAAGCGATGGTGGGGGATGGGCTCTAAAGCCAAGTATTAGCGAGTGCATCTCTGTGGGTACTGGAGGGTTTTAAACTACTTCCCCAACCTTGGAACACCTGTGCCCCATAAAGATGCGTGGAATCTGTTTCCCCACCTCCAGCACACACACGGAGACGTGCTCAGGTATCCTGATTGTGGGGAGGCTCCTCCAAATGACAGCAGCGCCTGGGTTCTAAAAGAATCCCTTAGCTTGTCTTCCCTGATGGCATGCCTAGGCTGGAGAGTGGGGGAAAGTGGGGGTTGGGCTCTAAACCAAGGATAAGCGAGAGCCTATCCATGGGATGTGGGTTTTTAACCTACAACCCACAACCATGGAATAAATGTGCCCCCTGAAAGATGCTTTGACTGTTTCCCTACATCCAGCACACACACGAAGATGTGTTCTTGCATTCTGAGTGTGGGGAAGTTCCTCAAACTGACAGCAGCACCTGGATTCTATTAGAATCCCTTAGCTTCTGTTCCCTGAGTGTTTTCCTAGACCAGGCCATGAGGGAAAGCTGGGGGTTGGGCTTGGAGGCCACGTAGCAGTGAGTGCCCCCTGATCCATTGAGGAAGTACTTAGAGGACTTCTCCCTAAAGGGAACACCTTTTCCTGCATTCATCTGGGTGCAGTGGGGCTGCACATCTCTCCCACACCTAAGAATGTGTTCTGGAATTCTGAGTGCAGGGAAGTTCCTCCAACTGACAGCAGCGCCTGGGTTCTAATTGAATCCCTTTGCTTGTCTTCCCTGATGGAAAGCCTAGGCGGGAGTGCGGGGGAAAGTGTGGTTTGGGCTCCAAAACCAAGTATTGGCGATGACCTCTCTATGGTTTGTGGAGGTGTTTAAACTACATCCCTAACCTGGGAACACCTGTGCCCCCATAAAGATCCGTGGAGTCTGTTTCCACACCTCCAGCACACACACGAACACTTGCACAGTTATCCTGAGAGTGGGCAGCCTCCTCCAACTGAGAGCAGGGCCTTGGTTCTTATAAAATCGCTTAACTTGTCTACCCTGTTTGGTTGCCTGATACGGAGTGCTGGGGAAAGGGTGGGTTGGGCTCTAAATCCAAGTATTAGCGAGTGCTTCTCCATGGGATTTGGAGGTTATTAACCAAAAGCCCACAACATGGGAATACCTGTGCTCCTTGAAAAAAGCGTGGACTCTGTATCCCCACCACCAGAACACACATGAAGAAGTTTTCTGCTATCCTGAGTGTGGGCTGGCAATTTCAGGTGACAGAAGCGGCTGGGTTCTAATAGAATCCCTTAGCTTGTAATCCCTGAGTGTTTCCCTAGGACTGACTCTGAGAGAAACCTGGGGGTTGGGCTTTGAGGCCAAATAGTAGCGAGTGTCCCCGATGGACTGAGGAAGTATTTAGATGAATTCTCCATAAAGGGAAACACCTGAGCACCCATTCATCTGCGTGGAGTGGGGCTTCAAATCTCCCCACCACACAAGGTTGGGTTCCAGTATCCTGAGGGTGGGGTAGTTCCTCCAACTGACATCAGCGTCTTGGTTTGAATAGAATCCCTTTGCTTGTCTTCCCTGATGGTTTGCCTAGGCCAGTGTGTGGTTGAAAGTGGGATTTGGGATCTAAAACTAAGTATTAGCGTGTGCCTCTCCATGGGTAGTGGAGATGTTTAAACTACAACCCACAACTTGGGAATTACTGTGACCCCTGAAAAATGCGTGTGCTATGTTTCCCCACGTCCAGCACACACAGGAAGAAGTGTTCTGGGGTTCTGAGTGTGGGGAGGTTCCTCCAACAGACAGCAGCACCTGGGTTGTAATAGAATCCCTTCCCCTGACTTCCCTAAGTGTTTTCCTAGGCCTAGCAGTAAGCGATGGTGGGGGATGGGCTCTAAAGCCAAGTATTAGCGAGTGCATCTCTGTGGGTAGTGGAGGGTTTTAAACTACTTCCCCAACCTTGGAACACCTGTGCCCCATAAAGATGCGTGGAATCTGTTTCCCTACCTCCAGCACACACACGGAGACGTGCTCAGGTATCCTGATTGTGGGGAGGCTCCTCCAAATGACAGCAGCGCCTGGGTTCTAAAAGAATCCCTTAGCTTGTCTTCCCTGATGGCATGCCTAGGCTGGAGAGTGGGGGAAAGTGGGGGTTGGGCTCTAAACCAAGGATAAGCGAGAGCCTATCCATGGGATGTGGGTTTTTAACCTACAACCCACAACCATGGAATAAATGTGCCCCCTGAAAGATGCTTTGACTGTTTCCCTACATCCAGCACACACATGAAGATGTGTTCTTGCATTCTGAGTGTGGGGAAGTTCCTCAAACTGACAGCAGCACCTGGATTCTATTAGAATCCCTTAGCTTCTGTTCCCTGAGTGTTCTTTTAGGCCAGGCCATGAGGGAAAGCTGGGGTTTGGGCTTGGAGGCCACGTAGCAGTGAGTGCCCCCTGATCCATTGAGGAAGTACTTAGAGGACTTCTCCCTAAAGGGAACACCTTTTCCTGCATTCATCTGGGTGCAGTGGGGCTGCACATCTCTCCCACACCTAAGAATGTGTTCTGGAATTCTGAGTGCAGGGAAGTTCCTCCAACTGACAGCAGCGCCTGGGTTCTAATTGAATCCCTTTGCTTGTCTTCCCTGATGGAAAGCCTAGGCGGGAGTGCGGGGGAAAGTGTGGTTTGGGCTCCAAAACCAAGTGTTGGCGATGACCTCTCTATGGTTTGTGGAGGTGTTTAAACTACATCCCTAACCTGGGAACACCTGTGCCCCCATAAAGATCCGTGGAGTCTGTTTCCACACCTCCAGCACACACACGAACACTTGCACAGTTATCCTGAGAGTGGGCAGCCTCCTCCAACTGAGAGCAGGGCCTTGGTTCTTATAAAATCGCTTAACTTGTCTACCCTGTTTGGTTGCCTGATACGGAGTGCTGGGGAAAGGGTGGGTTGGGCTCTAAATCCAAGTATTAGCGAGTGCTTCTCCATGGGATTTGGAGGTTATTAACCAAAAGCCCACAACATGGGAATACCTGTGCTCCTTGAAAAAAGCGTGGACTCTGTATCCCCACCACCAGAACACACATGAAGAAGTTTTCTGCTATCCTGAGTGTGGGCTGGCAATTTCAGGTGACAGAAGCGGCTGGGTTCTAATAGAATCCCTTAGCTTGTAATCCCTGAGTGTTTCCCTAGGACTGACTCTGAGAGAAACCTGGGGGTTGGGCTTTGAGGCCAAATAGTAGCGAGTGTCCCCGATGGACTGAGGAAGTATTTAGATGAATTCTCCATAAAGGGAAACACCTGAGCACCCATTCATCTGCGTGGAGTGGGGCTTCAAATCTCCCCACCACACAAGGTTGGGTTCCAGTATCCTGAGGGTGGGGTAGTTCCTCCAACTGACATCAGCGTCTTGGTTTGAATAGAATCCCTTTGCTTGTCTTCCCTAATGGTTTGCCTAGGCCAGTGTGTGGTTGAAAGTGGGATTTGGGATCTAAAACTAAGTATTAGCGTGTGCCTCTCCATGGGTAGTGGAGATGTTTAAACTACAACCCACAACTTGGGAATTACTGTGACCCCTGAAAAATGCGTGTGCTATGTTTCCCCACGTCCAGCACACACAGGAAGAAGTGTTCTGGGCTTGTGAGTGTGGGGAGGTTCCTCCAACAGACAGCAGCACCTGGGTTGTAATAGAATCCCTTCGCTTGACTTCCCTAAGTGTTTTCCTAGGCCTAGCAGTAAGCGATGGTGGGGGATGTGCTCTAAAGCCAAGTATTAGCGAGTGCATCTCTGTGGGTACTGGAGGGTTTTAAACTACTTCCCCAACCTTGGAACACCTGTGCCCCATAAAGATGCGTGGAATCTGTTACCCCACCTCCAGCACACACACGGAGACGTGCTCAGGTATCCTGATTGTGGGGAGGCTCCTCCAAATGACAGCAGCGCCTGGGTTCTAAAAGGATCCCTTAGCTTGTCTTCCCTGATGGCATGCCTAGGCTGGAGAGTGGGGGAAAGTGGGGGTTGGGCTCTAAACCAAGGATAAGCGAGAGCCTATCCATGGGATGTGGGTTTTTAACCTACAACCCACAACCATGGAATAAATGTGCCCCCTGAAAGATGCTTTGACTGTTTCCCTACATCCAGCACACACACGAAGATGTGTTCTTGCATTCTGAGTGTGGGGAAGTTCCTCAAACTGACAGCAGCACCTGGATTCTATTAGAATCCCTTAGCTTCTGTTCCCTGAGTGTTCTTTTAGGCCAGGCCATGAGGGAAAGCTGGGGGTTGGGCTTGGAGGCCACGTAGCAGTGAGTGCCCCCTGATCCATTGAGGAAGTACTTAGAGGACTTCTCCCTAAAGGGAACACCTTTTCCTGCATTCATCTGGGTGCAGTGGGGCTGCACATCTCTCCCACACCTAAGAATGTGTTCTGGAATTCTGAGTGCAGGGAAGTTCCTCCAACTGACAGCAGCGCCTGGGTTCTAATTGAATCCCTTTGCTTGTCTTCCCTGATGGAAAGCCTAGGCGGGAGTGCGGGGGAAAGTGTGGTTTGGGCTCCAAAACCAAGTATTGGCGATGACCTCTCTATGGTTTGTGGAGGTGTTTAAACTACATCCCTAACCTGGGAACACCTGTGCCCCCATAAAGATCCGTGGAGTCTGTTTCCACACCTCCAGCACACACACGAACACTTGCACAGTTATCCTGAGAGTGGGCAGCCTCCTCCAACTGAGAGCAGGGCCTTGGTTCTTATAAAATCGCTTAACTTGTCTACCCTGTTTGGTTGCCTGATACGGAGTGCTGGGGAAAGGGTGGGTTGGGCTCTAAATCCAAGTATTAGCGAGTGCTTCTCCATGGGATTTGGAGGTTATTAACCAAAAGCCCACAACATGGGAATACCTGTGCTCCTTGAAAAAAGCGTGGACTCTGTATCCCCACCACCAGAACACACATGAAGAAGTTTTCTGCTATCCTGAGTGTGGGCTGGCAATTTCAGGTGACAGAAGCGGCTGGGTTCTAATAGAATCCCTTAGCTTGTAATCCCTGAGTGTTTCCCTAGGACTGACTCTGAGAGAAACCTGGGGGTTGGGCTTTGAGGCCAAATAGTAGCGAGTGTCCCCGATGGACTGAGGAAGTATTTAGATGAATTCTCCATAAAGGGAAACACCTGAGCACCCATTCATCTGCGTGGAGTGGGGCTTCAAATCTCCCCACCACACAAGGTTGGGTTCCAGTATCCTGAGGGTGGGGTAGTTCCTCCAACTGACATCAGCGTCTTGGTTTGAATAGAATCCCTTTGCTTGTCTTCCCTGATGGTTTGCCTAGGCCAGTGTGTGGTTGAAAGTGGGATTTGGGATCTAAAACTAAGTATTAGCGTGTGCCTCTCCATGGGTAGTGGAGATGTTTAAACTACAACCCACAACTTGGGAATTACTGTGACCCCTGAAAAATGCGTGTGCTATGTTTCCCCACGTCCAGCACACACAGGAAGAAGTGTTCTGGGGTTGTGAGTGTGGGGAGGTTCCTCCAACAGACAGCAGCACCTGGGTTGTAATAGAATCCCTTCGCTTGACTTCCCTAAGTGTTTTCCTAGGCCTAGCAGTAAGCGATGGTGGGGGATGTGCTCTAAAGCCAAGTATTAGCGAGTGCATCTCTGTGGGTACTGGAGGGTTTTAAACTACTTCCCCAACCTTGGAACACCTGTGCCCCATAAAGATGCGTGGAATCTGTTTCCCCACCTCCAGCACACACACGGAGACGTGCTCAGGTATCCTGATTGTGGGGAGGCTCCTCCAAATGACAGCAGCGCCTGGGTTCTAAAAGAATCCCTTAGCTTGTCTTCCCTGATGGCATGCCTAGGCTGGAGAGTGGGGGAAAGTGGGGGTTGGGCTCTAAACCAAGGATAAGCGAGAGCCTATCCATGGGATGTGGGTTTTTAACCTACAACCCACAACCATGGAATAAATGTGCCCCCTGAAAGATGCTTTGACTGTTTCCCTACATCCAGCACACACACGAAGATGTGTTCTTGCATTCTGAGTGTGGGGAAGTTCCTCAAACTGACAGCAGCACCTGGATTCTATTAGAATCCCTTAGCTTCTGTTCCCTGAGTGTTCTTTTAGGCCAGGCCATGAGGGAAAGCTGGGGGTTGGGCTTGGAGGCCACGTAGCAGTGAGTGCCCCCTGATCCATTGAGGAAGTACTTAGAGGACTTCTCCCTAAAGGGAACACCTTTTCCTGCATTCATCTGGGTGCAGTGGGGCTGCACATCTCTCCCACACCTAAGAATGTGTTCTGGAATTCTGAGTGCAGGGAAGTTCCTCCAACTGACAGCAGCGCCTGGGTTCTAATTGAATCCCTTTGCTTGTCTTCCCTGATGGAAAGCCTAGGCGGGAGTGCGGGGGAAAGTGTGGTTTGGGCTCCAAAACCAAGTATTGGCGATGACCTCTCTATGGTTTGTGGAGGTGTTTAAACTACATCCCTAACCTGGGAACACCTGTGCCCCCATAAAGATCCGTGGAGTCTGTTTCCACACCTCCAGCACACACACGAACACTTGCACAGTTATCCTGAGAGTGGGCAGCCTCCTCCAACTGAGAGCAGGGCCTTGGTTCTTATAAAATCGCTTAACTTGTCTACCCTGTTTGGTTGCCTGATACGGAGTGCTGGGGAAAGGGTGGGTTGGGCTCTAAATCCAAGTATTAGCGAGTGCTTCTCCATGGGATTTGGAGGTTATTAACCAAAAGCCCACAACATGGGAATACCTGTGCTCCTTGAAAAAAGCGTGGACTCTGTATCCCCACCACCAGAACACACATGAAGAAGTTTTCTGCTATCCTGAGTGTGGGCTGGCAATTTCAGGTGACAGAAGCGGCTGGGTTCTAATAGAATCCCTTAGCTTGTAATCCCTGAGTGTTTCCCTAGGACTGACTCTGAGAGAAACCTGGGGGTTGGGCTTTGAGGCCAAATAGTAGCGAGTGTCCCCGATGGACTGAGGAAGTATTTAGATGAATTCTCCATAAAGGGAAACACCTGAGCACCCATTCATCTGCGTGGAGTGGGGCTTCAAATCTCCCCACCACACAAGGTTGGGTTCCAGTATCCTGAGGGTGGGGTAGTTCCTCCAACTGACATCAGCGTCTTGGTTTGAATAGAATCCCTTTGCTTGTCTTCCCTGATGGTTTGCCTAGGCCAGTGTGTGGTTGAAAGTGGGATTTGGGATCTAAAACTAAGTATTAGCGTGTGCCTCTCCATGGGTAGTGGAGATGTTTAAACTACAACCCACAACTTGGGAATTACTGTGACCCCTGAAAAATGCGTGTGCTATGTTTCCCCACGTCCAGCACACACAGGAAGAAGTGTTCTGGGGTTGTGAGTGTGGGGAGGTTCCTCCAACAGACAGCAGCACCTGGGTTGTAATAGAATCCCTTCGCTTGACTTCCCTAAGTGTTTTCCTAGGCCTAGCAGTAAGCGATGGTGGGGGATGTGCTCTAAAGCCAAGTATTAGCGAGTGCATCTCTGTGGGTACTGGAGGGTTTTAAACTACTTCCCCAACCTTGGAACACCTGTGCCCCATAAAGATGCGTGGAATCTGTTACCCCACCTCCAGCACACACACGGAGACGTGCTCAGGTATCCTGATTGTGGGGAGGCTCCTCCAAATGACAGCAGCGCCTGGGTTCTAAAAGGATCCCTTAGCTTGTCTTCCCTGATGGCATGCCTAGGCTGGAGAGTGGGGGAAAGTGGGGGTTGGGCTCTAAACCAAGGATAAGCGAGAGCCTATCCATGGGATGTGGGTTTTTAACCTACAACCCACAACCATGGAATAAATGTGCCCCCTGAAAGATGCTTTGACTGTTTCCCTACATCCAGCACACACACGAAGATGTGTTCTTGCATTCTGAGTGTGGGGAAGTTCCTCAAACTGACAGCAGCACCTGGATTCTATTAGAATCCCTTAGCTTCTGTTCCCTGAGTGTTCTTTTAGGCCAGGCCATGAGGGAAAGCTGGGGGTTGGGCTTGGAGGCCACGTAGCAGTGAGTGCCCCCTGATCCATTGAGGAAGTACTTAGAGGACTTCTCCCTAAAGGGAACACCTTTTCCTGCATTCATCTGGGTGCAGTGGGGCTGCACATCTCTCCCACACCTAAGAATGTGTTCTGGAATTCTGAGTGCAGGGAAGTTCCTCCAACTGACAGCAGCGCCTGGGTTCTAATTGAATCCCTTTGCTTGTCTTCCCTGATGGAAAGCCTAGGCGGGAGTGCGGGGGAAAGTGTGGTTTGGGCTCCAAAACCAAGTATTGGCGATGACCTCTCTATGGTTTGTGGAGGTGTTTAAACTACATCCCTAACCTGGGAACACCTGTGCCCCCATAAAGATCCGTGGAGTCTGTTTCCACACCTCCAGCACACACACGAACACTTGCACAGTTATCCTGAGAGTGGGCAGCCTCCTCCAACTGAGAGCAGGGCCTTGGTTCTTATAAAATCGCTTAACTTGTCTACCCTGTTTGGTTGCCTGATACGGAGTGCTGGGGAAAGGGTGGGTTGGGCTCTAAATCCAAGTATTAGCGAGTGCTTCTCCATGGGATTTGGAGGTTATTAACCAAAAGCCCACAACATGGGAATACCTGTGCTCCTTGAAAAAAGCGTGGACTCTGTATCCCCACCACCAGAACACACATGAAGAAGTTTTCTGCTATCCTGAGTGTGGGCTGGCAATTTCAGGTGACAGAAGCGGCTGGGTTCTAATAGAATCCCTTAGCTTGTAATCCCTGAGTGTTTCCCTAGGACTGACTCTGAGAGAAACCTGGGGGTTGGGCTTTGAGGCCAAATAGTAGCGAGTGTCCCCGATGGACTGAGGAAGTATTTAGATGAATTCTCCATAAAGGGAAACACCTGAGCACCCATTCATCTGCGTGGAGTGGGGCTTCAAATCTCCCCACCACACAAGGTTGGGTTCCAGTATCCTGAGGGTGGGGTAGTTCCTCCAACTGACATCAGCGTCTTGGTTTGAATAGAATCCCTTTGCTTGTCTTCCCTAATGGTTTGCCTAGGCCAGTGTGTGGTTGAAAGTGGGATTTGGGATCTAAAACTAAGTATTAGCGTGTGCCTCTCCATGGGTAGTGGAGATGTTTAAACTACAACCCACAACTTGGGAATTACTGTGACCCCTGAAAAATGCGTGTGCTATGTTTCCCCACGTCCAGCACACACAGGAAGAAGTGTTCTGGGGTTGTGAGTGTGGGGAGGTTCCTCCAACAGACAGCAGCACCTGGGTTGTAATAGAATCCCTTCGCTTGACTTCCCTAAGTGTTTTCCTAGGCCTAGCAGTAAGCGATGGTGGGGGATGTGCTCTAAAGCCAAGTATTAGCGAGTGCATCTCTGTGGGTAGTGGAGGGTTTTAAACTACTTCCCCAAACTTGGAACACCTGTGCCCCATAAAGATGCGTGGAATCTGTTTCCCCACCTCCAGCACACACACGGAGACGTGCTCAGGTATCCTGATTGTGGGGAGGCTCCTCCAAATGACAGCAGCGCCTGGGTTCTAAAAGAATCCCTTAGCTTGTCTTCCCTGATGGCATGCCTAGGCTGGAGAGTGGGGGAAAGTGGGGGTTGGGCTCTAAACCAAGGATAAGCGAGAGCCTATCCATGGGATGTGGGTTTTTAACCTACAACCCACAACCATGGAATAAATGTGCCCCCTGAAAGATGCTTTGACTGTTTCCCTACATCCAGCACACACACGAAGATGTGTTCTTGCATTCTGAGTGTGGGGAAGTTCCTCAAACTGACAGCAGCACCTGGATTCTATTAGAATCCCTTAGCTTCTGTTCCCTGAGTGTTCTTTTAGGCCAGGCCATGAGGGAAAGCTGGGGGTTGGGCTTGGAGGCCACGTAGCAGTGAGTGCCCCCTGATCCATTGAGGAAGTACTTAGAGGACTTCTCCCTAAAGGGAACACCTTTTCCTGCATTCATCTGGGTGCAGTGGGGCTGCACATCTCTCCCACACCTAAGAATGTGTTCTGGAATTCTGAGTGCAGGGAAGTTCCTCCAACTGACAGCAGCGCCTGGGTTCTAATTGAATCCCTTTGCTTGTCTTCCCTGATGGAAAGCCTAGGCGGGAGTGCGGGGGAAAGTGTGGTTTGGGCTCCAAAACCAAGTATTGGCGATGACCTCTCTATGGTTTGTGGAGGTGTTTAAACTACATCCCTAACCTGGGAACACCTGTGCCCCCATAAAGATCCGTGGAGTCTGTTTCCACACCTCCAGCACACACACGAACACTTGCACAGTTATCCTGAGAGTGGGCAGCCTCCTCCAACTGAGAGCAGGGCCTTGGTTCTTATAAAATCGCTTAACTTGTCTACCCTGTTTGGTTGCCTGATACGGAGTGCTGGGGAAAGGGTGGGTTGGGCTCTAAATCCAAGTATTAGCGAGTGCTTCTCCATGGGATTTGGAGGTTATTAACCAAAAGCCCACAACATGGGAATACCTGTGCTCCTTGAAAAAAGCGTGGACTCTGTATCCCCACCACCAGAACACACATGAAGAAGTTTTCTGCTATCCTGAGTGTGGGCTGGCAATTTCAGGTGACAGAAGCGGCTGGGTTCTAATAGAATCCCTTAGCTTGTAATCCCTGAGTGTTTCCCTAGGACTGACTCTGAGAGAAACCTGGGGGTTGGGCTTTGAGGCCAAATAGTAGCGAGTGTCCCCGATGGACTGAGGAAGTATTTAGATGAATTCTCCATAAAGGGAAACACCTGAGCACCCATTCATCTGCGTGGAGTGGGGCTTCAAATCTCCCCACCACACAAGGTTGGGTTCCAGTATCCTGAGGGTGGGGTAGTTCCTCCAACTGACATCAGCGTCTTGGTTTGAATAGAATCCCTTTGCTTGTCTTCCCTGATGGTTTGCCTAGGCCAGTGTGTGGTTGAAAGTGGGATTTGGGATCTAAAACTAAGTATTAGCGTGTGCCTCTCCATGGGTAGTGGAGATGTTTAAACTACAACCCACAACTTGGGAATTACTGTGACCCCTGAAAAATGCGTGTGCTATGTTTCCCCACGTCCAGCACACACAGGAAGAAGTGTTCTGGGGTTGTGAGTGTGGGGAGGTTCCTCCAACAGACAGCAGCACCTGGGTTGTAATAGAATCCCTTCGCTTGACTTCCCTAAGTGTTTTCCTAGGCCTAGCAGTAAGCGATGGTGGGGGATGTGCTCTAAAGCCAAGTATTAGCGAGTGCATCTCTGTGGGTAGTGGAGGGTTTTAAACTACTTCCCCAACCTTGGAACACCTGTGCCCCATAAAGATGCGTGGAATCTGTTTCCCCACCTCCAGCACACACACGGAGACGTGCTCAGGTATCCTGATTGTGGGGAGGCTCCTCCAAATGACAGCAGCGCCTGGGTTCTAAAAGAATCCCTTAGCTTGTCTTCCCTGATGGCATGCCTAGGCTGGAGAGTGGGGGAAAGTGGGGGTTGGGCTCTAAACCAAGGATAAGCGAGAGCCTATCCATGGGATGTGGGTTTTTAACCTACAACCCACAACCATGGAATAAATGTGCCCCCTGAAAGATGCTTTGACTGTTTCCCTACATCCATCACACACACGAAGATGTGTTCTTGCATTCTGAGTGTGGGGAAGTTCCTCAAACTGACAGCAGCACCTGGATTCTATTAGAATCCCTTAGCTTCTGTTCCCTGAGTGTTCTTTTAGGCCAGGCCATGAGGGAAAGCTGGGGGTTGGGCTTGGAGGCCACGTAGCAGTGAGTGCCCCCTGATCCATTGAGGAAGTACTTAGAGGACTTCTCCCTAAAGGGAACACCTTTTCCTGCATTCATCTGGGTGCAGTGGGGCTGCACATCTCTCCCACACCTAAGAATGTGTTCTGGAATTCTGAGTGCAGGGAAGTTCCTCCAACTGACAGCAGCGCCTGGGTTCTAATTGAATCCCTTTGCTTGTCTTCCCTGATGGAAAGCCTAGGCGGGAGTGCGGGGGAAAGTGTGGTTTGGGCTCCAAAACCAAGTATTGGCGATGACCTCTCTATGGTTTGTGGAGGTGTTTAAACTACATCCCTAACCTGGGAACACCTGTGCCCCCATAAAGATCCGTGGAGTCTGTTTCCACACCTCCAGCACACACACGAACACTTGCACAGTTATCCTGAGAGTGGGCAGCCTCCTCCAACTGAGAGCAGGGCCTTGGTTCTTATAAAATCGCTTAACTTGTCTACCCTGTTTGGTTGCCTGATACGGAGTGCTGGGGAAAGGGTGGGTTGGGCTCTAAATCCAAGTATTAGCGAGTGCTTCTCCATGGGATTTGGAGGTTATTAACCAAAAGCCCACAACATGGGAATACCTGTGCTCCTTGAAAAAAGCGTGGACTCTGTATCCCCACCACCAGAACACACATGAAGAAGTTTTCTGCTATCCTGAGTGTGGGCTGGCAATTTCAGGTGACAGAAGCGGCTGGGTTCTAATAGAATCCCTTAGCTTGTAATCCCTGAGTGTTTCCCTAGGACTGACTCTGAGAGAAACCTGGGGGTTGGGCTTTGAGGCCAAATAGTAGCGAGTGTCCCCGATGGACTGAGGAAGTATTTAGATGAATTCTCCATAAAGGGAAACACCTGAGCACCCATTCATCTGCGTGGAGTGGGGCTTCAAATCTCCCCACCACACAAGGTTGGGTTCCAGTATCCTGAGGGTGGGGTAGTTCCTCCAACTGACATCAGCGTCTTGGTTTGAATAGAATCCCTTTGCTTGTCTTCCCTGATGGTTTGCCTAGGCCAGTGTGTGGTTGAAAGTGGGATTTGGGATCTAAAACTAAGTATTAGCGTGTGCCTCTCCATGGGTAGTGGAGATGTTTAAACTACAACCCACAACTTGGGAATTACTGTGACCCCTGAAAAATGCGTGTGCTATGTTTCCCCACGTCCAGCACACACAGGAAGAAGTGTTCTGGGGTTGTGAGTGTGGGGAGGTTCCTCCAACAGACAGCAGCACCTGGGTTGTAATAGAATCCCTTCGCTTGACTTCCCTAAGTGTTTTCCTAGGCCTAGCAGTAAGCGATGGTGGGGGATGTGCTCTAAAGCCAAGTATTAGCGAGTGCATCTCTGTGGGTACTGGAGGGTTTTAAACTACTTCCCCAAACTTGGAACACCTGTGCCCCATAAAGATGCGTGGAATCTGTTACCCCACCTCCAGCACACACACGGAGACGTGCTCAGGTATCCTGATTGTGGGGAGGCTCCTCCAAATGACAGCAGCGCCTGGGTTCTAAAAGGATCCCTTAGCTTGTCTTCCCTGATGGCATGCCTAGGCTGGAGAGTGGGGGAAAGTGGGGGTTGGGCTCTAAACCAAGGATAAGCGAGAGCCTATCCATGGGATGTGGGTTTTTAACCTACAACCCACAACCATGGAATAAATGTGCCCCCTGAAAGATGCTTTGACTGTTTCCCTACATCCAGCACACACACGAAGATGTGTTCTTGCATTCTGAGTGTGGGGAAGTTCCTCAAACTGACAGCAGCACCTGGATTCTATTAGAATCCCTTAGCTTCTGTTCCCTGAGTGTTCTTTTAGGCCAGGCCATGAGGGAAAGCTGGGGGTTGGGCTTGGAGGCCACGTAGCAGTGAGTGCCCCCTGATC
The DNA here is from genome assembly GCF_048564905.1 of Vicugna pacos. Classification (NCBI taxonomy): domain Eukaryota; kingdom Metazoa; phylum Chordata; class Mammalia; order Artiodactyla; family Camelidae; genus Vicugna; species Vicugna pacos. The sequence continues at coordinate 60,686,532 of NW_027328740.1, read as the reverse complement.
CATTGAGGAAGTACTTAGAGGACTTCTCCCTAAAGGGAACACCTTTTCCTGCATTCATCTGGGTGCAGTGGGGCTGCACATCTCTCCCACACCTAAGAATGTGTTCTGGAATTCTGAGTGCAGGGAAGTTCCTCCAACTGACAGCAGCGCCTGGGTTCTAATTGAATCCCTTTGCTTGTCTTCCCTGATGGAAAGCCTAGGCGGGAGTGCGGGGGAAAGTGTGGTTTGGGCTCCAAAACCAAGTATTGGCGATGACCTCTCTATGGTTTGTGGAGGTGTTTAAACTACATCCCTAACCTGGGAACACCTGTGCCCCCATAAAGATCCGTGGAGTCTGTTTCCACACCTCCAGCACACACACGAACACTTGCACAGTTATCCTGAGAGTGGGCAGCCTCCTCCAACTGAGAGCAGGGCCTTGGTTCTTATAAAATCGCTTAACTTGTCTACCCTGTTTGGTTGCCTGATACGGAGTGCTGGGGAAAGGGTGGGTTGGGCTCTAAATCCAAGTATTAGCGAGTGCTTCTCCATGGGATTTGGAGGTTATTAACCAAAAGCCCACAACATGGGAATACCTGTGCTCCTTGAAAAAAGCGTGGACTCTGTATCCCCACCACCAGAACACACATGAAGAAGTTTTCTGCTATCCTGAGTGTGGGCTGGCAATTTCAGGTGACAGAAGCGGCTGGGTTCTAATAGAATCCCTTAGCTTGTAATCCCTGAGTGTTTCCCTAGGACTGACTCTGAGAGAAACCTGGGGGTTGGGCTTTGAGGCCAAATAGTAGCGAGTGTCCCCGATGGACTGAGGAAGTATTTAGATGAATTCTCCATAAAGGGAAACACCTGAGCACCCATTCATCTGCGTGGAGTGGGGCTTCAAATCTCCCCACCACACAAGGTTGGGTTCCAGTATCCTGAGGGTGGGGTAGTTCCTCCAACTGACATCAGCGTCTTGGTTTGAATAGAATCCCTTTGCTTGTCTTCCCTGATGGTTTGCCTAGGCCAGTGTGTGGTTGAAAGTGGGATTTGGGATCTAAAACTAAGTATTAGCGTGTGCCTCTCCATGGGTAGTGGAGATGTTTAAACTACAACCCACAACTTGGGAATTACTGTGACCCCTGAAAAATGCGTGTGCTATGTTTCCCCACGTCCAGCACACACAGGAAGAAGTGTTCTGGGGTTGTGAGTGTGGGGAGGTTCCTCCAACAGACAGCAGCACCTGGGTTGTAATAGAATCCCTTCCCCTGACTTCCCTAAGTGTTTTCCTAGGCCTAGCAGTAAGCGATGGTGGGGGATGGGCTCTAAAGCCAAGTATTAGCGAGTGCATCTCTGTGGGTAGTGGAGGGTTTTAAACTACTTCCCCAACCTTGGAACACCTGTGCCCCATAAAGATGCGTGGAATCTGTTTCCCCACCTCCAGCACACACACGGAGACGTGCTCAGGTATCCTGATTGTGGGGAGGCTCCTCCAAATGACAGCAGCGCCTGGGTTCTAAAAGAATCCCTTAGCTTGTCTTCCCTGATGGCATGCCTAGGCTGGAGAGTGGGGGAAAGTGGGGGTTGGGCTCTAAACCAAGGATAAGCGAGAGCCTATCCATGGGATGTGGGTTTTTAACCTACAACCCACAACCATGGAATAAATGTGCCCCCTGAAAGATGCTTTGACTGTTTCCCTACATCCAGCACACACACGAAGATGTGTTCTTGCATTCTGAGTGTGGGGAAGTTCCTCAAACTGACAGCAGCACCTGGATTCTATTAGAATCCCTTAGCTTCTGTTCCCTGAGTGTTCTTTTAGGCCAGGCCATGAGGGAAAGCTGGGGGTTGGGCTTGGAGGCCACGTAGCAGTGAGTGCCCCCTGATCCATTGAGGAAGTACTTAGAGGACTTCTCCCTAAAGGGAACACCTTTTCCTGCATTCATCTGGGTGCAGTGGGGCTGCACATCTCTCCCACACCTAAGAATGTGTTCTGGAATTCTGAGTGCAGGGAAGTTCCTCCAACTGACAGCAGCGCCTGGGTTCTAATTGAATCCCTTTGCTTGTCTTCCCTGATGGAAAGCCTAGGCGGGAGTGCGGGGGAAAGTGTGGTTTGGGCTCCAAAACCAAGTATTGGCGATGACCTCTCTATGGTTTGTGGAGGTGTTTAAACTACATCCCTAACCTGGGAACACCTGTGCCCCCATAAAGATCCGTGGAGTCTGTTTCCACACCTCCAGCACACACACGAACACTTGCACAGTTATCCTGAGAGTGGGCAGCCTCCTCCAACTGAGAGCAGGGCCTTGGTTCTTATAAAATCGCTTAACTTGTCTACCCTGTTTGGTTGCCTGATACGGAGTGCTGGGGAAAGGGTGGGTTGGGCTCTAAATCCAAGTATTAGCGAGTGCTTCTCCATGGGATTTGGAGGTTATTAACCAAAAGCCCACAACATGGGAACACCTGTGCTCCTTGAAAAAAGCGTGGACTCTGTATCCCCACCACCAGAACACACATGAAGAAGTTTTCTGCTATCCTGAGTGTGGGCTGGCAATTTCAGGTGACAGAAGCGGCTGGGTTCTAATAGAATCCCTTAGCTTGTAATCCCTGAGTGTTTCCCTAGGACTGACTCTGAGAGAAACCTGGGGGTTGGGCTTTGAGGCCAAATAGTAGCGAGTGTCCCCGATGGACTGAGGAAGTATTTAGATGAATTCTCCATAAAGGGAAACACCTGAGCACCCATTCATCTGCGTGGAGTGGGGCTTCAAATCTCCCCCCCACACAAGGTTGGGTTCCAGTATCCTGAGGGTGGGGTAGTTCCTCCAACTGACATCAGCGTCTTGGTTTGAATAGAATCCCTTTGCTTGTCTTCCCTGATGGTTTGCCTAGGCCAGTGTGTGGTTGAAAGTGGGATTTGGGATCTAAAACTAAGTATTAGCGTGTGCCTCTCCATGGGTAGTGGAGATGTTTAAACTACAACCCACAACTTGGGAATTACTGTGACCCCTGAAAAATGCGTGTGCTATGTTTCCCCACGTCCAGCACACACAGGAAGAAGTGTTCTGGGGTTGTGAGTGTGGGGAGGTTCCTCCAACAGACAGCAGCACCTGGGTTGTAATAGAATCCCTTCGCTTGACTTCCCTAAGTGTTTTCCTAGGCCTAGCAGTAAGCGATGGTGGGGGATGGGCTCTAAAGCCAAGTATTAGCGAGTGCATCTCTGTGGGTACTGGAGGGTTTTAAACTACTTCCCCAACCTTGGAACACCTGTGCCCCATAAAGATGCGTGGAATCTGTTTCCCCACCTCCAGCACACACACGGAGACGTGCTCAGGTATCCTGATTGTGGGGAGGCTCCTCCAAATGACAGCAGCGCCTGGGTTCTAAAAGAATCCCTTAGCTTGTCTTCCCTGATGGCATGCCTAGGCTGGAGAGTGGGGGAAAGTGGGGGTTGGGCTCTAAACCAAGGATAAGCGAGAGCCTATCCATGGGATGTGGGTTTTTAACCTACAACCCACAACCATGGAATAAATGTGCCCCCTGAAAGATGCTTTGACTGTTTCCCTACATCCAGCACACACACGAAGATGTGTTCTTGCATTCTGAGTGTGGGGAAGTTCCTCAAACTGACAGCAGCACCTGGATTCTATTAGAATCCCTTAGCTTCTGTTCCCTGAGTGTTCTTTTAGGCCAGGCCATGAGGGAAAGCTGGGGGTTGGGCTTGGAGGCCACGTAGCAGTGAGTGCCCCCTGATCCATTGAGGAAGTACTTAGAGGACTTCTCCCTAAAGGGAACACCTTTTCCTGCATTCATCTGGGTGCAGTGGGGCTGCACATCTCTCCCACACCTAAGAATGTGTTCTGGAATTCTGAGTGCAGGGAAGTTCCTCCAACTGACAGCAGCGCCTGGGTTCTAATTGAATCCCTTTGCTTGTCTTCCCTGATGGAAAGCCTAGGCGGGAGTGCGGGGGAAAGTGTGGTTTGGGCTCCAAAACCAAGTATTGGCGATGACCTCTCTATGGTTTGTGGAGGTGTTTAAACTACATCCCTAACCTGGGAACACCTGTGCCCCCATAAAGATCCGTGGAGTCTGTTTCCACACCTCCAGCACACACACGAACACTTGCACAGTTATCCTGAGAGTGGGCAGCCTCCTCCAACTGAGAGCAGGGCCTTGGTTCTTATAAAATCGCTTAACTTGTCTACCCTGTTTGGTTGCCTGATACGGAGTGCTGGGGAAAGGGTGGGTTGGGCTCTAAATCCAAGTATTAGCGAGTGCTTCTCCATGGGATTTGGAGGTTATTAACCAAAAGCCCACAACATGGGAATACCTGTGCTCCTTGAAAAAAGCGTGGACTCTGTATCCCCACCACCAGAACACACATGAAGAAGTTTTCTGCTATCCTGAGTGTGGGCTGGCAATTTCAGGTGACAGAAGCGGCTGGGTTCTAATAGAATCCCTTAGCTTGTAATCCCTGAGTGTTTCCCTAGGACTGACTCTGAGAGAAACCTGGGGGTTGGGCTTTGAGGCCAAATAGTAGCGAGTGTCCCTGAAGGACTGAGGAAGTATTTAGATGAATTCTCCATAAAGGGAAACACCTGAGCACCCATTCATCTGCGTGGAGTGGGGCTTCAAATCTCCCCACCACACAAGGTTGGGTTCCAGTATCCTGAGGGTGGGGTAGTTCCTCCAACTGACATCAGCGTCTTGGTTTGAATAGAATCCCTTTGCTTGTCTTCCCTGATGGTTTGCCTAGGCCAGTGTGTGGTTGAAAGTGGGATTTGGGATCTAAAACTAAGTATTAGCGTGTGCCTCTCCATGGGTAGTGGAGATGTTTAAACTACAACCCACAACTTGGGAATTACTGTGACCCCTGAAAAATGCGTGTGCTATGTTTCCCCACGTCCAGCACACACAGGAAGAAGTTTTCTGGGGTTGTGAGTGTGGGGAGGTTCCTCCAACAGACAGCAGCACCTGGGTTGTAATAGAATCCCTTCGCTTGACTTCCCTAAGTGTTTTCCTAGGCCTAGCAGTAAGCGATGGTGGGGGATGGGCTCTAAAGCCAAGTATTAGCGAGTGCATCTCTGTGGGTAGTGGAGGGTTTTAAACTACTTCCCCAACCTTGGAACACCTGTGCCCCATAAAGATGCGTGGAATCTGTTTCCCCACCTCCAGCACACACACGGAGACGTGCTCAGGTATCCTGATTGTGGGGAGGCTCCTCCAAATGACAGCAGCGCCTGGGTTCTAAAAGAATCCCTTAGCTTGTCTTCCCTGATGGCATGCCTAGGCTGGAGAGTGGGGGAAAGTGGGGGTTGGGCTCTAAACCAAGGATAAGCGAGAGCCTATCCATGGGATGTGGGTTTTTAACCTACAACCCACAACCATGGAATAAATGTTCCCCCTGAAAGATGCTTTGACTGTTTCCCTACATCCAGCACACACACGAAGATGTGTTCTTGCATTCTGAGTGTGGGGAAGTTCCTCAAACTGACAGCAGCACCTGGATTCTATTAGAATCCCTTAGCTTCTGTTCCCTGAGTGTTCTTTTAGGCCAGGCCATGAGGGAAAGCTGGGGGTTGGGCTTGGAGGCCACGTAGCAGTGAGTGCCCCCTGATCCATTGAGGAAGTACTTAGAGGACTTGTCCCTAAAGGGAACACCTTTTCCTGCAATCATCTGGGTGCAGTGGGGCTGCACATCTCTCCCACACCTAAGAATGTGTTCTGGAATTCTGAGTGCAGGGAAGTTCCTCCAACTGACAGCAGCGCCTGGGTTCTAATTGAATCCCTTTGCTTGTCTTCCCTGATGGAAAGCCTAGGCGGGAGTGCGGGGGAAAGTGTGGTTTGGGCTCCAAAACCAAGTATTGGCGATGACCTCTCTATGGTTTGTGGAGGTGTTTAAACTACATCCCTAACCTGGGAACACCTGTGCCCCCATAAAGATCCGTGGAGTCTGTTTCCACACCTCCAGCACACACACGAACACTTGCACAGTTATCCTGAGAGTGGGCAGCCTCCTCCAACTGAGAGCAGGGCCTTGGTTCTTATAAAATCGCTTAACTTGTCTACCCTGTTTGGTTGCCTGATACGGAGTGCTGGGGAAAGGGTGGGTTGGGCTCTAAATCCAAGTATTAGCGAGTGCTTCTCCATGGGATTTGGAGGTTATTAACCAAAAGCCCACAACATGGGAATACCTGTGCTCCTTGAAAAAAGCGTGGACTCTGTATCCCCACCACCAGAACACACATGAAGAAGTTTTCTGCTATCCTGAGTGTGGGCTGGCAATTTCAGGTGACAGAAGCGGCTGGGTTCTAATAGAATCCCTTAGCTTGTAATCCCTGAGTGTTTCCCTAGGACTGACTCTGAGAGAAACCTGGGGGTTGGGCTTTGAGGCCAAATAGTAGCGAGTGTCCCCGATGGACTGAGGAAGTATTTAGATGAATTCTCCATAAAGGGAAACACCTGAGCACCCATTCATCTGCGTGGAGTGGGGCTTCAAATCTCCCCACCACACAAGGTTGGGTTCCAGTATCCTGAGGGTGGGGTAGTTCCTCCAACTGACATCAGCGTCTTGGTTTGAATAGAATCCCTTTGCTTGTCTTCCCTGATGGTTTGCCTAGGCCAGTGTGTGGTTGAAAGTGGGATTTGGGATCTAAAACTAAGTATTAGCGTGTGCCTCTCCATGGGTAGTGGAGATGTTTAAACTACAACCCACAACTTGGGAATTACTGTGACCCCTGAAAAATGCGTGTGCTATGTTTCCCCACGTCCAGCACACACAGGAAGAAGTGTTCTGGGGTTGTGAGTGTGGGGAGGTTCCTCCAACAGACAGCAGCACCTGGGTTGTAATAGAATCCCTTCGCTTGACTTCCCTAAGTGTTTTCCTAGGCCTAGCAGTAAGCGATGGTGGGGGATGTGCTCTAAAGCCAAGTATTAGCGAGTGCATCTCTGTGGGTAGTGGAGGGTTTTAAACTACTTCCCCAACCTTGGAACACCTGTGCCCCATAAAGATGCGTGGAATCTGTTTCCCCACCTCCAGCACACACACGGAGACGTGCTCAGGTATCCTGATTGTGGGGAGGCTCCTCCAAATGACAGCAGCGCCTGGGTTCTAAAAGAATCCCTTAGCTTGTCTTCCCTGATGGCATGCCTAGGCTGGAGAGTGGGGGAAAGTGGGGGTTGGGCTCTAAACCAAGGATAAGCGAGAGCCTATCCATGGGATGTGGGTTTTTAACCTACAACCCACAACCATGGAATAAATGTGCCCCCTGAAAGATGCTTTGACTGTTTCCCTACATCCAGCACACACACGAAGATGTGTTCTTGCATTCTGAGTGTGGGGAAGTTCCTCAAACTGACAGCAGCACCTGGATTCTATTAGAATCCCTTAGCTTCTGTTCCCTGAGTGTTCTTTTAGGCCAGGCCATGAGGGAAAGCTGGGGGTTGGGCTTGGAGGCCACGTAGCAGTGAGTGCCCCCTGATCCATTGAGGAAGTACTTAGAGGACTTCTCCCTAAAGGGAACACCTTTTCCTGCATTCATCTGGGTGCAGTGGGGCTGCACATCTCTCCCACACCTAAGAATGTGTTCTGGAATTCTGAGTGCAGGGAAGTTCCTCCAACTGACAGCAGCGCCTGGGTTCTAATTGAATCCCTCTGCTTGTCTTCCCTGATGGAAAGCCTAGGCGGGAGTGCGGGGGAAAGTGTGGTTTGGGCTCCAAAACCAAGTATTGGCGATGACCTCTCTATGGTTTGTGGAGGTGTTTAAACTACATCCCTAACCTGGGAACACCTGTGCCCCCATAAAGATCCGTGGAGTCTGTTTCCACACCTCCAGCACACACACGAACACTTGCACAGTTATCCTGAGAGTGGGCAGCCTCCTCCAACTGAGAGCAGGGCCTTGGTTCTTATAAAATCGCTTAACTTGTCTACCCTGTTTGGTTGCCTGATACGGAGTGCTGGGGAAAGGGTGGGTTGGGCTCTAAATCCAAGTATTAGCGAGTGCTTCTCCATGGGATTTGGAGGTTATTAACCAAAAGCCCACAACATGGGAATACCTGTGCTCCTTGAAAAAAGCGTGGACTCTGTATCCCCACCACCAGAACACACATGAAGAAGTTTTCTGCTATCCTGAGTGTGGGCTGGCAATTTCAGGTGACAGAAGCGGCTGGGTTCTAATAGAATCCCTTAGCTTGTAATCCCTGAGTGTTTCCCTAGGACTGACTCTGAGAGAAACCTGGGGGTTGGGCTTTGAGGCCAAATAGTAGCGAGTGTCCCTGAAGGACTGAGGAAGTATTTAGATGAATTCTCCATAAAGGGAAACACCTGAGCACCCATTCATCTGCGTGGAGTGGGGCTTCAAATCTCCCCACCACACAAGGTTGGGTTCCAGTATCCTGAGGGTGGGGTAGTTCCTCCAACTGACATCAGCGTCTTGGTTTGAATAGAATCCCTTTGCTTGTCTTCCCTGATGGTTTGCCTAGGCCAGTGTGTGGTTGAAAGTGGGATTTGGGATCTAAAACTAAGTATTAGCGTGTGCCTCTCCATGGGTAGTGGAGATGTTTAAACTACAACCCACAACTTGGGAATTACTGTGACCCCTGAAAAATGCGTGTGCTATGTTTCCCCACGTCCAGCACACACAGGAAGAAGTGTTCTGGGGTTGTGAGTGTGGGGAGGTTCCTCCAACAGACAGCAGCACCTGGGTTGTAATAGAATCCCTTCCCCTGACTTCCCTAAGTGTTTTCCTAGGCCTAGCAGTAAGCGATGGTGGGGGATGGGCTCTAAAGCCAAGTATTAGCGAGTGCATCTCTGTGGGTAGTGGAGGGTTTTAAACTACTTCCCCAACCTTGGAACACCTGTGCCCCATAAAGATGCGTGGAATCTGTTTCCCCACCTCCAGCACACACACGGAGACGTGCTCAGGTATCCTGATTGTGGGGAGGCTCCTCCAAATGACAGCAGCGCCTGGGTTCTAAAAGAATCCCTTAGCTTGTCTTCCCTGATGGCATGCCTAGGCTGGAGAGTGGGGGAAAGTGGGGGTTGGGCTCTAAACCAAGGATAAGCGAGAGCCTATCCATGGGATGTGGGTTTTTAACCTACAACCCACAACCATGGAATAAATGTGCCCCCTGAAAGATGCTTTGACTGTTTCCCTACATCCAGCACACACACGAAGATGTGTTCTTGCATTCTGAGTGTGGGGAAGTTCCTCAAACTGACAGCAGCACCTGGATTCTATTAGAATCCCTTAGCTTCTGTTCCCTGAGTGTTCTTTTAGGCCAGGCCATGAGGGAAAGCTGGGGGTTGGGCTTGGAGGCCACGTAGCAGTGAGTGCCCCCTGATCCATTGAGGAAGTACTTAGAGGACTTGTCCCTAAATGGAACACCTTTTCCTGCATTCATCTGGGTGCAGTGGGGCTGCACATCTCTCCCACACCTAAGAATGTGTTCTGGAATTCTGAGTGCAGGGAAGTTCCTCCAACTGACAGCAGCGCCTGGGTTCTAATTGAATCCCTTTGCTTGTCTTCCCTGATGGAAAGCCTAGGCGGGAGTGCGGGGGAAAGTGTGGTTTGGGCTCCAAAACCAAGTATTGGCGATGACCTCTCTATGGTTTGTGGAGGTGTTTAAACTACATCCCTAACCTGGGAACACCTGTGCCCCCATAAAGATCCGTGGAGTCTGTTTCCACACCTCCAGCACACACACGAACACTTGCACAGTTATCCTGAGAGTGGGCAGCCTCCTCCAACTGAGAGCAGGGCCTTGGTTCTTATAAAATCGCTTAACTTGTCTACCCTGTTTGGTTGCCTGATACGGAGTGCTGGGGAAAGGGTGGGTTGGGCTCTAAATCCAAGTATTAGCGAGTGCTTCTCCATGGGATTTGGAGGTTATTAACCAAAAGCCCACAACATGGGAATACCTGTGCTCCTTGAAAAAAGCGTGGACTCTGTATCCCCACCACCAGAACACACATGAAGAAGTTTTCTGCTATCCTGAGTGTGGGCTGGCAATTTCAGGTGACAGAAGCGGCTGGGTTCTAATAGAATCCCTTAGCTTGTAATCCCTGAGTGTTTCCCTAGGACTGACTCTGAGAGAAACCTGGGGGTTGGGCTTTGAGGCCAAATAGTAGCGAGTGTCCCCGATGGACTGAGGAAGTATTTAGATGAATTCTCCATAAAGGGAAACACCTGAGCACCCATTCATCTGCGTGGAGTGGGGCTTCAAATCTCCCCACCACACAAGGTTGGGTTCCAGTATCCTGAGGGTGGGGTAGTTCCTCCAACTGACATCAGCGTCTTGGTTTGAATAGAATCCCTTTGCTTGTCTTCCCTGATGGTTTGCCTAGGCCAGTGTGTGGTTGAAAGTGGGATTTGGGATCTAAAACTAAGTATTAGCGTGTGCCTCTCCATGGGTAGTGGAGATGTTTAAACTACAACCCACAACTTGGGAATTACTGTGACCCCTGAAAAATGCGTGTGCTATGTTTCCCCACGTCCAGCACACACAGGAAGAAGTGTTCTGGGGTTGTGAGTGTGGGGAGGTTCCTCCAACAGACAGCAGCACCTGGGTTGTAATAGAATCCCTTCGCTTGACTTCCCTAAGTGTTTTCCTAGGCCTAGCAGTAAGCGATGGTGGGGGATGGGCTCTAAAGCCAAGTATTAGCGAGTGCATCTCTGTGGGTACTGGAGGGTTTTAAACTACTTCCCCAACCTTGGAACACCTGTGCCCCATAAAGATGCGTGGAATCTGTTTCCCCACCTCCAGCACACACACGGAGACGTGCTCAGGTATCCTGATTGTGGGGAGGCTCCTCCAAATGACAGCAGCGCCTGGGTTCTAAAAGAATCCCTTAGCTTGTCTTCCCTGATGGCATGCCTAGGCTGGAGAGTGGGGGAAAGTGGGGGTTGGGCTCTAAACCAAGGATAAGCGAGAGCCTATCCATGGGATGTGGGTTTTTAACCTACAACCCACAACCATGGAATAAATGTGCCCCCTGAAAGATGCTTTGACTGTTTCCCTACATCCAGCACACACACGAAGATGTGTTCTTGCATTCTGAGTGTGGGGAAGTTCCTCAAACTGACAGCAGCACCTGGATTCTATTAGAATCCCTTAGCTTCTGTTCCCTGAGTGTTCTTTTAGGCCAGGCCATGAGGGAAAGCTGGGGGTTGGGCTTGGAGGCCACGTAGCAGTGAGTGCCCCCTGATCCATTGAGGAAGTACTTAGAGGACTTCTCCCTAAAGGGAACACCTTTTCCTGCAATCATCTGGGTGCAGTGGGGCTGCACATCTCTCCCACACCTAAGAATGTGTTCTGGAATTCTGAGTGCAGGGAAGTTCCTCCAACTGACAGCAGCGCCTGGGTTCTAATTGAATCCCTTTGCTTGTCTTCCCTGATGGAAAGCCTAGGCGGGAGTGCGGGGGAAAGTGTGGTTTGGGCTCCAAAACCAAGTATTGGCGATGACCTCTCTATGGTTTGTGGAGGTGTTTAAACTACATCCCTAACCTGGGAACACCTGTGCCCCCATAAAGATCCGTGGAGTCTGTTTCCACACCTCCAGCACACACACGAACACTTGCACAGTTATCCTGAGAGTGGGCAGCCTCCTCCAACTGAGAGCAGGGCCTTGGTTCTTATAAAATCGCTTAACTTGTCTACCCTGTTTGGTTGCCTGATACGGAGTGCTGGGGAAAGGGTGGGTTGGGCTCTAAATCCAAGTATTAGCGAGTGCTTCTCCATGGGATTTGGAGGTTATTAACCAAAAGCCCACAACATGGGAATACCTGTGCTCCTTGAAAAAAGCGTGGACTCTGTATCCCCACCACCAGAACACACATGAAGAAGTTTTCTGCTATCCTGAGTGTGGGCTGGCAATTTCAGGTGACAGAAGCGGCTGGGTTCTAATAGAATCCCTTAGCTTGTAATCCCTGAGTGTTTCCCTAGGACTGACTCTGAGAGAAACCTGGGGGTTGGGCTTTGAGGCCAAATAGTAGCGAGTGTCCCCGATGGACTGAGGAAGTATTTAGATGAATTCTCCATAAAGGGAAACACCTGAGCACCCATTCATCTGCGTGGAGTGGGGCTTCAAATCTCCCCACCACACAAGGTTGGGTTCCAGTATCCTGAGGGTGGGGTAGTTCCTCCAACTGACATCAGCGTCTTGGTTTGAATAGAATCCCTTTGCTTGTCTTCCCTGATGGTTTGCCTAGGCCAGTGTGTGGTTGAAAGTGGGATTTGGGATCTAAAACTAAGTATTAGCGTGTGCCTCTCCATGGGTAGTGGAGATGTTTAAACTACAACCCACAACTTGGGAATTACTGTGACCCCTGAAAAATGCGTGTGCTATGTTTCCCCACGTCCAGCACACACAGGAAGAAGTGTTCTGGGGTTGTGAGTGTGGGGAGGTTCCTCCAACAGACAGCAGCACCTGGGTTGTAATAGAATCCCTTCGCTTGACTTCCCTAAGTGTTTTCCTAGGCCTAGCAGTAAGCGATGGTGGGGGATGGGCTCTAAAGCCAAGTATTAGCGAGTGCATCTCTGTGGGTACTGGAGGGTTTTAAACTACTTCCCCAACCTTGGAACACCTGTGCCCCATAAAGATGCGTGGAATCTGTTTCCCCACCTCCAGCACACACACGGAGACGTGCTCAGGTATCCTGATTGTGGGGAGGCTCCTCCAAATGACAGCAGCGCCTGGGTTCTAAAAGAATCCCTTAGCTTGTCTTCCCTGATGGCATGCCTAGGCTGGAGAGTGGGGGAAAGTGGGGGTTGGGCTCTAAACCAAGGATAAGCGAGAGCCTATCCATGGGATGTGGGTTTTTAACCTACAACCCACAACCATGGAATAAATGTGCCCCCTGAAAGATGCTTTGACTGTTTCCCTACATCCAGCACACACACGAAGATGTGTTCTTGCATTCTGAGTGTGGGGAAGTTCCTCAAACTGACAGCAGCACCTGGATTCTATTAGAATCCCTTAGCTTCTGTTCCCTGAGTGTTCTTTTAGGCCAGGCCATGAGGGAAAGCTGGGGGTTGGGCTTGGAGGCCACGTAGCAGTGAGTGCCCCCTGATCCATTGAGGAAGTACTTAGAGGACTTCTCCCTAAAGGGAACACCTTTTCCTGCATTCATCTGGGTGCAGTGGGGCTGCACATCTCTCCCACACCTAAGAATGTGTTCTGGAATTCTGAGTGCAGGGAAGTTCCTCCAACTGACAGCAGCGCCTGGGTTCTAATTGAATCCCTTTGCTTGTCTTCCCTGATGGAAAGCCTAGGCGGGAGTGCGGGGGAAAGTGTGGTTTGGGCTCCAAAACCAAGTATTGGCGATGACCTCTCTATTGTTTGTGGAGGTGTTTAAACTACATCCCTAACCTGGGAACACCTGTGCCCCCATAAAGATCCGTGGAGTCTGTTTCCACACCTCCAGCACACACACGAACACTTGCACAGTTATCCTGAGAGTGGGCAGCCTCCTCCAACTGAGAGCAGGGCCTTGGTTCTTATAAAATCGCTTAACTTGTCTACCCTGTTTGGTTGCCTGATACGGAGTGCTGGGGAAAGGGTGGGTTGGGCTCTAAATCCAAGTATTAGCGAGTGCTTCTCCATGGGATTTGGAGGTTATTAACCAAAAGCCCACAACATGGGAATACCTGTGCTCCTTGAAAAAAGCGTGGACTCTGTATCCCCACCACCAGAACACACATGAAGAAGTTTTCTGCTATCCTGAGTGTGGGCTGGCAATTTCAGGTGACAGAAGCGGCTGGGTTCTAATAGAATCCCTTAGCTTGTAATCCCTGAGTGTTTCCCTAGGACTGACTCTGAGAGAAACCTGGGGGTTGGGCTTTGAGGCCAAATAGTAGCGAGTGTCCCCGATGGACTGAGGAAGTATTTAGATGAATTCTCCATAAAGGGAAACACCTGAGCACCCATTCATCTGCGTGGAGTGGGGCTTCAAATCTCCCCACCACACAAGGTTGGGTTCCAGTATCCTGAGGGTGGGGTAGTTCCTCCAACTGACATCAGCGTCTTGGTTTGAATAGAATCCCTTTGCTTGTCTTCCCTGATGGTTTGCCTAGGCCAGTGTGTGGTTGAAAGTGGGATTTGGGATCTAAAACTAAGTATTAGCGTGTGCCTCTCCATGGGTAGTGGAGATGTTTAAACTACAACCCACAACTTGGGAATTACTGTGACCCCTGAAAAATGCGTGTGCTATGTTTCCCCACGTCCAGCACACACAGGAAGAAGTGTTCTGGGGTTGTGAGTGTGGGGAGGTTCCTCCAACAGACAGCAGCACCTGGGTTGTAATAGAATCCTTTCCCCTGACTTCCCTAAGTGTTTTCCTAGGCCTAGCAGTAAGCGATGGTGGGGGATGTGCTCTAAAGCCAAGTATTAGCGAGTGCATCTCTGTGGGTAGTGGAGGGTTTTAAACTACTTCCCCAACCTTGGAACACCTGTGCCCCATAAAGATGCGTGGAATCTGTTTCCCCACCTCCAGCACACACACGGAGTCGTGCTCAGGTATCCTGATTGTGGGGAGGCTCCTCCAAATGACAGCAGCGCCTGGGTTCTAAAAGAATCCCTTAGCTTGTCTTCCCTGATGGCATGCCTAGGCTGGAGAGTGGGGGAAAGTGGGGGTTGGGCTCTAAACCAAGGATAAGCGAGAGCCTATCCATGGGATGTGGGTTTTTAACCTACAACCCACAACCATGGAATAAATGTGCCCCCTGAAAGATGCTTTGACTGTTTCCCTACATCCAGCACACACACGAAGATGTGTTCTTGCATTCTGAGTGTGGGGAAGTTCCTCAAACTGACAGCAGCACCTGGATTCTATTAGAATCCCTTAGCTTCTGTTCCCTGAGTGTTCTTTTAGGCCAGGCCATGAGGGAAAGCTGGGGGTTGGGCTTGGAGGCCACGTAGCAGTGAGTGCCCCCTGATCCATTGAGGAAGTACTTAGAGGACTTCTCCCTAAAGGGAACACCTTTTCCTGCATTCATCTGGGTGCAGTGGGGCTGCACATCTCTCCCACACCTAAGAATGTGTTCTGGAATTCTGAGTGCAGGGAAGTTCCTCCAACTGACAGCAGCGCCTGGGTTCTAATTGAATCCCTTTGCTTGTCTTCCCTGATGGAAAGCCTAGGCGGGAGTGCGGGGGAAAGTGTGGTTTGGGCTCCAAAACCAAGTATTGGCGATGACCTCTCTATGGTTTGTGGAGGTGTTTAAACTACATCCCTAACCTGGGAACACCTGTGCCCCCATAAAGATCCGTGGAGTCTGTTTCCACACCTCCAGCACACACACGAACACTTGCACAGTTATCCTGAGAGTGGGCAGCCTCCTCCAACTGAGAGCAGGGCCTTGGTTCTTATAAAATCGCTTAACTTGTCTACCCTGTTTGGTTGCCTGATACGGAGTGCTGGGGAAAGGGTGGGTTGGGCTCTAAATCCAAGTATTAGCGAGTGCTTCTCCATGGGATTTGGAGGTTATTAACCAAAAGCCCACAACATGGGAATACCTGTGCTCCTTGAAAAAAGCGTGGACTCTGTATCCCCACCACCAGAACACACATGAAGAAGTTTTCTGCTATCCTGAGTGTGGGCTGGCAATTTCAGGTGACAGAAGCGGCTGGGTTCTAATAGAATCCCTTAGCTTGTAATCCCTGAGTGTTTCCCTAGGACTGACTCTGAGAGAAACCTGGGGGTTGGGCTTTGAGGCCAAATAGTAGCGAGTGTCCCCGATGGACTGAGGAAGTATTTAGATGAATTCTCCATAAAGGGAAACACCTGAGCACCCATTCATCTGCGTGGAGTGGGGCTTCAAATCTCCCCACCACACAAGGTTGGGTTCCAGTATCCTGAGGGTGGGGTAGTTCCTCCAACTGACATCAGCGTCTTGGTTTGAATAGAATCCCTTTGCTTGTCTTCCCTGATGGTTTGCCTAGGCCAGTGTGTGGTTGAAAGTGGGATTTGGGATCTAAAACTAAGTATTAGCGTGTGCCTCTCCATGGGTAGTGGAGATGTTTAAACTACAACCCACAACTTGGGAATTACTGTGACCCCTGAAAAATGCGTGTGCTATGTTTCCCCACGTCCAGCACACACAGGAAGAAGTGTTCTGGGGTTGTGAGTGTGGGGAGGTTCCTCCAACAGACAGCAGCACCTGGGTTGTAATAGAATCCCTTCGCTTGACTTCCCTAAGTGTTTTCCTAGGCCTAGCAGTAAGCGATGGTGGGGGATGGGCTCTAAAGCCAAGTATTAGCGAGTGCATCTCTGTGGGTAGTGGAGGGTTTTAAACTACTTCCCCAACCTTGGAACACCTGTGCCCCATAAAGATGCGTGGAATCTGTTTCCCCACCTCCAGCACACACACGGAGTCGTGCTCAGGTATCCTGATTGTGGGGAGGCTCCTCCAAATGACAGCAGCGCCTGGGTTCTAAAAGAATCCCTTAGCTTGTCTTCCCTGATGGCATGCCTAGGCTGGAGAGTGGGGGAAAGTGGGGGTTGGGCTCTAAACCAAGGATAAGCGAGAGCCTATCCATGGGATGTGGGTTTTTAACCTACAACCCACAACCATGGAATAAATGTGCCCCCTGAAAGATGCTTTGACTGTTTCCCTACATCCAGCACACACACGAAGAAGTGTTCTTGCATTCTGAGTGTGGGGAAGTTCCTCAAACTGACAGCAGCACCTGGATTCTATTAGAATCCCTTAGCTTCTGTTCCCTGAGTGTTCTTTTAGGCCAGGCCATGAGGGAAAGCTGGGGGTTGGGCTTGGAGGCCACGTAGCAGTGAGTGCCCCCTGATCCATTGAGGAAGTACTTAGAGGACTTCTCCCTAAAGGGAACACCTTTTCCTGCATTCATCTGGGTGCAGTGGGGCTGCACATCTCTCCCACACCTAAGAATGTGTTCTGGAATTCTGAGTGCAGGGAAGTTCCTCCAACTGACAGCAGCGCCTGGGTTCTAATTGAATCCCTTTGCTTGTCTTCCCTGATGGAAAGCCTAGGCGGGAGTGCGGGGGAAAGTGTGGTTTGGGCTCCAAAACCAAGTATTGGCGATGACCTCTCTATGGTTTGTGGAGGTGTTTAAACTACATCCCTAACCTGGGAATACCTGTGCCCCAATAAAGATCCGTGGAGTCTGTTTCCACACCTCCAGCACACACACGAACACTTGCACAGTTATCCTGAGAGTGGGCAGCATCCTCCAACTGAGAGCAGGGCCTTGGTTCTTATAAAATCGCTTAACTAGTCTACCCTGTTTGGTTGCCTGATACGGAGTGCTGGGGAAAGGGTGGGTTGGGCTCTAAATCCAAGTATTAGCGAGTGCTTCTCCATGGGATTTGGAGGTTATTAACCAAAAGCCCACAACATGGGAATACCTGTGCTCCTTGAAAAAAGCGTGGACTCTGTATCCCCACCACCAGAACACACATGAAGAAGTTTTCTGCTATCCTGAGTGTGGGCTGGCAATTTCAGGTGACAGAAGCGGCTGGGTTCTAATAGAATCCCTTAGCTTGTAATCCCTGAGTGTTTCCCTAGGACTGACTCTGAGAGAAACCTGGGGGTTGGGCTTTGAGGCCAAATAGTAGCGAGTGTCCCCGATGGACTGAGGAAGTATTTAGATGAATTCTCCATAAAGGGAAACACCTGAGCACCCATTCATCTGCGTGGAGTGGGGCTTCAAATCTCCCCACCACACAAGGTTGGCTTCCAGTATCCTGAGGGTGGGGTAGTTCCTCCAACTGACATCAGCGTCTTGGTTTGAATAGAATCCCTTTGCTTGTCTTCCCTGATGGTTTGCCTAGGCCAGTGTGTGGTTGAAAGTGGGATTTGGGATCTAAAACTAAGTATTAGCGTGTGCCTCTCCATGGGTAGTGGAGATGTTTAAACTACAACCCACAACTTGGGAATTACTGTGACCCCTGAAAAATGCGTGTGCTATGTTTCCCCACGTCCAGCACACACAGGAAGAAGTGTTCTGGGGTTGTGAGTGTGGGGAGGTTCCTCCAACAGACAGCAGCACCTGGGTTGTAATAGAATCCCTTAGCTTGACTTCCCTAAGTGTTTTCCTAGGCCTAGCAGTAAGCGATGGTGGGGGATGGGCTCTAAAGCCAAGTATTAGCGAGTGCATCTCTGTGGGTAGTGGAGGGTTTTAAACTACTTCCCCAACCTTGGAACACCTGTGCCCCATAAAGATGCGTGGAATCTGTTTCCCCACCTCCAGCACACACACGGAGTCGTGCTCAGGTATCCTGTTTGTGGGGAGGCTCCTCCAAATGACAGCAGCACCTGGGTTCTAAAAGAATCCCTTAGCTTGTCTTCCCTGATGGCATGCCTAGGCTGGAGAGTGGGGGAAAGTGGGGGTTGGGCTCTAAACCAAGTATAAGCGAGAGCCTATCCATGGGATGTGGGTTTTTAACCTACAACCCACAACCATGGAATAAATGTGCCCCCTGAAAGATGCTTTGACTGTTTCCCTACATCCAGCACACACACGAAGATGTGTTCTGGTATTCTGAGTGTGGGGATGTTCCTCAAACTGACAGCAGCACCTGGATTCTGTTAGTATCCCTTAGCTTCTGTTCCCTGAGTGTTCTTTTAGGCCAGGCCATGAGGGAAAGCTGGGGGTTGGGCTTGGAGGCCACGTAGCAGTGAGTGCCCCCTGATCCATTGAGGAAGTACTTAGAGGACTTCTCCCTAAAGGGAACACCTTTTCCTGCATTCATCTGGGTGCAGTGGGGCTGCACATCTCTCCCACACCTAAGAATGTGTTCTGGAATTCTGAGTGCAGGGAAGTTCCTCCAACTGACAGCAGGGCCTGGGATCTAATTGAATCCCTTTGCTTGTCTTCCCTGATGGAAAGCCTAGGCGGGAGTGCGGGGGAAAGTGTGGTTTGGGCTCCAAAACCAAGTATTTGCGATGACCTCTCTATGGTTTGTGGAGGTGTTTAAATTACATCCCTAACCTGGGAACACCTGTGCCCCCATAAAGATCCGTGGAGTCTGTTTCCACACCTCCAGCACACACACGAACACTTGCACAGTTATCCTGAGAGTGGGCAGCCTCCTCCAACTGAGTGCAGGGCCTTGGTTCTTATAAAATCGCTTAACTTGTCTACCCTGTTTGGTTGCCTGATACGGAGTGCTGGGGAAAGGGTGGGTTGGGCTCTAAATCCAAGTATTAGCGAGTGCTTCTCCATGGGATTTGGAGGTTATTAACCAAAAGCCCACAACATGGGAATACCTGTGCTCCTTGAAAAAAGCGTGGACTCTGTATCCCCACCACCAGAACACACATGAAGAAGTTTTCTGCTATCCTGAGTGTGGGCTGGCAATTTCAGGTGACAGAAGCGGCTGTGTTCTAATAGAAACCCTTAGCTTGTAATCCCTGAGTGTTTCCCTAGGACTGACTCTGAGAGAAACCTGGGGGTTGGGCTTTGAGGCCAAATAGTAGCGAGTGTCCCCGATGGACTGAGGAAGTATTTAGATGAATTCTCCATAAAGGGAAACACCTGAGCACCCATTCATCTGCGTGGAGTGGGGCTTCAAATCTCCCCACCACACAAGGTTTGGTTCCAGTATCCTGAGGGTGGGGTAGTTCCTCCAACTGACATCAGCTTCTTGGTTTGAATAGAATCCCTTTGCTTGTCTTCCCTGATGGTTTGCCTAGGCCAGTGTGTGGTTGAAAGTGGGATTTGGGATCTAAAACTAAGTATTAGCGTGTGCCTCTCCATGGGTAGTGGAGATGTTTAAACTACAACCCACAACTTGGGAATTACTGTGACCCCTGAAAAATGCGTGTGCTATGTTTCCCCACGTCCAGCACACACAGGAAGAAGTGTTCTGGGGTTGTGAGTGTGGGGAGGTTCCTCCAACAGACAGCAGCACCTGGGTTGTAATAGAATCCCTTAGCTTGACTTCCCTAAGTGTTTTCCTAGGCCTAGCAGTAAGCGATGGTGGGGGATGGGCTCTAAAGCCAAGTATTAGCGAGTGCATCTCTGTGGGTAGTGGAGGGTTTTAAACTACTTCCCCAACCTTGGAACACCTGTGCCCCATAAAGATGCGTGGAATCTGTTTCCCCACCTCCAGCACACACACGGAGTCGTGCTCAGGTATCCTGATTGTGGGGAGGCTCCTCCAAATGACAGCAGCGCCTGGGTTCTAAAAGAATCCCTTAGCTTGTCTTCCCTGATGGCATGCCTAGGCTGGAGAGTGGGGGAAAGTGGGGGTTGGGCTCTAAACCAAGGATAAGCGAGAGCCTATCCATGGGATGTGGGTTTTTAACCTACAACCCACAACCATGGAATAAATGTGCCCCCTGAAAGATGCTTTGACTGTTTCCCTACATCCAGCACACACACGAAGATGTGTTCTTGCATTCTGAGTGTGGGGAAGTTCCTCAAACTGACAGCAGCACCTGGATTCTATTAGAATCCCTTAGCTTCTGTTCCCTGAGTGTTCTTTTAGGCCAGGCCATGAGGGAAAGCTGGGGGTTGGGCTTGGAGGCCACGTAGCAGTGAGTGCCCCCTGATCCATTGAGGAAGTACTTAGAGGACTTGTCCCTAAAGGGAACACCTTTTCCTGCATTCATCTGGGTGCAGTGGGGCTGCACATCTCTCCCACACCTAAGAATGTGTTCTGGAATTCTGAGTGCAGGGAAGTTCCTCCAACTGACAGCAGCGCCTGGGATCTAATTGAATCCCTTTGCTTGTCTTCCCTGATGGAAAGCCTAGGCGGGAGTGCGGGGGAAAGTGTGGTTTGGGCTCCAAAACCAAGTATTTGCGATGACCTCTCTATGGTTTGTAGAGGTGTTTAAATTACATCCCTAACCTGGGAACACCTGTGCCCCCATAAAGATCCGTGGAGTCTGTTTCCACACCTCCAGCACACACACGAACACTTGCACAGTTATCCTGAGAGTGGGCAGCCTCCTCCAACTGAGAGCAGGGCCTTGGTTCTTATAAAATCGCTTAACTTGTCTACCCTGTTTGGTTGCCTGATACGGAGTGCTGGGGAAAGGGTGGGTTGGGCTCTAAATCCAAGTATTAGCGCGTGCTTCTCCATGGGATTTGGAGGTTATTAACCAAAAGCCCACAACATGGGAATACCTGTGCTCCTTGAAAAAAGCGTGGACTCTGTATCCCCACCACCAGAACACACATGAAGAAGTTTTCTGCTATCCTGAGTGTGGGCTGGCAATTTCAGGTGACAGAAGCGGCTGGGTTCTAATAGAATCCCTTAGCTTGTAATCCCTGAGTGTTTCCCTAGGACTGACTCTGAGAGAAACCTGGGGGTTGGGCTTTGAGGCCAAATAGTAGCGAGTGTCCCCGATGGACTGAGGAAGTATTTAGATGAATTCTCCATAAAGGGAAACACCTGAGCACCCATTCATCTGCGTGGAGTGGGGCTTCAAATCTCCCCACCACACAAGGTTGGGTTCCAGTATCCTGAGGGTGGGGTAGTTCCTCCAACTGACATCAGCGTCTTGGTTTGAATAGAATCCCTTTGCTTGTCTTCCCTGATGGTTTGCCTAGGCCAGTGTGTGGTTGAAAGTGGGATTTGGGATCTAAAACTAAGTATTAGCGTGTGCCTCTCCATGGGTAGTGGAGATGTTTAAACTACAACCCACAACTTGGGAATTACTGTGACCCCTGAAAAATGCGTGTGCTATGTTTCCCCACGTCCAGCACACACAGGAAGAAGTGTTCTGGGGTTGTGAGTGTGGGGAGGTTCCTCCAACAGACAGCAGCACCTGGGTTGTAATAGAATCCCTTCGCTTGACTTCCCTAAGTGTTTTCCTAGGCCTAGCAGTAAGCGATGGTGGGGGATGGGCTCTAAAGCCAAGTATTAGCGAATGCATCTCTGTGGGTAGTGGAGGGTTTTAAACTACTTCCCCAACCTTGGAACACCTGTGCCCCATAAAGATGCGTGGAATCTGTTTCCCCACCTCCAGCACACACACGGAGTCGTGCTCAGGTATCCTGATTGTGGGGAGGCTCCTCCAAATGACAGCAGCGCCTGGGTTCTAAAAGAATCCCTTAGCTTGTCTTCCCTGATGGCATGCCTAGGCTGGAGAGTGGGGGAAAGTGGGGGTTGGGCTCTAAACCAAGGATAAGCGAGAGCCTATCCATGGGATGTGGGTTTTTAACCTACAACCCACAACCATGGAATAAATGTGCCCCCTGAAAGATGCTTTGACTGTTTCCCTACATCCAGCACACACACGAAGATGTGTTCTTGCATTCTGAGTGTGGGGAAGTTCCTCAAACTGACAGCAGCACCTGGATTCTATTAGAATCCCTTAGCTTCTGTTCCCTGAGTGTTCTTTTAGGCCAGGCCATGAGGGAAAGCTGGGGGTTGGGCTTGGAGGCCACGTAGCAGTGAGTGCCCCCTGATCCATTGAGGAAGTACTTAGAGGACTTGTCCCTAAAGGGAACACCTTTTCCTGCATTCATCTGGGTGCAGTGGGGCTGCACATCTCTCCCACACCTAAGAATGTGTTCTGGAATTCTGAGTGCAGGGAAGTTCCTCCAACTGACAGCAGCGCCTGGGTTCTAATTGAATCCCTTTGCTTGTCTTCCCTGATGGAAAGCCTAGGCGGGAGTGCGGGGGAAAGTGTGGTTTGGGCTCCAAAACCAAGTATTGGCGATGACCTCTCTATGGTTTGTGGAGGTGTTTAAACTACATCCCTAACCTGGGAATACCTGTGCCCCAATAAAGATCCGTGGAGTCTGTTTCCACACCTCCAGCACACACACGAACACTTGCACAGTTATCCTGAGAGTGGGCAGCCTCCTCCAACTGAGAGCAGGGCCTTGGTTCTTATAAAATCGCTTAACTTGTCTACCCTGTTTGGTTGCCTGATACGGAGTGCTGGGGAAAGGGTGGGTTGGGCTCTAAATCCAAGTATTAGCGCGTGCTTCTCCATGGGATTTGGAGGTTATTAACCAAAAGCCCACAACATGGGAATACCTGTGCTCCTTGAAAAAAGCGTGGACTCTGTATCCCCACCACCAGAACACACATGAAGAAGTTTTCTGCTATCCTGAGTGTGGGCTGGCAATTTCAGGTGACAGAAGCGGCTGGGTTCTAATAGAATCCCTTAGCTTGTAATCCCTGAGTGTTTCCCTAGGACTGACTCTGAGAGAAACCTGGGGGTTGGGCTTTGAGGCCAAATAGTAGCGAGTGTCCCCGATGGACTGAGGAAGTATTTAGATGAATTCTCCATAAAGGGAAACACCTGAGCACCCATTCATCTGCGTGGAGTGGGGCTTCAAATCTCCCCACCACACAAGGTTGGGTTCCAGTATCCTGAGGGTGGGGTAGTTCCTCCAACTGACATCAGCGTCTTGGTTTGAATAGAATCCCTTTGCTTGTCTTCCCTGATGGTTTGCCTAGGCCAGTGTGTGGTTGAAAGTGGGATTTGGGATCTAAAACTAAGTATTAGCGTGTGCCTCTCCATGGGTAGTGGAGATGTTTAAACTACAACCCACAACTTGGGAATTACTGTGACCCCTGAAAAATGCGTGTGCTATGTTTCCCCACGTCCAGCACACACAGGAAGAAGTGTTCTGGGGTTGTGAGTGTGGGGAGGTTCCTCCAACAGACAGCAGCACCTGGGTTGTAATAGAATCCCTTCGCTTGACTTCCCTAAGTGTTTTCCTAGGCCTAGCAGTAAGCGATGGTGGGGGATGGGCTCTAAAGCCAAGTATTAGCGAGTGCATCTCTGTGGGTAGTGGAGGGTTTTAAACTACTTCCCCAACCTTGGAACACCTGTGCCCCATAAAGATGCGTGGAATCTGTTTCCCCACCTCCAGCACACACACGGAGTCGTGCTCAGGTATCCTGATTGTGGGGAGGCTCCTCCAAATGACAGCAGCGCCTGGGTTCTAAAAGAATCCCTTAGCTTGTCTTCCCTGATGGCATGCCTAGGCTGGAGAGTGGGGGAAAGTGGGGGTTGGGCTCTAAACCAAGGATAAGCGAGAGCCTATCCATGGGATGTGGGTTTTTAACCTACAACCCACAACCATGGAATAAATGTGCCCCCTGAAAGATGCTTTGACTGTTTCCCTACATCCAGCACACACACGAAGATGTGTTCTTGCATTCTGAGTGTGGGGAAGTTCCTCAAACTGACAGCAGCACCTGGATTCTATTAGAATCCCTTAGCTTCTGTTCCCTGAGTGTTCTTTTAGGCCAGGCCATGAGGGAAAGCTGGGGGTTGGGCTTGGAGGCCACGTAGCAGTGAGTGCCCCCTGATCCATTGAGGAAGTACTTAGAGGACTTCTCCCTAAAGGGAACACCTTTTCCTGCATTCATCTGGGTGCAGTGGGGCTGCACATCTCTCCCACACCTAAGAATGTGTTCTGGAATTCTGAGTGCAGGGAAGTTCCTCCAACTGACAGCAGCGCCTGGGTTCTAATTGAATCCCTTTGCTTGTCTTCCCTGATGGAAAGCCTAGGCGGGAGTGCGGGGGAAAGTGTGGTTTGGGCTCCAAAACCAAGTATTGGCGATGACCTCTCTATGGTTTGTGGAGGTGTTTAAACTACATCCCTAACCTGGGAATACCTGTGCCCCCATAAAGATCCGTGGAGTCTGTTTCCACACCTCCAGCACACACACGAACACTTGCACAGTTATCCTGAGAGTGGGCAGCCTCCTCCAACTGAGAGCAGGGCCTTGGTTCTTATAAAATCGCTTAACTTGTCTACCCTGTTTGGTTGCCTGATACGGAGTGCTGGGGAAAGGGTGGGTTGGGCTCTAAATCCAAGTATTAGCGAGTGCTTCTCCATGGGATTTGGAGGTTATTAACCAAAAGCCCACAACATGGGAATACCTGTGCTCCTTGAAAAAAGCGTGGACTCTGTATCCCCACCACCAGAACACACATGAAGAAGCTTTCTGCTATCCTGAGTGTGGGCTGGCAATTTCAGGTGACAGAAGCGGCTGGGTTCTAATAGAATCCCTTAGCTTGTAATCCCTGAGTGTTTCCCTAGGACTGACTCTGAGAGAAACCTGGGGGTTGGGCTTTGAGGCCAAATAGTAGCGAGTGTCCCCGATGGACTGAGGAAGTATTTAGATGAATTCTCCATAAAGGGAAACACCTGAGCACCCATTCATCTGCGTGGAGTGGGGCTTCAAATCTCCCCACCACACAAGGTTGGGTTCCAGTATCCTGAGGGTGGGGTAGTTCCTCCAACTGACATCAGCGTCTTGGTTTGAATAGAATCCCTTTGCTTGTCTTCCCTGATGGTTTGCCTAGGCCAGTGTGTGGTTGAAAGTGGGATTTGGGATCTAAAACTAAGTATTAGCGTGTGCCTCTCCATGGGTAGTGGAGATGTTTAAACTACAACCCACAACTTGGGAATTACTGTGACCCCTGAAAAATGCGTGTGCTATGTTTCCCCACGTCCAGCACACACAGGAAGAAGTGTTCTGGGGTTGTGAGTGTGGGGAGGTTCCTCCAACAGACAGCAGCACCTGGGTTGTAATAGAATCCCTTCGCTTGACTTCCCTAAGTGTTTTCCTAGGCCTAGCAGTAAGCGATGGTGGGGGATGGGCTCTAAAGCCAAGTATTAGCGAGTGCATCTCTGTGGGTAGTGGAGGGTTTTAAACTACTTCCCCAACCTTGGAACACCTGTGCCCCATAAAGATGCGTGGAATCTGTTTCCCCACCTCCAGCACACACACGGAGTCGTGCTCAGGTATCCTGATTGTGGGGAGGCTCCTCCAAATGACAGCAGCGCCTGGGTTCTAAAAGAATCCCTTAGCTTGTCTTCCCTGATGGCATGCCTAGGCTGGAGAGTGGGGGAAAGTGGGGGTTGGGCTCTAAACCAAGGATAAGCGAGAGCTTATCCATGGGATGTGGGTTTTTAACCTACAACCCACAACCATGGAATAAATGTGCCCCCTGAAAGATGCTTTGACTGTTTCCCTACATCCAGCACACACACGAAGATGTGTTCTTGCATTCTGAGTGTGGGGAAGTTCCTCAAACTGACAGCAGCACCTGGATTCTATTAGAATCCCTTAGCTTCTGTTCCCTGAGTGTTCTTTTAGGCCAGGCCATGAGGGAAAGCTGGGGGTTGGGCTTGGAGGCCACGTAGCAGTGAGTGCCCCCTGATCCATTGAGGAAGTACTTAGAGGACTTCTCCCTAAAGGGAACACCTTTTCCTGCATTCATCTGGGTGCAGTGGGGCTGCACATCTCTCCCACACCTAAGAATGTGTTCTGGAATTCTGAGTGCAGGGAAGTTCCTCCAACTGACAGCAGCGCCTGGGTTCTAATTGAATCCCTTTGCTTGTCTTCCCTGATGGAAAGCCTAGGCGGGAGTGCGGGGGAAAGTGTGGTTTGGGCTCCAAAACCAAGTATTGGCGATGACCTCTCTATGGTTTGTGGAGGTGTTTAAACTTCATCCCTAACCTGGGAATACCTGTGCCCCAATAAAGATCCGTGGAGTCTGTTTCCACACCTCCAGCACACACACGAACACTTGCACAGTTATCCTGAGAGTGGGCAGCCTCCTCCAACTGAGAGCAGGGCCTTGGTTCTTATAAAATCGCTTAACTTGTCTACCCTGTTTGGTTGCCTGATACGGAGTGCTGGGGAAAGGGTGGGTTGGGCTCTAAATCCAAGTATTAGCGAGTGTTTCTCCATGGGATTTGGAGGTTATTAACCAAAAGCCCACAACATGGGAATACCTGTGCTCCTTGAAAAAAGCGTGGACTCTGTATCCCCACCACCAGAACACACATGAAGAAGTTTTCTGCTATCCTGAGTGTGGGCTGGCAATTTCAGGTGACAGAAGCGGCTGGGTTCTAATAGAATCCCTTAGCTTGTAATCCCTGAGTGTTTCCCTAGGACTGACTCTGAGAGAAACCTGGGGGTTGGGCTTTGAGGCCAAATAGTAGCGAGTGTCCCCGATGGACTGAGGAAGTATTTAGATGAATTCTCCATAAAGGGAAACACCTGAGCACCCATTCATCTGCGTGGAGTGGGGCTTCAAATCTCCCCACCACACAAGGTTGGGTTCCAGTATCCTGAGGGTGGGGTAGTTCCTCCAACTGACATCAGCGTCTTGGTTTGAATAGAATCCCTTTGCTTGTCTTCCCTGATGGTTTGCCTAGGCCAGTGTGTGGTTGAAAGTGGGATTTGGGATCTAAAACTAAGTATTAGCGTGTGCCTCTCCATGGGTAGTGGAGATGTTTAAACTACAACCCACAACTTGGGAATTACTGTGACCCCTGAAAAATGCGTGTGCTATGTTTCCCCACGTCCAGCACACACAGGAAGAAGTGTTCTGGGGTTGTGAGTGTGGGGAGGTTCCTCCAACAGACAGCAGCACCTGGGTTGTAATAGAATCCCTTCGCTTGACTTCCCTAAGTGTTTTCCTAGGCCTAGCAGTAAGCGATGGTGGGGGATGGGCTCTAAAGCCAAGTATTAGCGAGTGCATCTCTGTGGGTAGTGGAGGGTTTTAAACTACTTCCCCAACCTTGGAACACCTGTGCCCCATAAAGATGCGTGGAATCTGTTTCCCCACCTCCAGCAAACACACGGAGTCGTGCTCAGGTATCCTGATTGTGGGGAGGCTCCTCCAAATGACAGCAGCGCCTGGGTTCTAAAAGAATCCCTTAGCTTGTCTTCCCTGATGGCATGCCTAGGCTGGAGAGTGGGGGAAAGTGGGGGTTGGGCTCTAAACCAAGTATAAGCGAGAGCCTATCCATGGGATGTGGGTTTTTAACCTACAACCCACAACCATGGAATAAATGTGCCCCCTGAAAGATGCTTTGACTTTTTCCCTACATCCAGCACACACACGAAGATGTGTTCTGGTATTCTGAGTGTGGGGATGTTCCTCAAACTGACAGCAGCACCTGGATTCTATTAGTATCCCTTAGCTTCTGTTCCCGGAGTGTTTTCTTAAACCAGGCCATGAGGGAAAGCTGGGGGTTGGGCTTGGAGGCCACGTAGCAGTGAGTGCCCCCTGATCCATTGAGGAAGTACTTAGAGGACTTCTCCCTAAAGGGAACACCTTTTCCTGCATTCATCTGGGTGCAGTGGGGCTGCACATCTCTCCCACACCTAAGAATGTGTTCTGGAATTCTGAGTACAGGGAAGTTCCTCCAACTGACAGCAGCGCCTGGGTTCTAATTGAATCCCTTTGCTTGTCTTCCCTGATGGAAAGCCTAGGCGGGAGTGCGGGGGAAAGTGTGGTTTGGGCTCCAAAACCAAGTATTTGCGATGACCTCTCTATGGTTTGTGGAGGTGTTTAAACTACATCCCTAACCTGGGAACACCTGTGCCCCCATAAAGATCCGTGGAGTCTGTTTCCACACCTCCAGCACACACACGAACACTTGCACAGTTATCCTGAGAGTGGGCAGCCTCCTCCAACTGAGAGCAGGGCCTTGGTTCTTATAAAATCGCTTAACTTGTCTACCCTGTTTGGTTGCCTGATACGGAGTGCTGGGGAAAGGGTGGGTTGGGCTCTAAATCCAAGTATTAGCGAGTGCTTCTCCATGGGATTTGGAGGTTATTAACCAAAAGCCCACAACATGGGAATACCTGTGCTCCTTGAAAAAAGCGTGGACTCTGTATCCCCACCACCAGAACACACATGAAGAAGTTTTCTGCTATCCTGAGTGTGGGCTGGCAATTTCAGGTGACAGAAGCGGCTGGGTTCTAATAGAATCCCTTAGCTTGTAATCCCTGAGTGTTTCCCTAGGACTGACTCTGAGAGAAACCTGGGGGTTGGGCTTTGAGGCCAAATAGTAGCGAGTGTCCCCGATGGACTGAGGAAGTATTTAGATGAATTCTCCATAAAGGGAAACACCTGAGCACCCATTCATCTGCGTGGAGTGGGGCTTCAAGTCTCCCCACCACACAAGGTTGGGTTCCAGTATCCTGAGGGTGGGGTAGTTCCTCCAACTGACATCAGCGTCTTGGTTTGAATAGAATCCCTTTGCTTGTCTTCCCTGATGGTTTGCCTAGGCCAGTGTGTGGTTGAAAGTGGGATTTGGGATCTAAAACTAAGTATTAGCGTGTGCCTCTCCATGGGTAGTGGAGATGTTTAAACTACAACCCACAACTTGGGAATTACTGTGACCCCTGAAAAATGCGTGTGCTATGTTTCCCCACGTCCAGCACACACAGGAAGAAGTGTTCTGGGGTTGTGAGTGTGGGGAGGTTCCTCCAACAGACAGCAGCAGCTGGGTTGTAATAGAATCCCTTCGCTTGACTTCCCTAAGTGTTTTCCTAGGCCTAGCAGTAAGCGATGGTGGGGGATGGGCTCTAAAGCCAAGTATTAGCGAGTGCATCTCTGTGGGTAGTGGAGGGTTTTAAACTACTTCCCCAAACTTGGAACACCTGTGCCCCATAAAGATGCGTGGAATCTGTTTCCCCACCTCCAGCAAACACACGGAGTCGTGCTCAGGTATCCTGATTGTGGGGAGGCTCCTCCAAATGACAGCAGCGCCTGGGTTCTAAAAGAATCCCTTAGCTTGTCTTCCCTGATGGCATGCCTAGGCTGGAGAGTGGGGGAAAGTGGGGGTTGGGCTCTAAACCAAGTATAAGCGAGAGCCTATCCATGGGATGTGGGTTTTTAACCTACAACCCACAACCATGGAATAAATGTGCCCCCTGAAAGATGCTTTGACTTTTTCCCTACATCCAGCACACACACGAAAATGTGTTCTGGTATTCTGAGTGTGGGGATGTTCCTCAAACTGACAGCAGCACCTGGATTCTATTAGTATCCCTTAGCTTCTGTTCCCGGAGTGTTTTCTTAAACCAGGCCATGAGGGAAAGCTGGGGGTTGGGCTTGGAGGCCACGTAGCAGTGAGTGCCCCCTGATCCATTGAGGAAGTACTTAGAGGACTTCTCCCTAAAGGGAACACCTTTTCCTGCATTCATCTAGGTGCAGTGGGGCTGCACATCTCTCCCACACCTAAGAATGTGTTCTGGAATTCTGAGTACAGGGAAGTTCCTCCAACTGACAGCAGCGCCTGGGTTCTAATTGAATCCCTTTGCTTGTCTTCCCTGATGGAAAGCCTAGGCGGGAGTGCGGGGGAAAGTGTGGTTTGGGCTCCAAAACCAAGTATTTGCGGTGACCTATCTATGGTTTGTGGAGGTGTTTAAACTACATCCCTAACCTGGGAACACCTGTGCCCCCATAAAGATCCGTGGAGTCTGTTTCCACACCTCCAGCACACACACGAACACTTGCACAGTTATCCTGAGAGTGGGCAGCCTCCTCCAACTGAGAGCAGGGCCTTGGTTCTTATAAAATCGCTTAACTTGTCTACCCTGTTTGGTTGCCTGATACGGAGTGCTGGGGAAAGGGTGGGTTGGGCTCTAAATCCAAGTATTAGCGAGTGCTTCTCCATGGGATTTGGAGGTTATTAACCAAAAGCCCACAACATGGGAATACCTGTGCTCCTTGAAAAAAGCGTGGACTCTGTATCCCCACCACCAGAACACACATGAAGAAGTTTTCTGCTATCCTGAGTGTGGGCTGGCAATTTCAGGTGACAGAAGCGGCTGGGTTCTAATAGAATCCCTTAGCTTGTAATCCCTGAGTGTTTCCCTAGGACTGACTCTGAGAGAAACCTGGGGGTTGGGCTTTGAGGCCAAATAGTAGCGAGTGTCCCCGATGGACTGAGGAAGTATTTAGATGAATTCTCCATAAAGGGAAACACCTGAGCACCCATTCATCTGCGTGGAGTGGGGCTTCAAATCTCCCCACCACACAAGGTTGGGTTCCAGTATCCTGAGGGTGGGGTAGTTCCTCCAACTGACATCAGCATCTTGGTTTGAATAGAATCCCTTTGCTTGTCTTCCCTGATGGTTTGCCTAGGCCAGTGTGTGGTTGAAAGTGGGATTTGGGATCTAAAACTAAGTATTAGCGTGTGCCTCTCCATGGGTAGTGGAGATGTTTAAACTACAACCCACAACTTGGGAATTACTGTGACCCCTGAAAAATGCGTGTGCTATGTTTCCCCACGTCCAGCACACACAGGAAGAAGTGTTCTGGGGTTGTGAGTGTGGGGAGGTTCCTCCAACAGACAGCAGCACCTGGGTTGTAATAGAATCCCTTCGCTTGACTTCCCTAAGTGTTTTCCTAGGCCTAGCAGTAAGCGATGGTGGGGGATGGGCTCTAAAGCCAAGTATTAGCGAGTGCATCTCTGTGGGTAGTGGAGGGTTTTAAACTACTTCCCCAACCTTGGAACACCTGTGCCCCATAAAGATGCGTGGAATCTGTTTCCCCACCTCCAGTACACACACGGAGTCGTGCTCAGGTATCCTGATTGTGGGGAGGCTCCTCCAAATGACAGCAGCGCCTGGGTTCTAAAAGAATCCCTTAGCTTGTCTTCCCTGATGGCATGCCTAGGCTGGAGAGTGGGGGAAAGTGGGGGTTGGGCTCTAAACCAAGGATAAGCGAGAGCCTATCCATGGGATGTGGGTTTTTAACCTACAACCCACAACCATGGAATAAATGTGCCCCCTGAAAGATGCTTTGACTGTTTCCCTACATCCAGCACACACACGAAGATGTGTTCTTGTATTCTGAGTGTGGGGAAGTTCCTCAAACTGACAGCAGCACCTGGATTCTATTAGAATCCCTTAGCTTCTGTTCCCTGAGTGTTCTTTTAGGCCAGGCCATGAGGGAAAGCTGGGGGTTGGGCTTGGAGGCCACGTAGCAGTGAGTGCCCCCTGATCCATTGAGGAAGTACTTAGAGGACTTCTCCCTAAAGGGAACACCTTTTCCTGCATTCATCTGGGTGCAGTGGGGCTGCACATCTCTCCCACACCTAAGAATGTGTTCTGGAATTCTGAGTGCAGGGAAGTTCCTCCAACTGACAGCAGCGCCTGGGTTCTAATTGAATCCCTTTGCTTGTCTTCCCTGATGGAAAGCCTAGGCGGGAGTGCGGGGGAAAGTGTGGTTTGGGCTCCAAACCCAAGTATTGGCGATGACCTCTCTATGGTTTGTGGAGGTGTTTAAACTACATCCCTAACCTGGGAACACCTGTGCCCCCATAAAGATCCGTGGAGTCTGTTTCCACACCTCCAGCACACACACGAACACTTGCACAGTTATCCTGAGAGTGGGCAGCCTCCTCCAACTGAGAGCAGGGCCTTGGTTCTTATAAAATCGCTTAACTTGTCTACCCTGTTTGGTTGCCTGATACGGAGTGCTGGGGAAAGGGTGGGTTGGGCTCTAAATCCAAGTATTAGCGAGTGCTTCTCCATGGGATTTGGAGGTTATTAACCAAAAGCCCACAACATGGGAATACCTGTGCTCCTTGAAAAAAGCGTGGACTCTGTATCCCCACCACCAGAACACACATGAAGAAGTTTTCTGCTATCCTGAGTGTGGGCTGGCAATTTCAGGTGACAGAAGCGGCTGGGTTCTAATAGAATCCCTTAGCTTGTAATCCCTGAGTGTTTCCCTAGGACTGACTCTGAGAGAAACCTGGGGGTTGGGCTTTGAGGCCAAATAGTAGCGAGTGTCCCCGATGGACTGAGGAAGTATTTAGATGAATTCTCCATAAAGGGAAACACCTGAGCACCCATTCATCTGCGTGGAGTGGGGCTTCAAATCTCCCCACCACACAAGGTTGGGTTCCAGTATCCTGAGGGTGGGGTAGTTCCTCCAACTGACATCAGCGTCTTGGTTTGAATAGAATCCCTTTGCTTGTCTTCCCTGATGGTTTGCCTAGGCCAGTGTGTGGTTGAAAGTGGGATTTGGGATCTAAAACTAAGTATTAGCGTGTGCCTCTCCATGGGTAGTGGAGATGTTTAAACTACAACCCACAACTTGGGAATTACTGTGACCCCTGAAAAATGCGTGTGCTATGTTTCCCCACGTCCAGCACACACAGGAAGAAGTGTTCTGGGGTTGTGAGTGTGGGGAGGTTCCTCCAACAGACAGCAGCACCTGGGTTGTAATAGAATCCCTTCGCTTGACTTCCCTAAGTGTTTTCCTAGGCCTAGCAGTAAGCGATGGTGGGGGATGGGCTCTAAAGCCAAGTATTAGCGAGTGCATCTCTGTGGGTAGTGGAGGGTTTTAAACTACTTCCCCAACCTTGGAACACCTGTGCCCCATAAAGATGCGTGGAATCTGTTTCCCCACCTCCAGCACACACACGGAGTCGTGCTCAGGTATCCTGATTGTGGGGAGGCTCCTCCAAATGACAGCAGCGCCTGGGTTCTAAAAGAATCCCTTAGCTTGTCTTCCCTGATGGCATGCCTAGGCTGGAGAGTGGGGGAAAGTGGGGGTTGGGCTCTAAACCAAGTATAAGCGAGAGCCTATCCATGGGATGTGGGTTTTTAACCTACAACCCACAACCATGGAATAAATGTGCCCCCTGAAAGATGCTTTGACTGTTTCCCTACATCCAGCACACACACGGAGATGTGTTCTGGTATTCTGAGTGTGGGGATGTTCCTCAAACTGACAGCAGCACCTGGATTCTATTAGTATCCCTTAGCTTCTGTTCCCTGAGTGTTCTTTTAGGCCAGGCCATGAGGGAAAGCTGGGGGTTGGGCTTGGAGGCCACGTAGCAGTGAGTGCCCCCTGATCCATTGAGGAAGTACTTAGAGGACTTCTCCCTATACAGAACACCTTTTCCTGCATTCATCTGGGTGCAGTGGGGCTGCACATCTCTCCCACACCTAAGAATGTGTTCTGGAATTCTGAGTGCAGGGAAGTTCCTCCAACTGACAGCAGCGCCTGGGATCTAATTGAATCCCTTTACTTGTCTTCCCTGATGGAAAGCCTAGGCGGGAGTGCGGGGGAAAGTGTGGTTTGGGCTCCAAAACCAAGTATTTGCGATGAACTCTCTATGGTTTGTAGAGGTGTTTAAATTACATCCCTAACCTGGGAACACCTGTGCCCCCATAAACATCCATGGAGTCTGTTTCCACACCTCCAGCACACACACGAACACTTGCACAGTTATCCTGAGAGTGGGCAGCCTCCTCCAACTGAGAGCAGGGCCTTGGTTCTTATAAAATCTCTTAACTTGTCTACCCTGTTTGGTTGCCTGATACGGAGTGCTGGGGAAAGGGTGGGTTGGGCTCTAAATCCAAGTATTAGCGAGTGCTTCTCCATGGGATTTGGAGGTTATTAACCAAAAGCCCACAACATGGGAATACCTGTGCTCCTTGAAAAAAGCGTGGACTCTGTATCCCCACCACCAGAACACACATGAAGAAGTTTTCTGCTATCCTGAGTGTGGGCTGGCAATTTCAGGTGACAGAAGCGGCTGGGTTCTAATAGAATCCCTTAGCTTGTAATCCCTGAGTGTTTCCCTAGGACTGACTCTGAGAGAAACCTGGGGGTTGGGCTTTGAGGCCAAATAGTAGCGAGTGTCCCCGATGGACTGAGGAAGTATTTAGATGAATTCTCCATAAAGGGAAACACCTGAGCACCCATTCATCTGCGTGGAGTGGGGCTTCAAATCTCCCCACCACACAAGGTTGGGTTCCAGTATCCTGAGGGTGGGGTAGTTCCTCCAACTGACATCAGCGTCTTGGTTTGAATAGAATCCCTTTGCTTGTCTTCCCTGATGGTTTGCCTAGGCCAGTGTGTGGTTGAAAGTGGGATTTGGGATCTAAAACTAAGTATTAGCGTGTGCCTCTCCATGGGTAGTGGAGATGTTTAAACTACAACCCACAACTTGGGAATTACTGTGACCCCTGAAAAATGCGTGTGCTATGTTTCCCCACGTCCAGCACACACAGGAAGAAGTGTTCTGGGGTTGTGAGTGTGGGGAGGTTCCTCCAACAGACAGCAGCACCTGGGTTGTAATAGAATCCCTTCGCTTGACTTCCCTAAGTGTTTTCCTAGGCCTAGCAGTAAGCGATGGTGGGGGATGGGCTCTAAAGCCAAGTATTAGCGAGTGCATCTCTGTGGGTAGTGGAGGGTTTTAAACTACTTCCCCAACCTTGGAACACCTGTGCCCCATAAAGATGCGTGGAATCTGTTTCCCCACCTCCAGCACACACACGGAGTCGTGCTCAGGTATCCTGATTGTGGGGAGGCTCCTCCAAATGACAGCAGCGCCTGGGTTCTAAAAGAATCCCTTAGCTTGTCTTCCCTGATGGCATGCCTAGGCTGGAGAGTGGGGGAAAGTGGGGGTTGGGCTCTAAACCAAGGATAAGCGAGAGCCTATCCATGGGATGTGGGTTTTTAACCTACAACCCACAACCATGGAATAAATGTGCCCCCTGAAAGATGCTTTGACTGTTTCCCTACATCCAGCACACACACGAAGATGTGTTCTGGTATTCTGAGTGTGGGGATGTTCCTCAAACTGACAGCAGCACCTGGATTCTATTAGTATCCCTTAGCTTCTGTTCCCTGAGTGTTTTCTTAAACCAGGCCATGAGGGAAAGCTGGGGGTTGGGCTTGGAGTCCACGTAGCAGTGAGTGCCCCCTGATCCATTGAGGAAGTACTTAGAGGACTTCTCCCTAAAGGGAACACCTTTTCCTGCATTCATCTGGGTGCAGTGGGGCTGCACATCTCTCCCACACCTAAGAATGTGTTCTGGAATTCTGAGTGCAGGGAAGTTCCTCCAACTGACAGCAGCGCCTGGGTTCTAATTGAATCCCTTTGCTTGTCTTCCCTGATGGAAAGCCTAGGCGGGAGTGCGGGGGAAAGTGTGGTTTGGGCTCCAAAACCAAGTATTTGCGATGACCTCTCTATGGTTTGTGGAGGTGTTTAAACTACATCCCTAACCTGGGAACACCTGTGCCCCCATAAAGATCCGTGGAGTCTGTTTCCACACCTCCAGCACACACACGAACACTTGCACAGTTATCCTGAGAGTGGGCAGCCTCCTCCAACTGAGAGCAGGGCCTTGGTTCTTATAAAATCGCTTAACTTGTCTACCCTGTTTGGTTGCCTGATACGGAGTGCTGGGGAAAGGGTGGGTTGGGCTCTAAATCCAAGTATTAGCGAGTGCTTCTCCATGGGATTTGGAGGTTATTAACCAAAAGCCCACAACATGGGAATACCTGTGCTCCTTGAAAAAAGCGTGGACTCTGTATCCCCACCACCAGAACACACATGAAGAAGTTTTCTGCTATCCTGAGTGTGGGCTGGCAATTTCAGGTGACAGAAGCGGCTGGGTTCTAATAGAATCCCTTAGCTTGTAATCCCTGAGTGTTTCCCTAGGGCTGACTCTGAGAGAAACCTGGGGGTTGGGCTTTGAGGCCAAATAGTAGCGAGTGTCCCCGATGGACTGAGGAAGTATTTAGATGAATTCTCCATAAAGGGAAACACCTGAGCACCCATTCATCTGCGTGGAGTGGGGCTTCAAATCTCCCCACCACACAAGGTTGGGTTCCAGTATCCTGAGGGTGGGGTAGTTCCTCCAACTGACATCAGCGTCTTGGTTTGAATAGAATCCCTTTGCTTGTCTTCCCTGATGGTTTGCCTAGGCCAGTGTGTGGTTGAAAGTGGGATTTGGGATCTAAAACTAAGTATTAGCGTGTGCCTCTCCATGGGTAGTGGAGATGTTTAAACTACAACCCACAACTTGGGAATTACTGTGACCCCTGAAAAATGCGTGTGCTATGTTTCCCCACGTCCAGCACACACAGGAAGAAGTGTTCTGGGGTTGTGAGTGTGGGGAGGTTCCTCCAACAGACAGCAGCACCTGGGTTGTAATAGAATCCCTTAGCTTGACTTCCCTAAGTGTTTTCCTAGGCCTAGCAGAAAGCGATGGTGGGGGATGGGCTCTAAAGCCAAGTATTAGCGAGTGCATCTCTGTGGGTAGTGGAGGGTTTTAAACTACTTCCCCAACCTTGGAACACCTGTGCCCCATAAAGATGCGTGGAATCTGTTTCCCCACCTCCAGCACACACACGGAGACGTGCTCAGGTATCCTGATTGTGGGGAGGCTCCTCCAAATGACAGCAGCGCCTGGGTTCTAAAAGAATCCCTTAACTTGTCTTCCCTGATGGCATGCCTAGGCTGGAGAGTGGGGGAAAGTGGGGTTTGGGCTCTAAACCAGGTATAAGCGAGAGCCTATCCATGGGATGTGGGTTTTTAACATACAACCCACAACCATGGAATAAATGTGCCCCCTGAAAGATGCTTTGACTGTTTCCCTACATCCAGCACACACACGAAGATGTGTTCTGGTATTCTGAGTGTGGGGATGTTCCTCAAACTGACAGCAGCACCTGGAATCTGTTAGTATCCCTTAGCTTCTGTTCCCTGAGTGTTCTTTTAGGCCAGGCCATGAGGGAAAGCTGGGGGTTGGGCTTGGAGGCCACGTAGCAGTGAGTGCCCCCTGATCCATTGAGGAAGTACTTAGAGGACTTCTCCCTTAAGGGAACACCTTTTCCTGCATTCATCTGGGTGCAGTGGGGCTGCACATCTCTCCCACACCTAAGAATGTGTTCTGGAATTCTGAGTGCAGGGAAGTTCCTCCAACTGACAACAGCGCCTGGGATCTAATTGAATCCCTTTGCTTGTCTTCCCTGATGGAAAGCCTAGGCGGGAGTGCGGGGGAAAGTGTGGTTTGGACTCCAAAACCAAGTATTTGCGATGACCTCTCTATGGTTTGTAGAGGTGTTTAAATTACATCCCTAACCTGGGAACACCTGTGCCCCCATAAAGATCCGTGGAGTCTGTTTCCACACCTCCAGCACACACACGAACACTTGCACAGTTATCCTGAGAGTGGGCAGCCTCCTCCAACTGAGAGCAGGGCCTTGGTTCTTATAAAATCGCTTAACTTGTCTACCCTGTTTGGTTGCCTGATAC
The DNA here is from genome assembly GCF_048564905.1 of Vicugna pacos. Taxonomy (NCBI): domain Eukaryota; kingdom Metazoa; phylum Chordata; class Mammalia; order Artiodactyla; family Camelidae; genus Vicugna; species Vicugna pacos. Next base: position 60,648,782 of record NW_027328740.1, on the reverse strand, counting down.
GGAGTGCTGGGGAAAGGGTGGGTTGGGCTCTAAATCCAAGTATTAGCGAGTGCTTCTCCATGGGATTTGGAGGTTATTAACCAAAAGCCCACAACATGGGAATACCTGTGCTCCTTGAAAAAAGCGTGGACTCTGTATCCCCACCACCAGAACACACATGAAGAAGTTTTCTGCTATCCTGAGTGTGGGCTGGCAATTTCAGGTGACAGAAGCGGCTGGGTTCTAATAGAATCCCTTAGCTTGTAATCCCTGAGTGTTTCCCTAGGACTGACTCTGAGAGAAACCTGGGGGTTGGGCTTTGAGGCCAAATAGTAGCGAGTGTCCCCGATGGACTGAGGAAGTATTTAGATGAATTCTCCATAAAGGGAAACACCTGAGCACCCATTCATCTGCGTGGAGTGGGGCTTCAAATCTCCCCCCCACACAAGGTTGGGTTCCAGTATCCTGAGGGTGGGGTAGTTCCTCCAACTGACATCAGCGTCTTGGTTTGTATAGAATCCCTTTGCTTGTCTTCCCTGATGGTTTGCCTAGGCCAGTGTGTGGTTGAAAGTGGGATTTGGGATCTAAAACTAAGTATTAGCGTGTGCCTCTCCATGGGTAGTGGAGATGTTTAAACTACAACCCACAACTTGGGAATTACTGTGACCCCTGAAAAATGCGTGTGCTATGTTTCCCCACGTCCAGCACACACAGGAAGAAGTGTTCTGGGGTTGTGAGTGTGGGGAGGTTCCTCCAACAGACAGCAGCACCTGGGTTGTAATAGAATCCCTTCGCTTGACTTCCCTAAGTGTTTTCCTAGGCCTAGCAGTAAGCGATGGTGGGGGATGGGCTCTAAAGCCAAGTATTAGCGAGTGCATCTCTGTGGGTACTGGAGGGTTTTAAACTACTTCCCCAACCTTGGAACACCTGTGCCCCATAAAGATGCGTGGAATCTGTTTCCCCACCTCCAGCACACACACGGAGACGTGCTCAGGTATCCTGATTGTGGGGAGGCTCCTCCAAATGACAGCAGCGCCTGGGTTCTAAAAGAATCCCTTAGCTTGTCTTCCCTGATGGCATGCCTAGGCTGGAGAGTGGGGGAAAGTGGGGGTTGGGCTCTAAACCAAGGATAAGCGAGAGCCTATCCATGGGATGTGGGTTTTTAACCTACAACCCACAACCATGGAATAAATGTGCCCCCTGAAAGATGCTTTGACTGTTTCCCTACATCCAGCACACACACGGAGATGTGTTCTGGTATTCTGAGTGTGGGGATGTTCCTCAAACTGACAGCAGCACCTGGATTCTATTAGTATCCCTTAGCTTCTGTTCCCTGAGTGTTCTTTTAGGCCAGGCCATGAGGGAAAGCTGGGGGTTGGGCTTGGAGGCCACGTAGCAGTGAGTGCCCCCTGATCCATTGAGGAAGTACTTAGAGGACTTCTCCCTATTCAGAACACCTTTTCCTGCATTCATCTGGGTGCATTGGGGCTGCACATCTCTCCCACACCTAAGAATGTGTTCTGGAATTCTGAGTGCAGGGAAGTTCCTCCAACTGACAGCAGCGCCTGGGATCTAATTGAATCCCTTTACTTGTCTTCCCTGATGGAAAGCCTAGGCGGGAGTGCGGGGGAAAGTGTGGTTTGGGCTCCAAAACCAAGTATTTGCGATGAACTCTCTATGGTTTGTAGAGGTGTTTAAACTACATCCCTAACCTGGGAACACCTGTGCCCCCATAAAGATCCATGGAGTCTGTTTCCACACCTCCAGCACACACACGAACACTTGCACAGTTATCCTGAGAGTGGGCAGCCTCCTCCAACTGAGAGCAGGGCCTTGGTTCTTATAAAATCGCTTAACTTGTCTACCCTGTTTGGTTGCCTGATACGGAGTGCTGGGGAAAGGGTGGGTTGGGCTCTAAATCCAAGTATTAGCGAGTGCTTCTCCATGGGATTTGGAGGTTATTAACCAAAAGCCCACAACATGGGAATACCTGTGCTCCTTGAAAAAAGCGTGGACTCTGTATCCCCACCACCAGAACACACATGAAGAAGTTTTCTGCTATCCTGAGTGTGGGCTGGCAATTTCAGGTGACAGAAGCGGCTGGGTTCTAATAGAATCCCTTAGCTTGTAATCCCTGAGTGTTTCCCTAGGACTGACTCTGAGAGAAACCTGGGGGTTGGGCTTTGAGGCCAAATAGTAGCGAGTGTCCCCGATGGACTGAGGAAGTATTTAGATGAATTCTCCATAAAGGGAAACACCTGAGCACCCATTCATCTGCGTGGAGTGGGGCTTCAAATCTCCCCACCACACAAGGTTGGGTTCCAGTATCCTGAGGGTGGGGTAGTTCCTCCAACTGACATCAGCGTCTTGGTTTGAATAGAATCCCTTTGCTTGTCTTCCCTGATGGTTTGCCTAGGCCAGTGTGTGGTTGAAAGTGGGATTTGGGATCTAAAACTAAGTATTAGCGTGTGCCTCTCCATGGGTAGTGGAGATGTTTAAACTACAACCCACAACTTGGGAATTACTGTGACCCCTGAAAAATGCGTGTGCTATGTTTCCCCACGTCCAGCACACACAGGAAGAAGTGTTCTGGGGTTCTGAGTGTGGGGAGGTTCCTCCAACAGACAGCAGCACCTGGGTTGTAATAGAATCCCTTAGCTTGACTTCCCTAAGTGTTTTCCTAGGCCTAGCAGTAAGCGATGGTGGGGGATGGGCTCTAAAGCCAAGTATTAGTGAGTGCATCTCTGTGGGTAGTGGAGGGTTTTAAACTACTTCCCCAACCTTGGAACACCTGTGCCCCATAAAGATGCGTGGAATCTGTTTCCCCACCTCCAGCACACACACGGAGACGTGCTCAGGTATCCTGATTGTGGGGAGGCTCCTCCAAATGACAGCAGCGCCTGGGTTCTAAAAGAATCCCTTAGCTTGTCTTCCCTGATGGCATGCCTAGGCTGGAGAGTGGGGGAAAGTGGGGGTTGGGCTCTAAACCAAGGATAAGCGAGAGCCTATCCATGGGATGTGGGTTTTTAACCTACAACCCAAAACCATGGAATAAATGTGCCCCCTGAAAGATGCTTTGACTGTTTCCCTACATCCAGCACACCCACGAAGATGTGTTCTTGTATTCTGAGTGTGGGGATGTTCCTCAAACTGACAGCAGCACCTGGATTCTATTAGTATCCCTTAGCTTCTGTTCCCTGAGTGTTCTTTTAGGCCAGGCCATGAGGGAAAGCTGGGGGTTGGGCTTGGAGGCCACGTAGCAGTGAGTGCCCCCTGATTCATTGAGGAAGTACTTAGAGGACTTCTCCCTAAAGGGAACACCTTTTCCTGCATTCATCTGGGTGCAGTGGGGCTGCACATCTCTCCCACACCTAAGAATGTGTTCTGGAATTCTGAGTGCAGGGAAGTTCCTCCAACTGACAGCAGCGCCTGGGTTCTAATTGAATCCCTTTGCTTGTCTTCCCTGATGGAAAGCCTAGGCGGGAGTGCGGGGGAAAGTGTGGTTTGGGCTCCAAAACCAAGTATTGGCGATGACCTCTCTATGGTTTGTGGAGGTGTTTAAACTACATCCCTAACCTGGGAACACCTGTGCCCCCATAAAGATCCGTGGAGTCTGTTTCCACACCTCCAGCACACACACGAACACTTGCACAGTTATCCTGAGAGTGGGCAGCCTCCTCCAACTGAGAGCAGGGCCTTGGTTCTTATAAAATCGCTTAACTTGTCTACCCTGTTTGGTTGCCTGATACGGAGTGCTGGGGAAAGGGTGGGTTGGGCTCTAAATCCAAGTATTAGCGAGTGCTTCTCCATGGGATTTGGAGGTTATTAACCAAAAGCCCACAACATGGGAATACCTGTGCTCCTTGAAAAAAGCGTGGACTCTGTATCCCCACCACCAGAACACACATGAAGAAGTTTTCTGCTATCCTGAGTGTGGGCTGGCAATTTCAGGTGACAGAAGCGGCTGGGTTCTAATAGAATCCCTTAGCTTATAATCCCTGAGTGTTTCCCTAGGACTGACTCTGAGAGAAACCTGGGGGTTGGGCTTTGAGGCCAAATAGTAGCGAGTGTCCCCGATGGACTGAGGAAGTATTTAGATGAATTCTCCATAAAGGGAAACACCTGAGCACCCATTCATCTGCGTGGAGTGGGGCTTCAAATCTCCCCACCACACAAGGTTGGGTTCCAGTATCCTGAGGGTGGGGTAGTTCCTCCAACTGACATCAGCGTCTTGGTTTGAATAGAATCCCTTTGCTTGTCTTCCCTGATGGTTTGCCTAGGCCAGTGTGTGGTTGAAAGTGGGATTTGGGATCTAAAACTAAGTATTAGCGTGTGCCTCTCCATGGGTAGTGGAGATGTTTAAACTACAACCCACAACTTGGGAATTACTGTGACCCCTGAAAAATGCGTGTGCTATGTTTCCCCACGTCCAGCACACACAGGAAGAAGTGTTCTGGGGTTCTGAGTGTGGGGAGGTTCCTCCAACAGACAGCAGCACCTGGGTTGTAATAGAATCCCTTAGCTTGACTTCCCTAAGTGTTTTCCTAGGCCTAGCAGTAAGCGATGGTGGGGGATGGGCTCTAAAGCCAAGTATTAGTGAGTGCATCTCTGTGGGTAGTGGAGGGTTTTAAACTACTTCCCCAACCTTGGAACACCTGTGCCCCATAAAGATGCGTGGAATCTGTTTCCCCACCTCCAGCACACACACGGAGACGTGCTCAGGTATCCTGATTGTGGGGAGGCTCCTCCAAATGACAGCAGCGCCTGGGTTCTAAAAGAATCCCTTAGCTTGTCTTCCCTGATGGCATGCCTAGGCTGGAGAGTGGGGGAAAGTGGGGGTTGGGCTCTAAACCAAGGATAAGCGAGAGCCTATCCATGGGATGTGGGTTTTTAACCTACAACCCACAACCATGGAATAAATGTGCCCCCTGAAAGATGCTTTGACTGTTTCCCTACATCCAGCACACACACGAAGATGTGTTCTTGTATTCTGAGTGTGGGGATGTTCCTCAAACTGACAGCAGCACCTGGATTCTATTAGTATCCCTTAGCTTCTGTTCCCTGAGTGTTCTTTTAGGCCAGGCCATGAGGGAAAGCTGGGGGTTGGGCTTGGAGGCCACGTAGCAGTGAGTGCCCCCTGATTCATTGAGGAAGTACTTAGAGGACTTCTCCCTAAAGGGAACACCTTTTCCTGCATTCATCTGGGTGCAGTGGGGCTGCACATCTCTCCCACACCTAAGAATGTGTTCTGGAATTCTGAGTGCAGGGAAGTTCCTCCAACTGACAGCAGCGCCTGGGTTCTAATTGAATCCCTTTGCTTGTCTTCCCTGATGGAAAGCCTAGGCGGGAGTGCGGGGGAAAGTGTGGTTTGGGCTCCAAAACCAAGTATTGGCGATGACCTCTCTATGGTTTGTGGAGGTGTTTAAACTACATCCCTAACCTGGGAACACCTGTGCCCCCATAAAGATCCGTGGAGTCTGTTTCCACACCTCCAGCACACACACGAACACTTGCACAGTTATCCTGAGAGTGGGCAGCCTCCTCCAACTGAGAGCAGGGCCTTGGTTCTTATAAAATCGCTTAACTTGTCTACCCTGTTTGGTTGCCTGATACGGAGTGCTGGGGAAAGGGTGGGTTGGGCTCTAAATCCAAGTATTAGCGAGTGCTTCTCCATGGGATTTGGAGGTTATTAACCAAAAGCCCACAACATGGGAATACCTGTGCTCCTTGAAAAAAGCGTGGACTCTGTATCCCCACCACCAGAACACACATGAAGAAGTTTTCTGCTATCCTGAGTGTGGGCTGGCAATTTCAGGTGACAGAAGCGGCTGGGTTCTAATAGAATCCCTTAGCTTGTAATCCCTGAGTGTTTCCCTAGGACTGACTCTGAGAGAAACCTGGGGGTTGGGCTTTGAGGCCAAATAGTAGCGAGTGTCCCCGATGGACTGAGGAAGTATTTAGATGAATTCTCCATAAAGGGAAACACCTGAGCACCCATTCATCTGCGTGGAGTGGGGCTTCAAATCTCCCCACCACACAAGGTTGGGTTCCAGTATCCTGAGGGTGGGGTAGTTCCTCCAACTGACATCAGCGTCTTGGTTTGAATAGAATCCCTTTGCTTGTCTTCCCTGATGGTTTGCCTAGGCCAGTGTGTGGTTGAAAGTGGGATTTGGGATCTAAAACTAAGTATTAGCGTGTGCCTCTCCATGGGTAGTGGAGATGTTTAAACTACAACCCACAACTTGGGAATTACTGTGACCCCTGAAAAATGCGTGTGCTATGTTTCCCCACGTCCAGCACACACAGGAAGAAGTGTTCTGGGGTTCTGAGTGTGGGGAGGTTCCTCCAACAGACAGCAGCACCTGGGTTGTAATAGAATCCCTTCGCTTGACTTCCCTAAGTGTTTTCCTAGGCCTAGCAGTAAGCGATGGTGGGGGATGGGCTCTAAAGCCAAGTATTAGCGAGTGCATCTCTGTGGGTACTGGAGGGTTTTAAACTACTTCCCCAACCTTGGAACACCTGTGCCCCATAAAGATGCGTGGAATCTGTTTCCCCACCTCCAGCACACACACGGAGACGTGCTCAGGTATCCTGATTGTGGGGAGGCTCCTCCAAATGACAGCAGCGCCTGGGTTCTAAAAGAATCCCTTAGCTTGTCTTCCCTGATGGCATGCCTAGGCTGGAGAGTGGGGGAAAGTGGGGGTTGGGCTCTAAACCAAGGATAAGCGAGAGCCTATCCATGGGATGTGGGTTTTTAACCTACAACCCACAACCATGGAATAAATGTGCCCCCTGAAAGATGCTTTGACTGTTTCCCTACATCCAGCACACACACGAAGATGTGTTCTTGCATTCTGAGTGTGGGGAAGTTCCTCAAACTGACAGCAGCACCTGGATTCTATTAGAATCCCTTAGCTTCTGTTCCCTGAGTGTTTTCCTAGACCAGGCCATGAGGGAAAGCTGGGGGTTGGGCTTGGAGGCCACGTAGCAGTGAGTGCCCCCTGATCCATTGAGGAAGTACTTAGAGGACTTCTCCCTAAAGGGAACACCTTTTCCTGCATTCATCTGGGTGCAGTGGGGCTGCACATCTCTCCCACACCTAAGAATGTGTTCTGGAATTCTGAGTGCAGGGAAGTTCCTCCAACTGACAGCAGCGCCTGGGTTCTAATTGAATCCCTTTGCTTGTCTTCCCTGATGGAAAGCCTAGGCGGGAGTGCGGGGGAAAGTGTGGTTTGGGCTCCAAAACCAAGTATTGGCGATGACCTCTCTATGGTTTGTGGAGGTGTTTAAACTACATCCCTAACCTGGGAACACCTGTGCCCCCATAAAGATCCGTGGAGTCTGTTTCCACACCTCCAGCACACACACGAACACTTGCACAGTTATCCTGAGAGTGGGCAGCCTCCTCCAACTGAGAGCAGGGCCTTGGTTCTTATAAAATCGCTTAACTTGTCTACCCTGTTTGGTTGCCTGATACGGAGTGCTGGGGAAAGGGTGGGTTGGGCTCTAAATCCAAGTATTAGCGAGTGCTTCTCCATGGGATTTGGAGGTTATTAACCAAAAGCCCACAACATGGGAATACCTGTGCTCCTTGAAAAAAGCGTGGACTCTGTATCCCCACCACCAGAACACACATGAAGAAGTTTTCTGCTATCCTGAGTGTGGGCTGGCAATTTCAGGTGACAGAAGCGGCTGGGTTCTAATAGAATCCCTTAGCTTGTAATCCCTGAGTGTTTCCCTAGGACTGACTCTGAGAGAAACCTGGGGGTTGGGCTTTGAGGCCAAATAGTAGCGAGTGTCCCCGATGGACTGAGGAAGTATTTAGATGAATTCTCCATAAAGGGAAACACCTGAGCACCCATTCATCTGCGTGGAGTGGGGCTTCAAATCTCCCCACCACACAAGGTTGGGTTCCAGTATCCTGAGGGTGGGGTAGTTCCTCCAACTGACATCAGCGTCTTGGTTTGAATAGAATCCCTTTGCTTGTCTTCCCTGATGGTTTGCCTAGGCCAGTGTGTGGTTGAAAGTGGGATTTGGGATCTAAAACTAAGTATTAGCGTGTGCCTCTCCATGGGTAGTGGAGATGTTTAAACTACAACCCACAACTTGGGAATTACTGTGACCCCTGAAAAATGCGTGTGCTATGTTTCCCCACGTCCAGCACACACAGGAAGAAGTGTTCTGGGGTTCTGAGTGTGGGGAGGTTCCTCCAACAGACAGCAGCACCTGGGTTGTAATAGAATCCCTTCGCTTGACTTCCCTAAGTGTTTTCCTAGGCCTAGCAGTAAGCGATGGTGGGGGATGGGCTCTAAAGCCAAGTATTAGTGAGTGCATCTCTGTGGGTAGTGGAGGGTTTTAAACTACTTCCCCAACCTTGGAACACCTGTGCCCCATAAAGATGCGTGGAATCTGTTTCCCCACCTCCAGCACACACACGGAGACGTGCTCAGGTATCCTGATTGTGGGGAGGCTCCTCCAAATGACAGCAGCGCCTGGGTTCTAAAAGAATCCCTTAGCTTGTCTTCCCTGATGGCATGCCTAGGCTGGAGAGTGGGGGAAAGTGGGGGTTGGGCTCTAAACCAAGTATAAGCGAGAGCCTATCCATGGGATGTGGGTTTTTAACCTACAACCCACAACCATGGAATAAATGTGCCCCCTGAAAGATGCTTTGACTGTTTCCCTACATCCAGCACACACACGAAGATGTGTTCTTGTATTCTGAGTGTGGGGATGTTCCTCAAACTGACAGCAGCACCTGGATTCTATTAGTATCCCTTAGCTTCTGTTCCCTGAGTGTTCTTTTAGGCCAGGCCATGAGGGAAAGCTGGGGGTTGGGCTTGGAGGCCACGTAGCAGTGAGTGCCCCCTGATTCATTGAGGAAGTACTTAGAGGACTTCTCCCTAAAGGGAACACCTTTTCCTGCATTCATCTGGGTGCAGTGGGGCTGCACATCTCTCCCACACCTAAGAATGTGTTCTGGAATTCTGAGTGCAGGGAAGTTCCTCCAAGTGACAGCAGCGCCTGGGTTCTAATTGAATCCCTTTGCTTGTCTTCCCTGATGGAAAGCCTAGGCGGGAGTGCGGGGGAAAGTGTGGTTTGGGCTCCAAAACCAAGTATTTGCGATGACCTCTCTATGGTTTGTGGAGGTGTTTAAACTACATCCCTAACCTGGGAACACCTGTGCCCCCATAAAGATCCGTGGAGTCTGTTTCCACACCTCCAGCACACACACGAACACTTGCACAGTTATCCTGAGAGTGGGCAGCCTCCTCCAACTGAGAGCAGGGCCTTGGTTCTTATAAAATCGCTTAACTTGTCTACCCTGTTTGGTTGCCTGATACGGAGTGCTGGGGAAAGGGTGGGTTGGGCTCTAAATCCAAGTATTAGCGAGTGCTTCTCCATGGGATTTGGAGGTTATTAACCAAAAGCCCACAACATGGGAATACCTGTGCTCCTTGAAAAAAGCGTGGACTCTGTATCCCCACCACCAGAACACACATGAAGAAGTTTTCTGCTATCCTGAGTGTGGGCTGGCAATTTCAGGTGACAGAAGCGGCTGGGTTCTAATAGAATCCCTTAGCTTGTAATCCCTGAGTGTTTCCCTAGGACTGACTCTGAGAGAAACCTGGGGGTTGGGCTTTGAGGCCAAATAGTAGCGAGTGTCCCCGATGGACTGAGGAAGTATTTAGATGAATTCTCCATAAAGGGAAACACCTGAGCACCCATTCATCTGCGTGGAGTGGGGCTTCAAATCTCCCCACCACACAAGGTTGGGTTCCAGTATCCTGAGGATGGGGTAGTTCCTCCAACTGACATCAGCGTCTTGGTTTGAATAGAATCCCTTTGCTTGTCTTCCCTGATGGTTTGCCTAGGCCAGTGTGTGGTTGAAAGTGGGATTTGGGATCTAAAACTAAGTATTAGCGTGTGCCTCTCCATGGGTAGTGGAGATGTTTAAACTACAACCCACAACTTGGGAATTACTGTGACCCCTGAAAAATGCGTGTGCTATGTTTCCCCACGTCCAGCACACACAGGAAGAAGTGTTCTGGGGTTGTGAGTGTGGGGAGGTTCCTCCAACAGACAGCAGCACCTGGGTTGTAATAGAATCCCTTCGCTTGACTTCCCTAAGTGTTTTCCTAGGCCTAGCAGTAAGCGATGGTGGGGGATGGGCTCTAAAGCCAAGTATTAGCGAGTGCATCTCTGTGGGTAGTGGAGGGTTTTAAACTACTTCCCCAACCTTGGAACACCTGTGCCCCATAAAGATGCGTGGAATTTGTTTCCCCACCTCCAGCACACACACGGAGTCGTGCTCAGGTATCCTGATTGTGGGGAGGCTCCTCCAAATGACAGCAGCGCCTGGGTTCTAAAAGAATCCCTTAGCTTGTCTTCCCTGATGGCATGCCTAGGCTGGAGAGTGGGGGAAAGTGGGGGTTGGGCTCTAAACCAAGGATAAGCGAGAGCCTATCCATGGGATGTGGGTTTTTAACCTACAACCCACAACCATGGAATAAATGTGCCCCCTGAAAGATGCTTTGACTGTTTCCCTACATCCAGCACACACACGAAGATGTGTTCTGGTATTCTGAGTGTGGGGATGTTCCTCAAACTGACAGCAGCACCTGGATTCTGTTAGTATCCCTTAGCTTCTGTTCCCTGAGTGTTCTTTTAGGCCAGGCCATGAGGGAAAGCTGGGGGTTGGGCTTGGAGGCCACGTAGCAGTGAGTGCCCCCTGATCCATTGAGGAAGTACTTAGAGGACTTCTCCCTAAAGGGAACACCTTTTCCTGCATTCATCTGGGTGCAGTGGGGCTGCACATCTCTCCCACACCTAAGAATGTGTTCTGGAATTCTGAGTGCAGGGAAGTTCCTCCAACTGACAGCAGCGCCTGGGTTCTAATTGAATCCCTTTGCTTGTCTTCCCTGATGGAAAGCCTAGGCGGGAGTGCGGGGGAAAGTGTGGTTTGGGCTCCAAAACCAAGTATTGGCGATGACCTCTCTATGGTTTGTGGAGGTGTTTAAACTACATCCCTAACCTGGGAACACCTGTGCCCCCATAAAGATCCGTGGAGTCTGTTTCCACACCTCCAGCACACACACGAACACTTGCACAGTTATCCTGAGAGTGGGCAGCCTCCTCCAACTGAGAGCAGGGCCTTGGTTCTTATAAAATCGCTTAACTTGTCTACCCTGTTTGGTTGCCTGATACGGAGTGCTGGGGAAAGGGTGGGTTGGGCTCTAAATCCAAGTATTAGCGAGTGCTTCTCCATGGGATTTGGAGGTTATTAACCAAAAGCCCACAACATGGGAATACCTGTGCTCCTTGAAAAAAGCGTGGACTCTGTATCCCCACCACCAGAACACACATGAAGAAGTTTTCTGCTATCCTGAGTGTGGGCTGGCAATTTCAGGTGACAGAAGCGGCTGGGTTCTAATAGAATCCCTTAGCTTGTAATCCCTGAGTGTTTCCCTAGGACTGACTCTGAGAGAAACCTGGGGGTTGGGCTTTGAGGCCAAATAGTAGCGAGTGTCCCCGATGGACTGAGGAAGTATTTAGATGAATTCTCCATAAAGGGAAACACCTGAGCACCCATTCATCTGCGTGGAGTGGGGCTTCAAATCTCCCCACCACACAAGGTTGGGTTCCAGTATCCTGAGGGTGGGGTAGTTCCTCCAACTGACATCAGCGTCTTGGTTTGAATAGAATCCCTTTGCTTGTCTTCCCTGATGGTTTGCCTAGGCCAGTGTGTGGTTGAAAGTGGGATTTGGGATCTAAAACTAAGTATTAGCGTGTGCCTCTCCATGGGTAGTGGAGATGTTTAAACTACAACCCACAACTTGGGAATTACTGTGACCCCTGAAAAATGCGTGTGCTATGTTTCCCCACGTCCAGCACACACAGGAAGAAGTGTTCTGGGGTTCTGAGTGTGGGGAGGTTCCTCCAACAGACAGCAGCACCTGGGTTGTAATAGAATCCCTTCGCTTGACTTCCCTAAGTGTTTTCCTAGGCCTAGCAGTAAGCGATGGTGGGGGATGGGCTCTAAAGCCAAGTATTAGCGAGTGCATCTCTGTGGGTACTGGAGGGTTTTAAACTACTTCCCCAACCTTGGAACACCTGTGCCCCATAAAGATGCGTGGAATCTGTTTCCCCACCTCCAGCACACACACGGAGACGTGCTCAGGTATCCTGATTGTGGGGAGGCTCCTCCAAATGACAGCAGCGCCTGGGTTCTAAAAGAATCCCTTAGCTTGTCTTCCCTGATGGCATGCCTAGGCTGGAGAGTGGGGGAAAGTGGGGGTTGGGCTCTAAACCAAGGATAAGCGAGAGCCTATCCATGGGATGTGGGTTTTTAACCTACAACCCACAACCATGGAATAAATGTGCCCCCTGAAAGATGCTTTGACTGTTTCCCTACATCCAGCACACACACGAAGATGTGTTCTTGCATTCTGAGTGTGGGGAAGTTCCTCAAACTGACAGCAGCACCTGGATTCTATTAGAATCCCTTAGCTTCTGTTCCCTGAGTGTTTTCCTAGACCAGGCCATGAGGGAAAGCTGGGGGTTGGGCTTGGAGGCCACGTAGCAGTGAGTGCCCCCTGATCCATTGAGGAAGTACTTAGAGGACTTCTCCCTAAAGGGAACACCTTTTCCTGCATTCATCTGGGTGCAGTGGGGCTGCACATCTCTCCCACACCTAAGAATGTGTTCTGGAATTCTGAGTGCAGGGAAGTTCCTCCAACTGACAGCAGCGCCTGGGTTCTAATTGAATCCCTTTGCTTGTCTTCCCTGATGGAAAGCCTAGGCGGGAGTGCGGGGGAAAGTGTGGTTTGGGCTCCAAAACCAAGTATTGGCGATGACCTCTCTATGGTTTGTGGAGGTGTTTAAACTACATCCCTAACCTGGGAACACCTGTGCCCCCATAAAGATCCGTGGAGTCTGTTTCCACACCTCCAGCACACACACGAACACTTGCACAGTTATCCTGAGAGTGGGCAGCCTCCTCCAACTGAAAGCAGGGCCTTGGTTCTTATAAAATCGCTTAACTTGTCTACCCTGTTTGGTTGCCTGATACGGAGTGCTGGGGAAAGGGTGGGTTGGGCTCTAAATCCAAGTATTAGCGAGTGCTTCTCCATGGGATTTGGAGGTTATTAACCAAAAGCCCACAACATGGGAATACCTGTGCTCCTTGAAAAAAGCGTGGACTCTGTATCCCCACCACCAGAACACACATGAAGAAGTTTTCTGCTATCCTGAGTGTGGGCTGGCAATTTCAGGTGACAGAAGCGGCTGGGTTCTAATAGAATCCCTTAGCTTGTAATCCCTGAGTGTTTCCCTAGGACTGACTCTGAGAGAAACCTGGGGGTTGGGCTTTGAGGCCAAATAGTAGCGAGTGTCCCCGATGGACTGAGGAAGTATTTAGATGAATTCTCCATAAAGGGAAACACCTGAGCACCCATTCATCTGCGTGGAGTGGGGCTTCAAATCTCCCCACCACACAAGGTTGGGTTCCAGTATCCTGAGGGTGGGGTAGTTCCTCCAACTGACATCAGCGTCTTGGTTTGAATAGAATCCCTTTGCTTGTCTTCCCTGATGGTTTGCCTAGGCCAGTGTGTGGTTGAAAGTGGGATTTGGGATCTAAAACTAAGTATTAGCGTGTGCCTCTCCATGGGTAGTGGAGATGTTTAAACTACAACCCACAACTTGGGAATTACTGTGACCCCTGAAAAATGCGTGTGCTATGTTTCCCCACGTCCAGCACACACAGGAAGAAGTGTTCTGGGGTTGTGAGTGTGGGGAGGTTCCTCCAACAGACTGCAGCACCTGGGTTGTAATAGAATCCCTTCGCTTGACTTCCCTAAGTGTTTTCCTAGGCCTAGCAGTAAGCGATGGTGGGGGATGGGCTCTAAAGCCAAGTATTAGCGAGTGCATCTCTGTGGGTAGTGGAGGGTTTTAAACTACTTCCCCAACCTTGGAACACCTGTGCCCCATAAAGATGCGTGGAATCTGTTTCCCCACCTCCAGCACACACACGGAGTCGTGCTCAGGTATCCTGATTGTGGGGAGGCTCCTCCAAATGACAGCAGCGCCTGGGTTCTAAAAGAATCCCTTAGCTTGTCTTCCCTGATGGCATGCCTAGGCTGGAGAGTGGGGGAAAGTGGGGGTTGGGCTCTAAACCAAGGATAAGCGAGAGCCTATCCATGGGATGTGTGTTTTGAACCTACAACCCACAACCATGGAATAAATGTGCCCCCTGAAAGATGCTTTGACTGTTTCCCTACATCCAGCACACACACGAAGATGTGTTCTGGTATTCTGAGTGTGGGGATGTTCCTCAAACTGACAGCAGCACCTGGATTCTGTTAGTATCCCTTAGCTTCTGTTCCCTGAGTGTTCTTTTAGGCCAGGCCATGAGGGAAAGCTGGGGGTTGGGCTTGGAGGCCACGTAGCAGTGAGTGCCCCCTGATCCATTGAGGAAGTACTTAGAGAACTTCTCCCTAAAGGGAACACCTTTTCCTGCATTCATCTGGGTGCAGTGGGGCTGCACATCTCTCCCACACCTAAGAATGTGTTCTGGAATTCTGAGTGCAGGGAAGTTCCTCCAACTGACAGCAGCGCCTGGGTTCTAATTGAATCCCTTTGCTTGTCTTCCCTGATGGAAAGCCTAGGCGGGAGTGCGGGGGAAAGTGTGGTTTGGGCTCCAAAACCAAGTATTGGCGATGACCTCTCTATGGTTTGTGGAGGTGTTTAAACTACATCCCTAACCTGGGAACACCTGTGCCCCCATAAAGATCCGTGGAGTCTGTTTCCACACCTCCAGCACACACACGAACACTTGCACAGTTATCCTGAGAGTGGGCAGCCTCCTCCAACTGAGAGCAGGGCCTTGGTTCTTATAAAATCGCTTAACTTGTCTACCCTGTTTGGTTGCCTGATACGGAGTGCTGGGGAAAGGGTGGGTTGGGCTCTAAATCCAAGTATTAGCGAGTGCTTCTCCATGGGATTTGGAGGTTATTAACCAAAAGCCCACAACATGGGAATACCTGTGCTCCTTGAAAAAAGCGTGGACTCTGTATCCCCACCACCAGAACACACATGAAGAAGTTTTCTGCTATCCTGAGTGTGGGCTGGCAATTTCAGGTGACAGAAGCGGCTGGGTTCTAATAGAATCCCTTAGCTTGTAATCCCTGAGTGTTTCCCTAGGACTGACTCTGAGAGAAACCTGGGGGTTGGGCTTTGAGGCCAAATAGTAGCGAGTGTCCCCGATGGACTGAGGAAGTATTTAGATGAATTCTCCATAAAGGGAAACACCTGAGAACCCATTCATCTGCGTGGAGTGGGGCTTCAAATCTCCCCACCAAACAAGGTTGGGTTCCAGTATCCTGAGGGTGGGGTAGTTCCTCCAACTGACATCAGCGTCTTGGTTTGAATAGAATCCCTTTGCTTGTCTTCCCTGATGGTTTGCCTAGGCCAGTGTGTGGTTGAAAGTGGGATTTGGGATCTAAAACTAAGTATTAGCGTGTGCCTCTCCATGGGTAGTGGAGATGTTTAAACTACAACCCACAACTTGGGAATTACTGTGACCCCTGAAAAATGCGTGTGCTATGTTTCCCCACGTCCAGCACACACAGGAAGAAGTGTTCTGGGGTTCTGAGTGTGGGGAGGTTCCTCCAACAGACAGCAGCACCTGGGTTGTAATAGAATCCCTTCGCTTGACTTCCCTAAGTGTTTTCCTAGGCCTAGCAGTAAGCGATGGTGGGGGATGGGCTCTAAAGCCAAGTATTAGCGAGTGCATCTCTGTGGGTACTGGAGGGTTTTAAACTACTTCCCCAACCTTGGAACACCTGTGCCCCATAAAGATGCGTGGAATCTGTTTCCCCACCTCCAGCACACACACGGAGACGTGCTCAGGTATCCTGATTGTGGGGAGGCTCCTCCAAATGACAGCAGCGCCTGGGTTCTAAAAGAATCCCTTAGCATGTCTTCCCTGATGGCATGCCTAGGCTGGAGAGTGGGGGAAAGTGGGGGTTGGGCTCTAAACCAAGGATAAGCGAGAGCCTATCCATGGGATGTGGGTTTTTAACCTACAACCCACAACCATGGAATAAATGTGCCCCCTGAAAGATGCTTTGACTGTTTCCCTACATCCAGCACACACACGAAGATGTGTTCTTGCATTCTGAGTGTGGGGAAGTTCCTCAAACTGACAGCAGCACCTGGATTCTATTAGAATCCCTTAGCTTCTGTTCCCTGAGTGTTTTCCTAGACCAGGCCATGAGGGAAAGCTGGGGGTTGGGCTTGGAGGCCACGTAGCAGTGAGTGCCCCCTGATCCATTGAGGAAGTACTTAGAGGACTTCTCCCTAAAGGGAACACCTTTTCCTGCATTCATCTGGGTGCAGTGGGGCTGCACATCTCTCCCACACCTAAGAATGTGTTCTGGAATTCTGAGTGCAGGGAAGTTCCTCCAACTGACAGCAGCGCCTGGGTTCTAATTGAATCCCTTTGCTTGTCTTCCCTGATGGAAAGCCTAGGCGGGAGTGCGGGGGAAAGTGTGGTTTGGGCTCCAAAACCAAGTATTGGCGATGACCTCTCTATGGTTTGTGGAGGTGTTTAAACTACATCCCTAACCTGGGAACACCTGTGCCCCCATAAAGATCCGTGGAGTCTGTTTCCACACCTCCAGCACACACACGAACACTTGCACAGTTATCCTGAGAGTGGGCAGCCTCCTCCAACTGAGAGCAGGGCCTTGGTTCTTATAAAATCGCTTAACTTGTCTACCCTGTTTGGTTGCCTGATACGGAGTGCTGGGGAAAGGGTGGGTTGGGCTCTAAATCCAAGTATTAGCGAGTGCTTCTCCATGGGATTTGGAGGTTATTAACCAAAAGCCCACAACATGGGAATACCTGTGCTCCTTGAAAAAAGCGTGGACTCTGTATCCCCACCACCAGAACACACATGAAGAAGTTTTCTGCTATCCTGAGTGTGGGCTGGCAATTTCAGGTGACAGAAGCGGCTGGGTTCTAATAGAATCCCTTAGCTTGTAATCCCTGAGTGTTTCCCTAGGACTGACTCTGAGAGAAACCTGGGGGTTGGGCTTTGAGGCCAAATAGTAGCGAGTGTCCCCGATGGACTGAGGAAGTATTTAGATGAATTCTCCATAAAGGGAAACACCTGAGCACCCATTCATCTGCGTGGAGTGGGGCTTCAAATCTCCCCACCACACAAGGTTGGGTTCCAGTATCCTGAGGGTGGGGTAGTTCCTCCAACTGACATCAGCGTCTTGGTTTGAATAGAATCCCTTTGCTTGTCTTCCCTGATGGTTTGCCTAGGCCAGTGTGTGGTTGAAAGTGGGATTTGGGATCTAAAACTAAGTATTAGCGTGTGCCTCTCCATGGGTAGTGGAGATGTTTAAACTACAACCCACAACTTGGGAATTACTGTGACCCCTGAAAAATGCGTGTGCTATGTTTCCCCACGTCCAGCACACACAGGAAGAAGTGTTCTGGGGTTGTGAGTGTGGGGAGGTTCCTCCAACAGACAGCAGCACCTGGGTTGTAATAGAATCCCTTCGCTTGACTTCCCTAAGTGTTTTCCTAGGCCTAGCAGTAAGCGATGGTGGGGGATGGGCTCTAAAGCCAAGTATTAGCGAGTGCATCTCTGTGGGTACTGGAGGGTTTTAAACTACTTCCCCAACCTTGGAACACCTGTGCCCCATAAAGATGCGTGGAATCTGTTTCCCCACCTCCAGCACACACACGGAGACGTGCTCAGGTATCCTGATTGTGGGGAGGCTCCTCCAAATGACAGCAGCGCCTGGGTTCTAAAAGAATCCCTTAGCTTGTCTTCCCTGATGGCATGCCTAGGCTGGAGAGTGGGGGAAAGTGGGGGTTGGGCTCTAAACCAAGGATAAGCGAGAGCCTATCCATGGGATGTGGGTTTTTAACCTACAACCAACAACCATGGAATAAATGTGCCCCCTGAAAGATGCTTTGACTGTTTCCCTACATCCAGCACACACACGAAGATGTGTTCTTGCATTCTGAGTGTGGGGAAGTTCCTCAAACTGACAGCAGCACCTGGATTCTATTAGAATCCCTTAGCTTCTGTTCCCTGAGTGTTTTCCTAGACCAGGCCATGAGGGAAAGCTGGGGGTTGGGCTTGGAGGCCACGTAGCAGTGAGTGCCCCCTGATCCATTGAGGAAGTACTTAGAGGACTTCTCCCTAAAGGGAACACCTTTTCCTGCATTCATCTGGGTGCAGTGGGGCTGCACATCTCTCCCACACCTAAGAATGTGTTCTGGAATTCTGAGTGCAGGGAAGTTCCTCCAACTGACAGCAGCGCCTGGGTTCTAATTGAATCCCTTTGCTTGTCTTCCCTGATGGAAAGCCTAGGCGGGAGTGCGGGGGAAAGTGTGGTTTGGGCTCCAAAACCAAGTATTGGCGATGACCTCTCTATGGTTTGTGGAGGTGTTTAAACTACATCCCTAACCTGGGAACACCTGTGCCCCCATAAAGATCCGTGGAGTCTGTTTCCACACCTCCAGCACACACACGAACACTTGCACAGTTATCCTGAGAGTGGGCAGCCTCCTCCAACTGAGAGCAGGGCCTTGGTTCTTATAAAATCGCTTAACTTGTCTACCCTGTTTGGTTGCCTGATACGGAGTGCTGGGGAAAGGGTGGGTTGGGCTCTAAATCCAAGTATTAGCGAGTGCTTCTCCATGGGATTTGGAGGTTATTAACCAAAAGCCCACAACATGGGAATACCTGTGCTCCTTGAAAAAAGCGTGGACTCTGTATCCCCACCACCAGAACACACATGAAGAAGTTTTCTGCTATCCTGAGTGTGGGCTGGCAATTTCAGGTGACAGAAGCGGCTGGGTTCTAATAGAATCCCTTAGCTTGTAATCCCTGAGTGTTTCCCTAGGACTGACTCTGAGAGAAACCTGGGGGTTGGGCTTTGAGGCCAAATAGTAGCGAGTGTCCCCGATGGACTGAGGAAGTATTTAGATGAATTCTCCATAAAGGGAAACACCTGAGCACCCATTCATCTGCGTGGAGTGGGGCTTCAAATCTCCCCACCACACAAGGTTGGGTTCCAGTATCCTGAGGGTGGGGTAGTTCCTCCAACTGACATCAGCGTCTTGGTTTGAATAGAATCCCTTTGCTTGTCTTCCCTGATGGTTTGCCTAGGCCAGTGTGTGGTTGAAAGTGGGATTTGGGATCTAAAACTAAGTATTAGCGTGTGCCTCTCCATGGGTAGTGGAGATGTTTAAACTACAACCCACAACTTGGGAATTACTGTGACCCCTGAAAAATGCGTGTGCTATTTTTCCCCACGTCCAGCACACACAGGAAGAAGTGTTCTGGGGTTGTGAGTGTGGGGAGGTTCCTCCAACAGACAGCAGCACCTGGGTTGTAATAGAATCCCTTCGCTTGACTTCCCTAAGTGTTTTCCTAGGCCTAGCAGTAAGCGATGGTGGGGGATGGGCTCTAAAGCCAAGTATTAGCGAGTGCATCTCTGTGGGTAGTGGAGGGTTTTAAACTACTTCCCCAACCTTGGAACACCTGTGCCCCATAAAGATGCGTGGAATCTGTTTCCCCACCTCCAGCACACACACGGAGACGTGCTCAGGTATCCTGATTGTGGGGAGGCTCCTCCAAATGACAGCAGCGCCTGGGTTCTAAAAGAATCCCTTAGCTTGTCTTCCCTGATGGCATGCCTAGGCTGGAGAGTGGGGGAAAGTGGGGGTTGGGCTCTAAACCAAGGATAAGCGAGAGCCTATCCATGGGATGTGGGTTTTTAACCTACAACCCACAACCATGGAATAAATGTGCCCCCTGAAAGATGCTTTGACTGTTTCCCTACATCCAGCACACACACGAAGATGTGTTCTGGTATTCTGAGTGTGGGGATGTTCCTCAAACTGACAGCAGCACCTGGATTCTATTAGTATCCCTTAGCTTCTGTTCCCTGAGTGTTCTTTTAGGCCAGGCCATGAGGGAAAGCTGGGGGTTGGGCTTGGAGGCCACGTAGCAGTGAGTGCCCCCTGATCCATTGAGGAAGTACTTAGAGGACTTCTCCCTAAAGGGAACACCTTTTCCTGCATTCATCTGGGTGCAGTGGGGCTGCACATCTCTCCCACACCTAAGAATGTGTTCTGGAATTCTGAGTGCAGGGAAGTTCCTCCAACTGACAGCAGCGCCTGGGATCTAATTGAATCCCTTTGCTTGTCTTCCCTGATGGAAAGCCTAGGCGGGAGTGCGGGGGAAAGTGTGGTTTGGGCTCCAAAACCAAGTATTTGCGATGACCTCTCTATGGTTTGTAGAGGTGTTTAAACTACATCCCTAACCTGGGAACACCTGTGCCCCCATAAAGATCCGTGGAGTCTGTTTCCACACCTCCAGCACACACACGAACACTTGCACAGTTATCCTGAGAGTGGGCAGCCTCCTCCAACTGAGAGCAGGGCCTTGGTTCTTATAAAATCGCTTAACTTGTCTACCCTGTTTGGTTGCCTGATACGGAGTGCTGGGGAAAGGGTGGGTTGGGCTCTAAATCCAAGTATTAGCGAGTGCTTCTCCATGGGATTTGGAGGTTATTAACCAAAAGCCCACAACATGGGAATACCTGTGCTCCTTGAAAAAAGCGTGGACTCTGTATCCCCACCACCAGAACACACATGAAGAAGTTTTCTGCTATCCTGAGTGTGGGCTGGCAATTTCAGGTGACAGAAGCGGCTGGGTTCTAATAGAATCCCTTAGCTTGTAATCCCTGAGTGTTTCCCTAGGACTGACTCTGAGAGAAACCTGGGGGTTGGGCTTTGAGGCCAAATAGTAGCGAGTGTCCCCGATGGACTGAGGAAGTATTTAGATGAATTCTCCATAAAGGGAAACACCTGAGCACCCATTCATCTGCGTGGAGTGGGGCTTCAAATCTCCCCACCACACAAGGTTGGGTTCCAGTATCCTGAGGGTGGGGTAGTTCCTCCAACTGACATCAGCGTCTTGGTTTGAATAGAATCCCTTTGCTTGTCTTCCCTGATGGTTTGCCTAGGCCAGTGTGTGGTTGAAAGTGGGATTTGGGATCTAAAACTAAGTATTAGCGTGTGCCTCTCCATGGGTAGTGGAGATGTTTAAACTACAACCCACAACTTGGGAATTACTGTGACCCCTGAAAAATGCGTGTGCTATGTTTCCCCACGTCCAGCACACACAGGAAGAAGTGTTCTGGGGTTGTGAGTGTGGGGAGGTTCCTCCAACAGACAGCAGCACCTGGGTTGTAATAGAATCCCTTCGCTTGACTTCCCTAAGTGTTTTCCTAGGCCTAGCAGTAAGCGATGGTGGGGGATGGGCTCTAAAGCCAAGTATTAGCGAGTGCATCTCTGTGGGTAGTGGAGGGTTTTAAACTACTTCCCCAACCTTGGAACACCTGTGCCCCATAAAGATGCGTGGAATCTGTTTCCCCACCTCCAGCACACACACGGAGACGTGCTCAGGTATCCTGATTGTGGGGAGGCTCCTCCAAATGACAGCAGCGCCTGGGTTCTTAAAGAATCCCTTAGCTTGTCTTCCCTGATGGCATGCCTAGGCTGGAGAGTGGGGGAAAGTGGGGGTTGGGCTCTAAACCAAGGATAAGCGAGAGCCTATCCATGGGATGTGGGTTTTTAACCTACAACCCACAACCATGGAATAAATGTGCCCCCTGAAAGATGCTTTGACTGTTTCCCTACATCCAGCACACACACGAAGATGTGTTCTTGCATTCTGAGTGTGGGGAAGTTCCTCAAACTGACAGCAGCACCTGGATTCTATTACAATCCCTTAGCTTCTGATCCCTGAGTGTTTTCCTAGACCAGGCCATGAGGGAAAGCTGGGGGTTGGGCTTGGAGGCCACGTAGCAGTGAGTGCCCCCTGATCCATTGAGGAAGTACTTAGAGGACTTGTCCCTAAAGGGAACACCTTTTCCTGCATTCATCTGGGTGCAGTGGGGCTGCACATCTCTCCCACACCTAAGAATGTGTTCTGGAATTCTGAGTGCAGGGAAGTTCCTCCAACTGACAGCAGCGCCTGGGTTCTAATTGAATCCCTTTGCTTGTCTTCCCTGATGGAAAGCCTAGGCGGGAGTGCGGGGGAAAGTGTGGTTTGGGCTCCAAAACCAAGTATTGGCGATGACCTCTCTATGGTTTGTGGAGGTGTTTAAACTACATCCCTAACCTGGGAACACCTGTGCCCCCATAAAGATCCGTGGAGTCTGTTTCCACACCTCCAGCACACACACGAACACTTGCACAGTTATCCTGAGAGTGGGCAGCCTCCTCCAACTGAGAGCAGGGCCTTGGTTCTTATAAAATCGCTTAACTTGTCTACCCTGTTTGGTTGCCTGATACGGAGTGCTGGGGAAAGGGTGGGTTGGGCTCTAAATCCAAGTATTAGCGAGTGCTTCTCCATGGGATTTGGAGGTTATTAACCAAAAGCCCACAACATGGGAATACCTGTGCTCCTTGAAAAAAGCGTGGACTCTGTATCCCCACCACCAGAACACACATGAAGAAGTTTTCTGCTATCCTGAGTGTGGGCTGGCAATTTCAGGTGACAGAAGCGGCTGGGTTCTAATAGAATCCCTTAGCTTGTAATCCCTGAGTGTTTCCCTAGGACTGACTCTGAGAGAAACCTGGGGGTTGGGCTTTGAGGCCAAATAGTAGCGAGTGTCCCCGATGGACTGAGGAAGTATTTAGATGAATTCTCCATAAAGGGAAACACCTGAGCACCCATTCATCTGCGTGGAGTGGGGCTTCAAATCTCCCCACCACACAAGGTTGGGTTCCAGTATCCTGAGGGTGGGGTAGTTCCTCCAACTGACATCAGCGTCTTGGTTTGAATAGAATCCCTTTGCTTGTCTTCCCTGATGGTTTGCCTAGGCCAGTGTGTGGTTGGAAGTGGGATTTGGGATCTAAAACTAAGTATTAGCGTGTGCCTCTCCATGGGTAGTGGAGATGTTTAAACTACAACCCACAACTTGGGAATTACTGTGACCCCTGAAAAATGCGTGTGCTATGTTTCCCCACGTCCAGCACACACAGGAAGAAGTGTTCTGGGGTTGTGAGTGTGGGGAGGTTCCTCCAACAGACAGCAGCACCTGGGTTGTAATAGAATCCCTTCGCTTGACTTCCCTAAGTGTTTTCCTAGGCCTAGCAGTAAGCGATGGTGGGGGATGGGCTCTAAAGCCAAGTATTAGCGAGTGCATCTCTGTGGGTAGTGGAGGGTTTTAAACTACTTCCCCAACCTTGGAACACCTGTGCCCCATAAAGATGCGTGGAATCTGTTTCCCCACCTCCAGCACACACACGGAGACGTGCTCAGGTATCCTGATTGTGGGGAGGCTCCTCCAAATGACAGCAGCGCCTGGGTTCTAAAAGAATCCCTTAGCTTGTCTTCCCTGATGGCATGCCTAGGCTGGAGAGTGGGGGAAAGTGGGGGTTGGGCTCTAAACCAAGTATAAGCGAGAGCCTATCCATGGGATGTGGGTTTTTAACCTACAACCCACAACCATGGAATAAATGTGCCCCCTGAAAGATGCTTTGACTGTTTCCCTACATCCAGTACACACACGAAGATGTGTTCTTGTCTTCTGAGTGTGGGGAAGTTCCTCAAACTGACAGCAGCACCTGGACTCCATTAGTATCCCTTAGCTTCTGTTCCCTGAGTGTTCTCTTAGACCAGGCCATGAGGGAAAGCTGGGGGTTGGGCTTGGAGGCCACGTAGCAGTGAGTGCCCCCTGATCCATTGAGGAAGTACTTAGAGAACTTCTCCCTAAACGGAACAGCTTTTCCTCCATTTATCAGGGTGCAGTGGGGCTGCACATCTCTCCCACACCTAAGAATGTGTTCTGGAATTCTGAGTGCAGGGAAGTTCCTCCAACTGACAGCAGCGCCTGGGTTCTAATTGAATCCCTTTGCTTGTCTTCCCTGATGGAAAGCCTAGGCGGGAGTGCGGGGGAAAGTGTGGTTTGGGCTCCAAAACCAAGTATTGGCGATGACCTCTCTATGGTTTGTGGAGGTGTTTAAACTACATCCCTAACCTGGGAACACCTGTGCCCCCATAAAGATCCGTGGAGTCTGTTTCCACACCTCCAGCACACACACGAACACTTGCACAGTTATCCTGAGAGTGGGCAGCCTCCTCCAACTGAGAGCAGGGCCTTGGTTCTTATAAAATCGCTTAACTTGTCTACCCTGTTTGGTTGCCTGATACGGAGTGCTGGGGAAAGGGTGGGTTGGGCTCTAAATCCAAGTATTAGCGAGTGCTTCTCCATGGGATTTGGAGGTTATTAACCAAAAGCCCACAACATGGGAATACCTGTGCTCCTTGAAAAAAGCGTGGACTCTGTATCCCCACCACCAGAACACACATGAAGAAGTTTTCTGCTATCCTGAGTGTGGGCTGGCAATTTCAGGTGACAGAAGCGGCTGGGTTCTAATAGAATCCCTTAGCTTGTAATCCCTGAGTGTTTCCCTAGGACTGACTCTGAGAGAAACCTGGGGGTTGGGCTTTGAGGCCAAATAGTAGCGAGTGTCCCCGATGGACTGAGGAAGTATTTAGATGAATTCTCCATAAAGGGAAACACCTGAGCACCCATTCATCTGCGTGGAGTGGGGCTTCAAATCTCCCCACCACACAAGGTTGGGTTCCAGTATCCTGAGGGTGGGGTAGTTCCTCCAACTGACATCAGCATCTTGGTTTGAATAGAATCCCTTTGCTTGTCTTCCCTGATGGTTTGCCTAGGCCAGTGTGTGGTTGAAAGTGGGATTTGGGATCTAAAACTAAGTATTAGCGTGTGCCTCTCCATGGGTAGTGGAGATGTTTAAACTACAACCCACAACTTGGGAATTACTGTGACCCCTGAAAAATGCGTGTGCTATGTTTCCCCACGTCCAGCACACACAGGAAGAAGTGTTCTGGGGTTGTGAGTGTGGGGAGGTTCCTCCAACAGACAGCAGCACCTGGGTTGTAATAGAATCCCTTCGCTTGACTTCCCTAAGTGTTTTCCTAGGCCTAGCAGTAAGCGATGGTGGGGGATGGGCTCTAAAGCCAAGTATTAGCGAGTGCATCTCTGTGGGTAGTGGAGGGTTTTAAACTACTTCCCCAACCTTGGAACACCTGTGCCCCATAAAGATGCGTGGAATCTGTTTCCCCACCTCCAGCACACACACGGAGACGTGCTCAGGTATCCTGATTGTGGGGAGGCTCCTCCAAATGACAGCAGCGCCTGGGTTCTAAAAGAATCCCTTAGCTTGTCTTCCCTGATGGCATGCCTAGGCTGGAGAGTGGGGGAAAGTGGGGGTTGGGCTCTAAACCAAGGATAAGCGAGAGCCTATCCATGGGATGTGGGTTTTTAACCTACAACCCACAACCATGGAATAAATGTGCCCCCTGAAAGATGCTTTGACTGTTTCCCTACATCCAGCACACACACGAAGATGTGTTCTTGCATTCTGAGTGTGGGGAAGTTCCTCAAACTGACAGCAGCACCTGGATTCTATTAGAATCCCTTAGCTTCTGTTCCCTGAGTGTTTTCCTAGACCAGGCCATGAGGGAAAGCTGGGGGTTGGGCTTGGAGGACACGTAGCATTGAGTGCCCCCTGATCCATTGAGGAAGTACTTAGAGGACTTCTCCCTAAAGGGAACACCTTTTCCTCCATTCATCTGGGTGCAGTGGGGCTGCACATCTCTCCCACACCTAAGAATGTGTTCTGGAATTCTGAGTGCAGGGAAGTTCCTCCAACTGACAGCAGCGCCTGGGTTCTAATTGAATCCCTTTGCTTGTCTTCCCTGATGGAAAGCCTAGGCGGGAGTGCGGGGGAAAGTGTGGTTTGGGCTCCAAAACGAAGTATTGGCGATGACCTCTCTATTGTTTGTGGAGGTGTTTAAACTACATCCCTAACCTGGGAACACCTGTGCCCCCATAAAGATCCGTGGAGTCTGTTTCCACACCTCCAGCACACACACGAACACTTGCACAGTTATCCTGAGAGTGGGCAGCCTCCTCCAACTAAGAGCAGGGCCTTGGTTCTTATAAAATCGCTTAACTTGTCTACCCTGTTTGGTTGCCTGATACGGAGTGCTGGGGAAAGGGTGGGTTGGGCTCTAAATCCAAGTATTAGCGAGTGCTTCTCCATGGGATTTGGAGGTTATTAACCAAAAGCCCACAACATGGGAATACCTGTGCTCCTTGAAAAAAGCGTGGACTCTGTATCCCCACCACCAGAACACACATGAAGAAGTTTTCTGCTATCCTGAGTGTGGGCTGGCAATTTCAGGTGACAGAAGCGGCTGGGTTCTAATAGAATCCCTTAGCTTGTAATCCCTGAGTGTTTCCCTAGGACTGACTCTGAGAGAAACCTGGGGGTTGGGCTTTGAGGCCAAATAGTAGCGAGTGTCCCCGATGGACTGAGGAAGTATTTAGATGAATTCTCCATAAAGGGAAACACCTGAGCACCCATTCATCCGCGTGGAGTGGGGCTTCAAATCTCCCCACCACACAAGGTTGGGTTCCAGTATCCTGAGGGTGGGGTAGTTCCTCCAACTGACATCAGCGTCTTGGTTTGAATAGAATCCCTTTGCTTGTCTTCCCTGATGGTTTGCCTAGGCCAGTGTGTGGTTGAAAGTGGGATTTGGGATCTAAAACTAAGTATTAGCGTGTGCCTCTCCATGGGTAGTGGAGATGTTTAAACTACAACCCACAACTTGGGAATTACTGTGACCCCTGAAAAATGCGTGTGCTATGTTTCCCCACGTCCAGCACACACAGGAAGAAGTGTTCTGGGGTTGTGAGTGTGGGGAGGTTCCTCCAACAGACAGCAGCACCTGGGTTGTAATAGAATCCCTTCGCTTGACTTCCCTAAGTGTTTTCCTAGGCCTAGCAGTAAGCGATGGTGGGGGATGGGCTCTAAAGCCAAGTATTAGCGAGTGCATCTCTGTGGGTAGTGGAGGGTTTTAAACTACTTCCCCAACCTTGGAACACCTGTGCCCCATAAAGATGCGTGGAATCTGTTTCCCCACCTCCAGCACACACACGGAGACGTGCTCAGGTATCCTGATTGTGGGGAGGCTCCTCCAAATGACAGCAGCGCCTGGGTTCTAAAAGAATCCCTTAGCTTGTCTTCCCTGATGCCATGCCTAGGCTGGAGAGTGGGGGAAAGTGGGGGTTGGGCTCTAAACCAAGTATAAGCGAGAGCCTATCCATGGGATGTGGGTTTTTAAACTACAACCCACAACCATGGAATAAATGTGCCCCCTGAAAGATGCTTTGACTGTTTCCCTACATCCAGCACACACACGAAGATGTGTTCTTGTCTTCTGAGTGTGGGGAAGTTCCTCAAACTGACAGCAGCACCTGGACTCCATTACTATCCCTTAGCTTCTGTTCCCTGAGTGTTCTCTTAGACCAGGCCATGAGGGAAAGCTGGGGGTTGGGCTTGGAGGCCACGTAGCAGTGAGTGCCCCCTGATCCATTGAGGAAGTACTTAGAGGACTTCTCCCTAAAGGGAACACCTTTTCCTCCATTCATCTGGGTGCAGTGGGGCTGCACATCTCTCCCACACCTAAGAATGTGTTCTGGAATTCTGAGTGCAGGGAAGTTCCTCCAACTGACAGCAGCGCCTGGGTTCTAATTGAATCCCTTTGCTTGTCTTCCCTGATGGAAAGCCTAGGCGGGAGTGCGGGGGAAAGTGTGGTTTGGGCTCCAAAACCAAGTATTGGCGATGACCTCTCTATTGTTTGTGGAGGTGTTTAAACTACATCCCTAACCTGGGAACACCTGTGCCCCCATAAAGATCCGTGGAGTCTGTTTCCACACCTCCAGCACACACACGAACACTTGCACAGTTATCCTGAGAGTGGGCAGCCTCCTCCAACTAAGAGCAGGGCCTTGGTTCTTATAAAATCGCTTAACTTGTCTACCCTGTTTGGTTGCCTGATACGGAGTGCTGGGGAAAGGGTGTGTAGGGCTCTAAATCCAAGTATTAGCGAGTGCTTCTCCATGGGATTTGGAGGTTATTAACCAAAAGCCCACAACATGGGAATACCTGTGCTCCTTGAAAAAAGCGTGGACTCTGTATCCCCACCACCAGAACACACATGAAGAAGTTTTCTGCTATCCTGAGTGTGGGCTGGCAATTTCAGGTGACAGAAGCGGCTGGGTTCTAATAGAATCCCTTAGCTTGTAATCCCTGAGTGTTTCCCTAGGACTGACTCTGAGAGAAACCTGGGGGTTGGGCTTTGAGGCCAAATAGTAGCGAGTGTCCCCGATGGACTGAGGAAGTATTTAGATGAATTCTCCATAAAGGGAAACACCTGAGCACCCATTCATCCGCGTGGAGTGGGGCTTCAAATCTCCCCACCACACAAGGTTGGGTTCCAGTATCCTGAGGGTGGGGTAGTTCCTCCAACTGACATCAGCGTCTTGGTTTGAATAGAATCCCTTTGCTTGTCTTCCCTGATGGTTTGCCTAGGCCAGTGTGTGGTTGAAAGTGGGATTTGGGATCTAAAACTAAGTATTAGCGTGTGCCTCTCCATGGGTAGTGGAGATGTTTAAACTACAACCCACAACTTGGGAATTACTGTGACCCCTGAAAAATGCGTGTGCTATGTTTCCCCACGTCCAGCACACACAGGAAGAAGTGTTCTGGGGTTGTGAGTGTGGGGAGGTTCCTCCAACAGACAGCAGCACCTGGGTTGTAATAGAATCCCTTCGCTTGACTTCCCTAAGTGTTTTCCTAGGCCTAGCAGTAAGCGATGGTGGGGGATGGGCTCTAAAGCCAAGTATTAGCGAGTGCATCTCTGTGGGTAGTGGAGGGTTTTAAACTACTTCCCCAACCTTGGAACACCTGTGCCCCATAAAGATGCGTGGAATCTGTTTCCCCACCTCCAGCACACACACGGAGACGTGCTCAGGTATCCTGATTGTGGGGAGGCTCCTCCAAATGACAGCAGCGCCTGGGTTCTAAAAGAATCCCTTAGCTTGTCTTCCCTGATGCCATGCCTAGGCTGGAGAGTGGGGGAAAGTGGGGGTTGGGCTCTAAACCAAGTATAAGCGAGAGCCTATCCATGGGATGTGGGTTTTTAAACTACAACCCACAACCATGGAATAAATGTGCCCCCTGAAAGATGCTTTGACTGTTTCCCTACATCCAGCACACACACGAAGATGTGTTCTTGTCTTCTGAGTGTGGGGAAGTTCCTCAAACTGACAGCAGCACCTGGACTCCATTACTATCCCTTAGCTTCTGTTCCCTGAGTGTTCTCTTAGACCAGGCCATGAGGGAAAGCTGGGGGTTGGGCTTGGAGGCCACGTAGCAGTGAGTGCCCCCTGATCCATTGAGGAAGTACTTAGAGAACTTCTCCCTAAAGGGAACACTTTTTCCTGCATTCATCTGGGTGCAGTGGGGCTGCACATCTCTCCCACACCTAAGAATGTGTTCTGGAATTCTGAGTGCAGGGAAGTTCCTCCAACTGACAGCAGCGCCTGGGTTCTAATTGAATCCCTTTGCTTGTCTTCCCTGATGGAAAGCCTAGGCGGGAGTGCGGGGGAAAGTGTGGTTTGGGCTCCAAAACCAAGTATTTTCGATGACCTCTCTATGGTTTGTGGAGGTATTTAAACTACATCCCTAACCTGGGAACACCTGTGCCCCCATAAAGATCCGTGGAGTCTGTTTCCACACCTCCAGCACACACACGAACACTTGCACAGTTATCCTGAGAGTGGGCAGCCTCCTCCAACTGAGAGCAGGGCCTTGGTTCTTATAAAATCGCTTAACTTGTCTACCCTGTTTGGTTGCCTGATACGGAGTGCTGGGGAAAGGGTGGGTTGGGCTCTAAATCCAAGTATAAGCGAGTGCTTCTCCATGGGATTTGGAGTTTTTTAACCAAAAGCCCACAACATGGGAATACCTGTGCTCCTTGAAAAAAGCGTG
This sequence comes from Vicugna pacos, assembly GCF_048564905.1. Taxonomy (NCBI): domain Eukaryota; kingdom Metazoa; phylum Chordata; class Mammalia; order Artiodactyla; family Camelidae; genus Vicugna; species Vicugna pacos. The sequence continues at coordinate 60,618,830 of NW_027328740.1, read as the reverse complement.
GACTCTGTATCCCCACCACCAGAACACACATGAAGAAGTTTTCTGCTATCCTGAGTGTGGGCTGGCAATTTCAGGTGACAGAAGCGGCTGGGTTCTAATAGAATCCCTTAGCTTGTAATCCCTGAGTGTTTCCCTAGGACTGACTCTGAGAGAAACCTGGGGGTTGGGCTTTGAGGCCAAATAGAAGCGAGTGTCCCCGAAGGACTGAGGAAGTATTTAGATGAATTCTCCATAAAGGGAAACACCTGAGCACCCATTCATCTGCGTGGAGTGGGGCTTCAAATCTCCCCACCACACAAGGTTGGTTTCCAGTATCCTGAGGGTGGGGTAGTTCCTCCAACTGACATCAGCGTCTTGGTTTGAATAGAATCCCTTTGCTTGTCTTCCCTGATGGTTTGCCTAGGCCAGTGTGTGGTTGAAAGTGGGATTTGGGATCTAAAACTAAGTATTAGCGTGTGCCTCTCCATGGGTAGTGGAGATGTTTAAACTACAACCCACAACTTGGGAATTACTGTGACCCCTGAAAAATGCGTGTGCTATGTTTCCCCACGTCCAGCACACACAGGAAGAAGTGTTCTGGGGTTGTGAGTGTGGGGAGGTTCCTCCAACAGACTGCAGCACCTGGGTTGTAATAGAATCCCTTCGCTTGACTTCCCTAAGTGTTTTCCTAGGCCTAGCAGTAAGCGATGGTGGGGGATGGGCTCTAAAGCCAAGTATTAGCGAGTGCATCTCTGTGGGTAGTGGAGGGTTTTAAACTACTTCCCCAACCTTGGAACACCTGTGCCCCATAAAGATGCGTGGAATCTGTTTCCCCACCTCCAGCACACACACGGAGGCGTGCTCAGGTATCCTGATTGTGGGGAGGCTCCTCCAAATGACAGCAGCGCCTGGGTTCTAAAAGAATCCCTTAGCTTGTCTTCCCTGATGGCATGCCTAGGCTGGAGAGTGGGGGAAAGTGGGGGTTGGGCTCTAAACCAAGTATAAGCGAGAGCCTATCCATGGGATGTGGGTTTTTAACCTACAACCCACAACCATGGAATAAATGTGCCCCCTGAAAGATGCTTTGACTGTTTCCCTACATCCAGCACACACACGAAGATGTGTTCTTGTATTCTGAGTGTGGGGAAGTTCCTCAAACTGACAGCAGCACCTGGATTCCATTAGTATCCCTTAGCTTCTGTTCCCTGAGTGTTCTCTTAGGCCAGGCCATGAGGAAAAGCTGGGGGTTGGGCTTGGAGGCCACGTAGCAGTGAGTGCCCCCTGATCCATTGAGGAAGTACTTAGAGAAGTTCTCCCTAAACGGAACACCTTTTCCTGCATTTATCAGGGTGCAGTGGGGCTGCACATCTCTCCCACACCTAAGAATGTGTTCTGGAATTCTGAGTGCAGGGAAGTTCCTCCAACTGACAGCAGCGCCTGGGTTCTAATTGAATCCCTTTGCTTGTCTTCCCTGATGGAAAGCCTAGGCGGGAGTGCGGGGGAAAGTGTGGTTTGGGCTCCAAAACCAAGTATTTTCGATGACCTCTCTATTGTTTGTGGAGGTATTTAAACTACATCCCTAACCTGGGAACACCTGTGCCCCCATAAAGATCCGTGGAGTCTGTTTCCACACCTCCAGCACACACACGAACACTTGCACAGTTATCCTGAGAGTGGGCAGCCTCCTCCAACTGAGAGCAGGGCCTTGGTTCTTATAAAATCGCTTAACTTGTCTACCCTGTTTGGTTGCCTGATACGGAGTGCTGGGGAAAGGGTGGGTTGGGCTCTAAATCCAAGTATAAGCGAGTGCTTCTCCATGGGATTTGGAGGTTTTTAACCAAAAGCCCACAACATGGGAATACCTGTGCTCCTTGAAAAAAGCGTGGACTCTGTATCCCCACCACCAGAACACACATGAAGAAGTTTTCTGCTATCCTGAGTGTGGGCTGGCAATTTCAGGTGACAGAAGCGGCTGGGTTCTAATAGAATCCCTTAGCTTGTAATCCCTGAGTGTTTCCCTAGGACTGACTCTGAGAGAAACCTGGGGGTTGGGCTTTGAGGCCAAATAGAAGCGAGTGTCCCCGAAGGACTGAGGAAGTATTTAGATGAATTCTCCATAAAGGGAAACACCTGAGCACCCATTCATCTGCGTGGAGTGGGGCTTCAAATCTCCCCACCACACAAGGTTGGTTTCCAGTATCCTGAGGGTGGGGTAGTTCCTCCAACTGACATCAGCGTCTTGGTTTGAATAGAATCCCTTTGCTTGTCTTCCCTGATGGTTTGCCTAGGCCAGTGTGTGGTTGAAAGTGGGATTTGGGATCTAAAACTAAGTATTAGCGTGTGCCTCTCCATGGGTAGTGGAGATGTTTAAACTACAACCCACAACTTGGGAATTACTGTGACCCCTGAAAAATGCGTGTGCTATGTTTCCACACGTCCAGCACACACAGGAAGAAGTGTTCTGGGGTTGTGAGTGTGGGGAGGTTCCTCCAACAGACAGCAGCACCTGGGTTGTAATAGAATCCCTTCGCTTGACTTCCCTAAGTGTTTTCCTAGGCCTAGCAGTAAGCGATGGTGGGGGATGGGCTCTAAAGCCAAGTATTAGCGAGTGCATCTCTGTGGGTAGTGGAGGGTTTTAAACTACTTCCCCAACCTTGGAACACCTGTGCCCCATAAAGATGCGTGGAATCTGTTTCCCCACCTCCAGCACACACACGGAGGCGTGCTCAGGTATCCTGATTGTGGGGAGGCTCCTCCAAATGACAGCAGCGCCTGGATTCTAAAAGAAACCCTTAGCTTGTCTTCCCTGATGGCATGCCTAGGCTGGAGAGTGGGGGAAAGTGGGGGTTGGGCTCTAAACCAAGTATAAGCGAGAGCCTATCCATGGGATGTGGGTTTTTAACCTACAACCCACAACCATGGAATAAATGTGCCCCCTGAAAGATGCTTTGACTGTTTCCCTACATCCAGCACACACACGAAGATGTGTTCTTGTATTCTGAGTGTGGGGAAGTTCCTCAAACTGACAGCAGCACCTGGATTCCATTAGTATCCCTTAGCTTCTGTTCCCTGAGTGTTCTCTTAGGCCAGGCCATGAGGGAAAGCTGGGGGTTGGGCTTGGAGGCCACGTAGCAATGAGTGCCCCCTGATCCATTGAGGAAGTACTTAGAGAAGTTCTCCCTAAACGGAACACCTTTTCCTCCATTTATCAGGGTGCAGTGGGGCTGCACATCTCTCCCACACCTAAGAATGTGTTCTGGAATTCTGAGTGCAGGGAAGTTCCTCCAACTGACAGCAGCGCCTGGGTTCTAATTGAATCCCTTTGCTTGTCTTCCCTGATGGAAAGCCTAGGCGGGAGTGCGGGGGAAAGTGTGGTTTGGGGTCCAAAACCAAGTATTGGCGATGACCTCTCTATGGTTTGTGGAGGTGTTTAAACTACATCCCTAACCTGGGAATACCTGTGCCCCCATAAAGATCCGTGGATTCTGTTTCCACACCTCCAGCACACACACGAACACTTGCACAGTTATCCTGAGAGTGGGCAGCCTCCTCCAACTGAGAGCAGGGCCTTGGTTCTTATAAAATCGCTTAACTTGTCTACCCTGTTTGGTTGCCTGATACGGAGTGCTGGGGAAAGGGTGGGTTGGGCTCTAAATCCAAGTATTAGCGAGTGCTTCTCCATGGGATTTGGAGGTTATTAACCAAAAGCCCACAACATGGGAATACCTGTGCTCCTTGAAAAAAGCGTGGACTCTGTATCCCCACCACCAGAACACACATGAAGAAGTTTTCTGCTATCCTGAGTGTGGGCTGGCAATTTCAGGTGACAGAAGCGGCTGGGTTCTAATAGAATCCCTTAGCTTGTAATCCCTGAGTGTTTCCCTAGGACTGACTCTGAGAGAAACCTGGGGGTTGGGCTTTGAGGCCAAATAGTAGCGAGTGTCCCCGATGGACTGAGGAAGTATTTAGATGAATTCTCCATAAAGGGAAACACCTGAGCACCCATTCATCTGCGTGGAGTGGGGCTTCAAATCTCCCCACCACACAAGGTTGGGTTCCAGTATCCTGAGGGTGGGGTAGTTCCTCCAACTGACATCAGCGTCTTGGTTTGAATAGAATCCCTTTGCTTGTCTTCCCTGATGGTTTGCCTAGGCCAGTGTGTGGTTGAAAGTGGGATTTGGGATCTAAAACTAAGTATTAGCGTGTGCCTCTCCATGGGTAGTGGAGATGTTTAAACTACAACCCACAACTTGGGAATTACTGTGACCCCTGAAAAATGCGTGTGCTATGTTTCCCCACGTCCAGCACACACAGGAAGAAGTGTTCTGGGGTTGTGAGTGTGGGGAGGTTCCTCCAACAGCCTGCAGCACCTGGGTTGTAATAGAATCCCTTCGCTTGACTTCTCTAAGTGTTTTCCTAGGCCTAGCAGTAAGCGATGGTGGGGGATGGGCTCTAAAGCCAAGTATTAGCGAGTGCATCTCTGTGGGTAGTGGAGGGTTTTAAACTACTTCCCCAACCTTGGAACACCTGTGCCCCATAAAGATGCGTGGAATCTGTTTCCCCACCTCCAGCACACACACGGAGACTTGCTCAGGTATCCTGATTGTGGGGAGGCTCCTCCAAATGACAGCAGCGCCTGGGTTCTGAAAGAATCTCTTAGCATGTCTTCCCTGATGGCATGGCTAGGCTGGAGAGTTGGGGAAAGTGGGGGTTGGGCTCTAAACCAAGTATAAGCGAGAGCCTATCCATGGGATGTGGGTTTTTAACCTACAACCCACAACCATGGAATAAATGTGCCCCCTGAAAGATGCTTTGACTGTTTCCCTACATCCAGCACACACACGAAGAAGTGTTCTGGTATTCTGAGTGTGGGGAAGTTCCTCAAACTGACAGCAGCACCTTGATTCCATTAGTATCCCTTAGCTTCTGTTCCCTGATTGTTCTCTTAGACCAGGCCATGAGGGAAAGCTGGGGGTTGGCCTTGGAGGCCACGTAGCAGTGAGTGCCCCCTGATCCATTGAGGAAGTACTTAGAGGACTTCTCCCTAAACGGAACAGCTTTTCCTCCATTTATCAGGGTGCAGTGGGGCTGCACATCTCTCCCACACCTAAGAATGTGTTCTGGAATTCTGAGTGCAGGGAAGTTCCTCCAACTGACAGCAGCGCCTGGGTTCTAATTGAATCCCTTTGCTTGTCTTCCCTGATGGAAAGCCTAGGCGGGAGTGCGGGGGAAAGTGTGGTTTGGGCTCCAAAACCAAGTATTGGCGATGACCTCTCTATGGTTTGTGGAGGTGTTTAAACTACATCCCTAACCTGGGAACACCTGTGCCCCCATAAAGATCCGTGGAGTCTGTTTCCACACCTCCAGCACACACACGAACACTTGCACAGTTATCCTGAGAGTGGGCAGCCTCCTCCAACTGAGAGCAGGGCCTTGGTTCTTATAAAATCGCTTAACTTGTCTACCCTGTTTGGTTGCCTGATACGGAGTGCTGGGGAAAGGGTGGGTTGGGCTCTAAATCCAAGTATTAGCGAGTGCTTCTCCATGGGATTTGGAGGTTATTAACCAAAAGCCCACAACATGGGAATACCTGTGCTCCTTGAAAAAAGCGTGGACTCTGTATCCCCACCACCAGAACACACATGAAGAAGTTTTCTGCTATCCTGAGTGTGGGCTGGCAATTTCAGGTGACAGAAGCGGCTGGGTTCTAATAGAATCCCTTAGCTTGTAATCCCTGAGTGTTTCCCTAGGACTGACTCTGAGAGAAACCTGGGGGTTGGGCTTTGAGGCCAAATAGTAGCGAGTGTCCCCGATGGACTGAGGAAGTATTTAGATGAATTCTCCATAAAGGGAAACACCTGAGCACCCATTCATCTGCGTGGAGTGGGGCTTCAAATCTCCCCACCACACAAGGTTGGGTTCCAGTATCCTGAGGGTGGGGTAGTTCCTCCAACTGACATCAGCGTCTTGGTTTGAATAGAATCCCTTTGCTTGTCTTCCCTGATGGTTTGCCTAGGCCAGTGTGTGGTTGAAAGTGGGATTTGGGATCTAAAACTAAGTATTAGCGTGTGCCTCTCCATGGGTAGTGGAGATGTTTAAACTACAACCCACAACTTGGGAATTACTGTGACCCCTGAAAAATGCGTGTGCTATGTTTCCCCACGTCCAGCACACAAAGGAAGAAGTGTTCTGGGGTTGTGAGTGTGGGGAGGTTCCTCCAACAGACTGCAGCACCTGGGTTGTAATAGAATCCCTTCGCTTGACTTCCCTAAGTGTTTTCCTAGGCCTAGCAGTAAGCGATGGTGGGGGATGGGCTCTAAAGCCAAGTATTAGCGAGTGCATCTCTGTGGGTAGTGGAGGGTTTTAAACTACTTCCCCAACCTTGGAACACCTGTGCCCCATAAAGATGCGTGGAATCTGTTTCCCCACCTCCAGCACACACACGGAGACTTGCTCAGGTATCCTGATTGTGGGGAGGCTCCTCCAAATGACAGCAGCGCCTGGGTTCTAAAAGAATCCCTTAGCTTGTCTTCCCTGATGGCATGGCTAGGCTGGAGAGTGGGGGAAAGTGGGGGTTGGGCTCTAAACCAAGTATAAGCGAGAGCCTATCCATGGGATGTGGGTTTTTAACCTACAACCCACAACCATGGAATAAATGTGCCCCCTGAAAAATGTTTTGACTGTTTCCCTACATCCAGCACACACACGAAGAAGTGTTCTGGTATTCTGAGTGTGGGGAAGTTCCTCAAACTGACAGCAGCACCTGGATTCTATTAGTATCCCTTAGCTTCTGTTCCCTGAGTGTTCTTTTAGGCCAGGCCATGAGGGAAAGCTGGGGGTTGGCCTTGGAGGCCACGTAGCAGTGAGTGCCCCCTGATCCATTGAGGAAGTACTTAGAGGACTTCTCCCTAAAGGGAACACCTTTTCCTGCATTCATCTTGGTGCAGTGGGGCTGCACATCTCTCCCACACCTAAGAATGTGTTCTGGAATTCTGAGTGCAGGGAAGTTCCTCCAACTGACAGCAGCGCCTGGGTTCTAATTGAATCCCTTTGCTTGTCTTCCCTGATGGAAAGCCTAGGCGGGAGTGCGGGGGAAAGTGTGGTTTGGGCTCCAAAACCAAGTATTGGCGATGACCTCTCTATGGTTTGTGGAGGTGTTTAAACTACATCCCTAACCTGGGAACACCTGTGCCCCCATAAAGATCCGTGGAGTCTGTTTCCACACCTCCAGCACACACACGAACACTTGCACAGTTATCCTGAGAGTGGGCAGCCTCCTCCAACTGAGAGCAGGGCCTTGGTTCTTATAAAATCGCTTAACTTGTCTACCCTGTTTGGTTGCCTGATACGGAGTGCTGGGGAAAGGGTGGGTTGGGCTCTAAATCCAAGTATTAGCGAGTGCTTCTCCATGGGATTTGGAGGTTATTAACCAAAAGCCCACAACATGGGAATACCTGTGCTCCTTGAAAAAAGCGTGGACTCTGTATCCCCACCACCAGAACACACATGAAGAAGTTTTCTGCTATCCTGAGTGTGGGCTGGCAATTTCAGGTGACAGAAGCGGCTGGGTTCTAATAGAATCCCTTAGCTTGTAATCCCTGAGTGTTTCCCTAGGACTGACTCTGAGAGAAACCTGGGGGTTGGGCTTTGAGGCCAAATAGTAGCGAGTGTCCCCGATGGACTGAGGAAGTATTTAGATGAATTCTCCATAAAGGGAAACACCTGAGCACCCATTCATCTGCGTGGAGTGGGGCTTCAAATCTCCCCACCACACAAGGTTGGGTTCCAGTATCCTGAGGGTGGGGTAGTTCCTCCAACTGACATCAGCGTCTTGGTTTGAATAGAATCCCTTTGCTTGTCTTCCCTGATGGTTTGCCTAGGCCAGTGTGTGGTTGAAAGTGGGATTTGGGATCTAAAACTAAGTATTAGCGTGTGCCTCTCCATGGGTAGTGGAGATGTTTAAACTACAACCCACAACTTGGGAATTACTGTGACCCCTGAAAAATGCGTGTGCTATGTTTCCCCACGTCCAGCACACACAGGAAGAAGTGTTCTGGGGTTGTGAGTGTGGGGAGGTTCCTCCAACAGACTGCAGCACCTGGGTTGTAATAGAATCCCTTCGCTTGACTTCTCTAAGTGTTTTCCTAGGCCTAGCAGTAAGCGATGGTGGGGGATGGGCTCTAAAGCCAAGTATTAGCGAGTGCATCTCTGTGGGTAGTGGAGGGTTTTAAACTACTTCCCCAACCTTGGAACACCTGTGCCCCATAAAGATGCGTGGAATCTGTTTCCCCACCTCCAGCACACACACGGAGACTTGCTCAGGTATCCTGATTGTGGGGAGGCTCCTCCAAATGACAGCAGCGCCTGGGTTCTAAAAGAATCCCTTAGCTTGTCTTCCCTGATGGCATGGCTAGGCTGGAGAGTGGGGGAAAGTGGGGGTTGGGCTCTAAACCAAGTATAAGCGAGAGCCTATCCATGGGATGTGGGTTTTTAACCTACAACCCACAACCATGGAATAAATGTGCCCCCTGAAAGATGTTTTGACTGTTTCCCTACATCCAGCACACACACGAAGAAGTGTTCTGGTATTCTGAGTGTGGGGAAGTTCCTCAAACTGACAGCAGCACCTGGATTCTATTAGTATCCCTTAGCTTCTGTTCCCTGAGTGTTCTTTTAGGCCAGGCCATGAGGGAAAGCTGGGGGTTGGCCTTGGAGGCCACGTAGCAGTGAGTGCCCCCTGATCCATTGAGGAAGTACTTAGAGGACTTCTCCCTAAAGGGAACACCTTTTCCTGCATTCATCTGGGTGCAGTGGGGCTGCACATCTCTCCCACACCTAAGAATGTGTTCTGGAATTCTGAGTGCAGGGAAGTTCCTCCAACTGACAGCAGCGCCTGGGTTCTAATTGAATCCCTTTGCTTGTCTTCCCTGATGGAAAGCCTAGGCGGGAGTGCGGGGGAAAGTGTGGTTTGGGCTCCAAAACCAAGTATTGGCGATGACCTCTCTATGGTTTGTGGAGGTGTTTAAACTACATCCCTAACCTGGGAACACCTGTGCCCCCATAAAGATCCGTGGAGTCTGTTTCCACACCTCCAGCACACACACGAACACTTGCACAGTTATCCTGAGAGTGGGCAGCCTCCTCCAACTGAGAGCAGGGCCTTGGTTCTTATAAAATCGCTTAACTTGTCTACCCTGTTTGGTTGCCTGATACGGAGTGCTGGGGAAAGGGTGGGTTGGGCTCTAAATCCAAGTATTAGCGAGTGCTTCTCCATGGGATTTGGAGGTTATTAACCAAAAGCCCACAACATGGGAATACCTGTGCTCCTTGAAAAAAGCGTGGACTCTGTATCCCCACCACCAGAACACACATGAAGAAGTTTTCTGCTATCCTGAGTGTGGGCTGGCAATTTCAGGTGACAGAAGCGGCTGGGTTCTAATAGAATCCCTTAGCTTGTAATCCCTGAGTGTTTCCCTAGGACTGACTCTGAGAGAAACCTGGGGGTTGGGCTTTGAGGCCAAATAGTAGCGAGTGTCCCCGATGGACTGAGGAAGTATTTAGATGAATTCTCCATAAAGGGAAACACCTGAGCACCCATTCATCTGCGTGGAGTGGGGCTTCAAATCTCCCCACCACACAAGGTTGGGTTCCAGTATCCTGAGGGTGGGGTAGTTCCTCCAACTGACATCAGCGTCTTGGTTTGAATAGAATCCCTTTGCTTGTCTTCCCTGATGGTTTGCCTAGGCCAGTGTGTGGTTGAAAGTGGGATTTGGGATCTAAAACTAAGTATTAGCGTGTGCCTCTCCATGGGTAGTGGAGATGTTTAAACTACAACCCACAACTTGGGAATTACTGTGACCCCTGAAAAATGCGTGTGCTATGTTTCCCCACGTCCAGCACACACAGGAAGAAGTGTTCTGGGGTTGTGAGTGTGGGGAGGTTCCTCCAACAGACTGCAGCACCTGGGTTGTAATAGAATCCCTTCGCTTGACTTCTCTAAGTGTTTTCCTAGGCCTAGCAGTAAGCGATGGTGGGGGATGGGCTCTAAAGCCAAGTATTAGCGAGTGCATCTCTGTGGGTAGTGGAGGGTTTTAAACTACTTCCCCAACCTTGGAACACCTGTGCCCCATAAAGATGCGTGGAATCTGTTTCCCCACCTCCAGCACACACACGGAGACTTGCTCAGGTATCCTGATTGTGGGGAGGCTCCTCCAAATGACAGCAGCGCCTGGGTTCTGAAAGAATCTCTTAGCTTGTCTTCCCTGATGGCATGGCTAGGCTGGAGAGTCGGGGAAAGTGGGGGTTGGGCTCTAAACCAAGTATAAGCGAGAGCCTATCCATGGGATGTGGGTTTTTAACCTACAACCCACAACCATGGAATAAATGTGCCCCCTGAAAGATGCTTTGACTGTTTCCCTACATCCAGCACACACACGAAGAAGTGTTCTGGTATTCTGAGTGTGGGGAAGTTCCTCAAACTGACAGCAGCACCTTGATTCCGTTAGTATCCCTTAGCTTCTGTTCCCTGATTGTTCTCTTAGACCAGGCCATGAGGGAAAGCTGGGGGTTGGCCTTGGAGGCCACGTAGCAGTGAGTGCCCCCTGATCCATTGAGGAAGTACTTTGAGGACTTCTCCCTAAACGGAACAGCTTTTCCTCCATTTATCAGGGTGCAGTGGGGCTGCACATCTCTCCCACACCTAAGAATGTGTTCTGGAATTCTGAGTGCAGGGAAGTTCCTCCAACTGACAGCAGCGCCTGGGTTCTAATTGAATCCCTTTGCTTGTCTTCCCTGATGGAAAGCCTAGGCGGGAGTGCGGGGGAAAGTGTGGTTTGGGCTCCAAAACCAAGTATTGGCGATGACCTCTCTATGGTTTGTGGAGGTGTTTAAACTACATCCCTAACCTGGGAACACCTGTGCCCCCATAAAGATCCGTGGAGTCTGTTTCCACACCTCCAGCACACACACGAACACTTGCACAGTTATCCTGAGAGTGGGCAGCCTCCTCCAACTGAGAGCAGGGCCTTGGTTCTTATAAAATCGCTTAACTTGTCTACCCTGTTTGGTTGCCTGATACGGAGTGCTGGGGAAAGGGTGGGTTGGGCTCTAAATCCAAGTATTAGCGAGTGCTTCTCCATGGGATTTGGAGGTTATTAACCAAAAGCCCACAACATGGGAATACCTGTGCTCCTTGAAAAAAGCGTGGACTCTGTATCCCCACCACCAGAACACACATGAAGAAGTTTTCTGCTATCCTGAGTGTGGGCTGGCAATTTCAGGTGACAGAAGCGGCTGGGTTCTAATAGAATCCCTTAGCTTGTAATCCCTGAGTGTTTCCCTAGGACTGACTCTGAGAGAAACCTGGGGGTTGGGCTTTGAGGCCAAATAGTAGCGAGTGTCCCCGATGGACTGAGGAAGTATTTAGATGAATTCTCCATAAAGGGAAACACCTGAGCACCCATTCATCTGCGTGGAGTGGGGCTTCAAATCTCCCCACCACACAAGGTTGGGTTCCAGTATCCTGAGGGTGGGGTAGTTCCTCCAACTGACATCAGCGTCTTGGTTTGAATAGAATCCCTTTGCTTGTCTTCCCTGATGGTTTGCCTAGGCCAGTGTGTGGTTGAAAGTGGGATTTGGGATCTAAAACTAAGTATTAGCGTGTGCCTCTCCATGGGTAGTGGAGATGTTTAAACTACAACCCACAACTTGGGAATTACTGTGACCCCTGAAAAATGCGTGTGCTATGTTTCCCCACGTCCAGCACACACAGGAAGAAGTGTTCTGGGGTTGTGAGTGTGGGGAGGTTCCTCCAACAGACTGCAGCACCTGGGTTGTAATAGAATCCCTTCGCTTGACTTCCCTAAGTGTTTTCCTAGGCCTAGCAGTAAGCGATGGTGGGGGATGGGCTCTAAAGCCAAGTATTAGCGAGTGCATCTCTGTGGGTAGTGGAGGGTTTTAAACTACTTCCCCAACCTTGGAACACCTGTGCCCCATAAAGATGCGTGGAATCTGTTTCCCCACCTCCAGCACACACACGGAGACTTGCTCAGGTATCCTGATTGTGGGGAGGCTCCTCCAAATGACAGCAGCGCCTGGGTTCTAAAAGAATCCCTTAGCTTGTCTTCCCTGATGGCATGGCTAGGCTGGAGAGTGGGGGAAAGTGGGGGTTGGGCTCTAAACCAAGTATAAGCGAGAGCCTATCCATGGGATGTGGGTTTTTAACCTACAACCCACAACCATGAAATAAATGTGCCCCCTGAAAGATGTTTTGACTGTTTCCCTACATCCAGCACACACACGAAGAAGTGTTCTGGTATTCTGAGTGTGGGGAAGTTCCTCAAACTGACAGCAGCACCTGGATTCTATTAGTATCCCTTAGCTTCTGTTCCCTGAGTGTTCTTTTAGGCCAGGCCATGAGGGAAAGCTGGGGGTTGGCCTTGGAGGCCACGTAGCAGTGAGTGCCCCCTGATCCATTGAGGAAGTACTTAGAGGACTTCTCCCTAAAGGGAACACCTTTTCCTGCATTCATCTGGGTGCAGTGGGGCTGCACATCTCTCCCACACCTAAGAATGTGTTCTGGAATTCTGAGTGCAGGGAAGTTCCTCCAACTGACAGCAGCGCCTGGGTTCTAATTGAATCCCTTTGCTTGTCTTCCCTGATGGAAAGCCTAGGCGGGAGTGCGGGGGAAAGTGTGGTTTGGGCTCCAAAACCAAGTATTGGCGATGACCTCTCTATGGTTTGTGGAGGTGTTTAAACTACATCCCTAACCTGGGAACACCTGTGCCCCCATAAAGATCCGTGGAGTCTGTTTCCACACCTCCAGCACACACACGAACACTTGCACAGTTATCCTGAGAGTGGGCAGCCTCCTCCAACTGAGAGCAGGGCCTTGGTTCTTATAAAATCGCTTAACTTGTCTACCCTGTTTGGTTGCCTGATACGGAGTGCTGGGGAAAGGGTGGGTTGGGCTCTAAATCCAAGTATTAGCGAGTGCTTCTCCATGGGATTTGGAGGTTATTAACCAAAAGCCCACAACATGGGAATACCTGTGCTCCTTGAAAAAAGCGTGGACTCTGTATCCCCACCACCAGAACACACATGAAGAAGTTTTCTGCTATCCTGAGTGTGGGCTGGCAATTTCAGGTGACAGAAGCGGCTGGGTTCTAATAGAATCCCTTAGCTTGTAATCCCTGAGTGTTTCCCTAGGACTGACTCTGAGAGAAACCTGGGGGTTGGGCTTTGAGGCCAAATAGTAGCGAGTGTCCCCGATGGACTGAGGAAGTATTTAGATGAATTCTCCATAAAGGGAAACACCTGAGCACCCATTCATCTGCGTGGAGTGGGGCTTCAAATCTCCCCACCACACAAGGTTGGGTTCCAGTATCCTGAGGGTGGGGTAGTTCCTCCAAATGACATCAGCGTCTTGGTTTGAATAGAATCCCTTTGCTTGTCTTCCCTGATGGTTTGCCTAGGCCAGTGTGTGGTTGAAAGTGGGATTTGGGATCTAAAACTAAGTATTAGCGTGTGCCTCTCCATGGGTAGTGGAGATGTTTAAACTACAACCCACAACTTGGGAATTACTGTGACCCCTGAAAAATGCGTGTGCTATGTTTCCCCACGTCCAGCACACAAAGGAAGAAGTGTTCTGGGGTTGTGAGTGTGGGGAGGTTCCTCCAACAGACTGCAGCACCTGGGTTGTAATAGAATCCCTTCGCTTGACTTCCCTAAGTGTTTTCCTAGGCCTAGCAGTAAGCGATGGTGGGGGATGGGCTCTAAAGCCAAGTATTAGCGAGTGCATCTCTGTGGGTAGTGGAGGGTTTTAAACTACTTCCCCAACCTTGGAACACCTGTGCCCCATAAAGATGCGTGGAATCTGTTTCCCCACCTCCAGCACACACACGGAGACTTGCTCAGGTATCCTGATTGTGGGGAGGCTCCTCCAAATGACAGCAGCGCCTGGGTTCTAAAAGAATCCCTTAGCTTGTCTTCCCTGATGGCATGGCTAGGCTGGAGAGTGGGGGAAAGTGGGGGTTGGGCTCTAAACCAAGTATAAGCGAGAGCCTATCCATGGGATGTGGGTTTTTAACCTACAACCCACAACCATGGAATAAATGTGCCCCCTGAAAGATGTTTTGACTGTTTCCCTACATCCAGCACACACACGAAGAATTGTTCTGGTATTCTGAGTGTGGGGAAGTTCCTCAAACTGACAGCAGCACCTGGATTCTATTAGTATCCCTTAGCTTCTGTTCCCTGAGTGTTCTTTTAGGCCAGGCCATGAGGGAAAGCTGGGGGTTGGGCTTGGATTCCACGTAGCAGTGAGTGCCCCCTTATCCATTGAGGAAGTACTTAGAGGACTTCTCCCTAAAGGGAACACCTTTTCCTGCATTCATCTGGGTGCAGTGGGGCTGCACATCTCTCCCACACCTAAGAATGTGTTCTGGAATTCTGAGTGCAGGGAAGTTCCTCCAACTGACAGCAGCGCCTGGGTTCTAATTGAATCCCTTTGCTTGTCTTCCCTGATGGAAAGCCTAGGCGGGAGTGCGGGGGAAAGTGTGGTTTGGGCTCCAAAACCAAGTATTGGCGATGACCTCTCTATGGTTTGTGGAGGTGTTTAAACTACATCCCTAACCTGGGAACACCTGTGCCCCCATAAAGATCCGTGGAGTCTGTTTCCACACCTCCAGCACACACACGAACACTTGCACAGTTATCCTGAGAGTGGGCAGCCTCCTCCAACTGAGAGCAGGGCCTTGGTTCTTATAAAATCGCTTAACTTGTCTACCCTGTTTGGTTGCCTGATACGGAGTGCTGGGGAAAGGGTGGGTTGGGCTCTAAATCCAAGTATTAGCGAGTGCTTCTCCATGGGATTTGGAGGTTATTAACCAAAAGCCCACAACATGGGAATACCTGTGCTCCTTGAAAAAAGCGTGGACTCTGTATCCCCACCACCAGAACACACATGAAGAAGTTTTCTGCTATCCTGAGTGTGGGCTGGCAATTTCAGGTGACAGAAGCGGCTGGGTTCTAATAGAATCCCTTAGCTTGTAATCCCTGAGTGTTTCCCTAGGACTGACTCTGAGAGAAACCTGGGGGTTGGGCTTTGAGGCCAAATAGTAGCGAGTGTCCCCGATGGACTGAGGAAGTATTTAGATGAATTCTCCATAAAGGGAAACACCTGAGCACCCATTCATCTGCGTGGAGTGGGGCTTCAAATCTCCCCACCACACAAGGTTGGGTTCCAGTATCCTGAGGGTGGGGTAGTTCCTCCAACTGACATCAGCGTCTTGGTTTGAATAGAATCCCTTTGCTTGTCTTCCCTGATGGTTTGCCTAGGCCAGTGTGTGGTTGAAAGTGGGATTTGGGATCTAAAACTAAGTATTAGCGTGTGCCTCTCCATGGGTAGTGGAGATGTTTAAACTACAACCCACAACTTGGGAATTACTGTGACCCCTGAAAAATGCGTGTGCTATGTTTCCCCACGTCCAGCACACACAGGAAGAAGTTATCTGGGGTTCTGAGTGTGGGGAGGTTCCTCCAACAGACAGCAGCACCTGGGTTGTAATAGAATCCCTTCGCTTAACTTCCCTAAGTGTTTTCCTAGGCCTAGCAGTAAGTGATGGTGGGGGATGGGCTCTAAAGCCAAGTATTAGCGAGTGCATCTCTGTGGGTAGTGGAGGGTTTTAAACTACTTCCCCAACCTTGGAACACCTGTGCCCCATAAAGATGCGTGGAATCTGTTTCCCCACCTCCAGCACACACACGGAGACGTGCTCAGGTATCCTGATTGTGGGGAGGCTCCTCCAAATGACAGCAGCGCCTGGGTTCTAAAAGAATCCCTTAGCTTGTCTTCCCTGATGGCATGCCTAGGCTGGAGAGTGGGGGAAAGTGGGGGTTGGCTCTAAACCAAGTATAAGTGAGAGCCTATCCATGGGATGTGGGTTTTTAGCCTACAACCCACAACCATGGAATAAATGTGCCCCCTGAAAGATGCTTTGACTGTTTCCCTACATCCAGCACACACACGAAGATGTGTTCTTGTATTATGAGTGTGGGGAAGTTCTTCAAACTGACAGCAGCACCTGGATTCTATTAGTATCCCTTAGCTTCTGTTCCCTGTGTGTTCTTTTAGGCCAGGCCATGAGGGAAAGCTGGGGGTTGGGCTTGGAGGCCACGTAGCAGTGAGTGCCCCCTGATCCATTGAGGAAGTACTTAGAGGACTTCTCCCTAAACGGAACACTTTTTCCTGCATTCATCTGGGTGCAGTGGGGTTGCACATCTCTCCCACACCTAAGAATGTGTTCTGGAATTCTGAGTGCAGGGAAGTTCCTCCAACTGACAGCAGCACCTGGGTTCTAATTGAATCCCTTTGCTTGTCTTCCCTGATGGAAAGCCTAGGCGGGAGTGCGGGGGAAAGTGTGGTTTGGGCTCCAAAACCAAGTATTGGCGATGACCTCTCTATGGTTTGTGGAGGTGTTTAAACTACATCCCTAACCTGGGAACACCTGTGCCCCCATAAAGATCCGTGGAGTCTGTTTCCACACCTCCAGCACACACACGAACACTTGCACAGTTATCCTGAGAGTGGGCAGCCTCCTCCAACTGAGAGCAGGGCCTTGGTTCTTATAAAATCGCTTAACTTGTCTACCCTGTTTGGTTGCCTGATACGGAGTGCTGGGGAAAGGGTGGGTTGGGCTCTAAATCCAAGTATTAGCGAGTGCTTCTCCATGGGATTTGGAGGTTATTAACCAAAAGCCCACAACATGGGAATACCTGTGCTCCTTGAAAAAAGCGTGGACTCTGTATCCCCACCACCAGAACACACATGAAGAAGTTTTCTGCTATCCTGAGTGTGGGCTGGCAATTTCAGGTGACAGAAGCGGCTGGGTTCTAATAGAATCCCTTAGCTTGTAATCCCTGAGTGTTTCCCTAGGACTGACTCTGAGAGAAACCTGGGGGTTGGGCTTTGAGGCCAAATAGTAGCGAGTGTCCCCGATGGACTGAGGAAGTATTTAGATGAATTCTCCATAAAGGGAAACACCTGAGCACCCATTCATCTGCGTGGAGTGGGGCTTCAAATCTCCCCACCACACAAGGTTGGGTTCCAGTATCCTGAGGGTGGGGTAGTTCCTCCAACTGACATCAGCGTCTTGGTTTGAATAGAATCCCTTTGCTTGTCTTCCCTGATGGTTTGCCTAGGCCAGTGTGTGGTTGAAAGTGGGATTTGGGATCTAAAACTAAGTATTAGCGTGTGCCTCTCCATGGGTAGTGGAGATGTTTAAACTACAACCCACAACTTGGGAATTACTGTGACCCCTGAAAAATGCGTGTGCTATGTTTCCCCACGTCCAGCACACAAAGGAAGAAGTGTTCTGGGGTTGTGAGTGTGGGGAGGTTCCTCCAACAGACTGCAGCACCTGGGTTGTAATAGAATCCCTTCGCTTGACTTCCCTAAGTGTTTTCCTAGGCCTAGCAGTAAGCGATGGTGGGGGATGGGCTCTAAAGCCAAGTATTAGCGAGTGCATCTCTGTGGGTAGTGGAGGGTTTTAAACTACTTCCCCAACCTTGGAACACCTGTGCCCCATAAAGATGCGTGGAATCTGTTTCCCCACCTCCAGCACACACACGGAGACTTGCTCAGGTATCCTGATTGTGGGGAGGCTCCTCCAAATGACAGCAGCGCCTGGGTTCTAAAAGAATCCCTTAGCTTGTCTTCCCTGATGGCATGGCTAGGCTGGAGAGTGGGGGAAAGTGGGGGTTGGGCTCTAAACCAAGTATAAGCGAGAGCCTATCCATGGGATGTGGGTTTTTAACCTACAACCCACAACCATGGAATAAATGTGCCCCCTGAAAAATGTTTTGACTGTTTCCCTACATCCAGCACACACACGAAGAAGTGTTCTGGTATTCTGAGTGTGGGGAAGTTCCTCAAACTGACAGCAGCACCTGGATTCTATTAGTATCCCTTAGCTTCTGTTCCCTGAGTGTTCTTTTAGGCCAGGCCATGAGGGAAAGCTGGGGGTTGGCCTTGGAGGCCACGTAGCAGTGAGTGCCCCCTGATCCATTGAGGAAGTACTTAGAGGACTTCTCCCTAAAGGGAACACCTTTTCCTGCATTCATCTTGGTGCAGTGGGGCTGCACATCTCTCCCACACCTAAGAATGTGTTCTGGAATTCTGAGTGCAGGGAAGTTCCTCCAACTGACAGCAGCGCCTGGGTTCTAATTGAATCCCTTTGCTTGTCTTCCCTGATGGAAAGCCTAGGCGGGAGTGCGGGGGAAAGTGTGGTTTGGGCTCCAAAACCAAGTATTGGCGATGACCTCTCTATGGTTTGTGGAGGTGTTTAAACTACATCCCTAACCTGGGAACACCTGTGCCCCCATAAAGATCCGTGGAGTCTGTTTCCACACCTCCAGCACACACACGAACACTTGCACAGTTATCCTGAGAGTGGGCAGCCTCCTCCAACTGAGAGCAGGGCCTTGGTTCTTATAAAATCGCTTAACTTGTCTACCCTGTTTGGTTGCCTGATACGGAGTGCTGGGGAAAGGGTGGGTTGGGCTCTAAATCCAAGTATTAGCGAGTGCTTCTCCATGGGATTTGGAGGTTATTAACCAAAAGCCCACAACATGGGAATACCTGTGCTCCTTGAAAAAAGCGTGGACTCTGTATCCCCACCACCAGAACACACATGAAGAAGTTTTCTGCTATCCTGAGTGTGGGCTGGCAATTTCAGGTGACAGAAGCGGCTGGGTTCTAATAGAATCCCTTAGCTTGTAATCCCTGAGTGTTTCCCTAGGACTGACTCTGAGAGAAACCTGGGGGTTGGGCTTTGAGGCCAAATAGTAGCGAGTGTCCCCGATGGACTGAGGAAGTATTTAGATGAATTCTCCATAAAGGGAAACACCTGAGCACCCATTCATCTGCGTGGAGTGGGGCTTCAAATCTCCCCACCACACAAGGTTGGGTTCCAGTATCCTGAGGGTGGGGTAGTTCCTCCAACTGACATCAGCGTCTTGGTTTGAATAGAATCCCTTTGCTTGTCTTCCCTGATGGTTTGCCTAGGCCAGTGTGTGGTTGAAAGTGGGATTTGGGATCTAAAACTAAGTATTAGCGTGTGCCTCTCCATGGGTAGTGGAGATGTTTAAACTACAACCCACAACTTGGGAATTACTGTGACCCCTGAAAAATGCGTGTGCTATGTTTCCCCACGTCCAGCACACACAGGAAGAAGTGTTCTGGGGTTGTGAGTGTGGGGAGGTTCCTCCAACAGACTGCAGCACCTGGGTTGTAATAGAATCCCTTCGCTTGACTTCTCTAAGTGTTTTCCTAGGCCTAGCAGTAAGCGATGGTGGGGGATGGGCTCTAAAGCCAAGTATTAGCGAGTGCATCTCTGTGGGTAGTGGAGGGTTTTAAACTACTTCCCCAACCTTGGAACACCTGTGCCCCATAAAGATGCGTGGAATCTGTTTCCCCACCTCCAGCACACACACGGAGACTTGCTCAGGTATCCTGATTGTGGGGAGGCTCCTCCAAATGACAGCAGCGCCTGGGTTCTAAAAGAATCCCTTAGCTTGTCTTCCCTGATGGCATGGCTAGGCTGGAGAGTGGGGGAAAGTGGGGGTTGGGCTCTAAACCAAGTATAAGCGAGAGCCTATCCATGGGATGTGGGTTTTTAACCTACAACCCACAACCATGGAATAAATGTGCCCCCTGAAAGATGTTTTGACTGTTTCCCTACATCCAGCACACACACGAAGAAGTGTTCTGGTATTCTGAGTGTGGGGAAGTTCCTCAAACTGACAGCAGCACCTGGATTCTATTAGTATCCCTTAGCTTCTGTTCCCTGAGTGTTCTTTTAGGCCAGGCCATGAGGGAAAGCTGGGGGTTGGCCTTGGAGGCCACGTAGCAGTGAGTGCCCCCTGATCCATTGAGGAAGTACTTAGAGGACTTCTCCCTAAAGGGAACACCTTTTCCTGCATTCATCTGGGTGCAGTGGGGCTGCACATCTCTCCCACACCTAAGAATGTGTTCTGGAATTCTGAGTGCAGGGAAGTTCCTCCAACTGACAGCAGCGCCTGGGTTCTAATTGAATCCCTTTGCTTGTCTTCCCTGATGGAAAGCCTAGGCGGGAGTGCGGGGGAAAGTGTGGTTTGGGCTCCAAAACCAAGTATTGGCGATGACCTCTCTATGGTTTGTGGAGGTGTTTAAACTACATCCCTAACCTGGGAACACCTGTGCCCCCATAAAGATCCGTGGAGTCTGTTTCCACACCTCCAGCACACACACGAACACTTGCACAGTTATCCTGAGAGTGGGCAGCCTCCTCCAACTGAGAGCAGGGCCTTGGTTCTTATAAAATCGCTTAACTTGTCTACCCTGTTTGGTTGCCTGATACGGAGTGCTGGGGAAAGGGTGGGTTGGGCTCTAAATCCAAGTATTAGCGAGTGCTTCTCCATGGGATTTGGAGGTTATTAACCAAAAGCCCACAACATGGGAATACCTGTGCTCCTTGAAAAAAGCGTGGACTCTGTATCCCCACCACCAGAACACACATGAAGAAGTTTTCTGCTATCCTGAGTGTGGGCTGGCAATTTCAGGTGACAGAAGCGGCTGGGTTCTAATAGAATCCCTTAGCTTGTAATCCCTGAGTGTTTCCCTAGGACTGACTCTGAGAGAAACCTGGGGGTTGGGCTTTGAGGCCAAATAGTAGCGAGTGTCCCCGATGGACTGAGGAAGTATTTAGATGAATTCTCCATAAAGGGAAACACCTGAGCACCCATTCATCTGCGTGGAGTGGGGCTTCAAATCTCCCCACCACACAAGGTTGGGTTCCAGTATCCTGAGGGTGGGGTAGTTCCTCCAACTGACATCAGCGTCTTGGTTTGAATAGAATCCCTTTGCTTGTCTTCCCTGATGGTTTGCCTAGGCCAGTGTGTGGTTGAAAGTGGGATTTGGGATCTAAAACTAAGTATTAGCGTGTGCCTCTCCATGGGTAGTGGAGATGTTTAAACTACAACCCACAACTTGGGAATTACTGTGACCCCTGAAAAATGCGTGTGCTATGTTTCCCCACGTCCAGCACACACAGGAAGAAGTGTTCTGGGGTTGTGAGTGTGGGGAGGTTCCTCCAACAGACTGCAGCACCTGGGTTGTAATAGAATCCCTTCGCTTGACTTCTCTAAGTGTTTTCCTAGGCCTAGCAGTAAGCGATGGTGGGGGATGGGCTCTAAAGCCAAGTATTAGCGAGTGCATCTCTGTGGGTAGTGGAGGGTTTTAAACTACTTCCCCAACCTTGGAACACCTGTGCCCCATAAAGATGCGTGGAATCTGTTTCCCCACCTCCAGCACACACACGGAGACTTGCTCAGGTATCCTGATTGTGGGGAGGCTCCTCCAAATGACAGCAGCGCCTGGGTTCTGAAAGAATCTCTTAGCTTGTCTTCCCTGATGGCATGGCTAGGCTGGAGAGTCGGGGAAAGTGGGGGTTGGGCTCTAAACCAAGTATAAGCGAGAGCCTATCCATGGGATGTGGGTTTTTAACCTACAACCCACAACCATGGAATAAATGTGCCCCCTGAAAGATGCTTTGACTGTTTCCCTACATCCAGCACACACACGAAGAAGTGTTCTGGTATTCTGAGTGTGGGGAAGTTCCTCAAACTGACAGCAGCACCTTGATTCCGTTAGTATCCCTTAGCTTCTGTTCCCTGATTGTTCTCTTAGACCAGGCCATGAGGGAAAGCTGGGGGTTGGCCTTGGAGGCCACGTAGCAGTGAGTGCCCCCTGATCCATTGAGGAAGTACTTTGAGGACTTCTCCCTAAACGGAACAGCTTTTCCTCCATTTATCAGGGTGCAGTGGGGCTGCACATCTCTCCCACACCTAAGAATGTGTTCTGGAATTCTGAGTGCAGGGAAGTTCCTCCAACTGACAGCAGCGCCTGGGTTCTAATTGAATCCCTTTGCTTGTCTTCCCTGATGGAAAGCCTAGGCGGGAGTGCGGGGGAAAGTGTGGTTTGGGCTCCAAAACCAAGTATTGGCGATGACCTCTCTATGGTTTGTGGAGGTGTTTAAACTACATCCCTAACCTGGGAACACCTGTGCCCCCATAAAGATCCGTGGAGTCTGTTTCCACACCTCCAGCACACACACGAACACTTGCACAGTTATCCTGAGAGTGGGCAGCCTCCTCCAACTGAGAGCAGGGCCTTGGTTCTTATAAAATCGCTTAACTTGTCTACCCTGTTTGGTTGCCTGATACGGAGTGCTGGGGAAAGGGTGGGTTGGGCTCTAAATCCAAGTATTAGCGAGTGCTTCTCCATGGGATTTGGAGGTTATTAACCAAAAGCCCACAACATGGGAATACCTGTGCTCCTTGAAAAAAGCGTGGACTCTGTATCCCCACCACCAGAACACACATGAAGAAGTTTTCTGCTATCC
This sequence comes from Vicugna pacos, assembly GCF_048564905.1. NCBI lineage: Eukaryota > Metazoa > Chordata > Mammalia > Artiodactyla > Camelidae > Vicugna > Vicugna pacos. The sequence continues at coordinate 60,596,412 of NW_027328740.1, read as the reverse complement.
TGAGTGTGGGCTGGCAATTTCAGGTGACAGAAGCGGCTGGGTTCTAATAGAATCCCTTAGCTTGTAATCCCTGAGTGTTTCCCTAGGACTGACTCTGAGAGAAACCTGGGGGTTGGGCTTTGAGGCCAAATAGTAGCGAGTGTCCCCGATGGACTGAGGAAGTATTTAGATGAATTCTCCATAAAGGGAAACACCTGAGCACCCATTCATCTGCGTGGAGTGGGGCTTCAAATCTCCCCACCACACAAGGTTGGGTTCCAGTATCCTGAGGGTGGGGTAGTTCCTCCAACTGACATCAGCGTCTTGGTTTGAATAGAATCCCTTTGCTTGTCTTCCCTGATGGTTTGCCTAGGCCAGTGTGTGGTTGAAAGTGGGATTTGGGATCTAAAACTAAGTATTAGCGTGTGCCTCTCCATGGGTAGTGGAGATGTTTAAACTACAACCCACAACTTGGGAATTACTGTGACCCCTGAAAAATGCGTGTGCTATGTTTCCCCACGTCCAGCACACAAAGGAAGAAGTGTTCTGGGGTTGTGAGTGTGGGGAGGTTCCTCCAACAGACTGCAGCACCTGGGTTGTAATAGAATCCCTTCGCTTGACTTCCCTAAGTGTTTTCCTAGGCCTAGCAGTAAGCGATGGTGGGGGATGGGCTCTAAAGCCAAGTATTAGCGAGTGCATCTCTGTGGGTAGTGGAGGGTTTTAAACTACTTCCCCAACCTTGGAACACCTGTGCCCCATAAAGATGCGTGGAATCTGTTTCCCCACCTCCAGCACACACACGGAGACTTGCTCAGGTATCCTGATTGTGGGGAGGCTCCTCCAAATGACAGCAGCGCCTGGGTTCTAAAAGAATCCCTTAGCTTGTCTTCCCTGATGGCATGGCTAGGCTGGAGAGTGGGGGAAAGTGGGGGTTGGGCTCTAAACCAAGTATAAGCGAGAGCCTATCCATGGGATGTGGGTTTTTAACCTACAACCCACAACCATGAAATAAATGTGCCCCCTGAAAGATGTTTTGACTGTTTCCCTACATCCAGCACACACACGAAGAAGTGTTCTGGTATTCTGAGTGTGGGGAAGTTCCTCAAACTGACAGCAGCACCTGGATTCTATTAGTATCCCTTAGCTTCTGTTCCCTGAGTGTTCTTTTAGGCCAGGCCATGAGGGAAAGCTGGGGGTTGGCCTTGGAGGCCACGTAGCAGTGAGTGCCCCCTGATCCATTGAGGAAGTACTTAGAGGACTTCTCCCTAAAGGGAACACCTTTTCCTGCATTCATCTGGGTGCAGTGGGGCTGCACATCTCTCCCACACCTAAGAATGTGTTCTGGAATTCTGAGTGCAGGGAAGTTCCTCCAACTGACAGCAGCGCCTGGGTTCTAATTGAATCCCTTTGCTTGTCTTCCCTGATGGAAAGCCTAGGCGGGAGTGCGGGGGAAAGTGTGGTTTGGGCTCCAAAACCAAGTATTGGCGATGACCTCTCTATGGTTTGTGGAGGTGTTTAAACTACATCCCTAACCTGGGAACACCTGTGCCCCCATAAAGATCCGTGGAGTCTGTTTCCACACCTCCAGCACACACACGAACACTTGCACAGTTATCCTGAGAGTGGGCAGCCTCCTCCAACTGAGAGCAGGGCCTTGGTTCTTATAAAATCGCTTAACTTGTCTACCCTGTTTGGTTGCCTGATACGGAGTGCTGGGGAAAGGGTGGGTTGGGCTCTAAATCCAAGTATTAGCGAGTGCTTCTCCATGGGATTTGGAGGTTATTAACCAAAAGCCCACAACATGGGAATACCTGTGCTCCTTGAAAAAAGCGTGGACTCTGTATCCCCACCACCAGAACACACATGAAGAAGTTTTCTGCTATCCTGAGTGTGGGCTGGCAATTTCAGGTGACAGAAGCGGCTGGGTTCTAATAGAATCCCTTAGCTTGTAATCCCTGAGTGTTTCCCTAGGACTGACTCTGAGAGAAACCTGGGGGTTGGGCTTTGAGGCCAAATAGTAGCGAGTGTCCCCGATGGACTGAGGAAGTATTTAGATGAATTCTCCATAAAGGGAAACACCTGAGCACCCATTCATCTGCGTGGAGTGGGGCTTCAAATCTCCCCACCACACAAGGTTGGGTTCCAGTATCCTGAGGGTGGGGTAGTTCCTCCAAATGACATCAGCGTCTTGGTTTGAATAGAATCCCTTTGCTTGTCTTCCCTGATGGTTTGCCTAGGCCAGTGTGTGGTTGAAAGTGGGATTTGGGATCTAAAACTAAGTATTAGCGTGTGCCTCTCCATGGGTAGTGGAGATGTTTAAACTACAACCCACAACTTGGGAATTACTGTGACCCCTGAAAAATGCGTGTGCTATGTTTCCCCACGTCCAGCACACAAAGGAAGAAGTGTTCTGGGGTTGTGAGTGTGGGGAGGTTCCTCCAACAGACTGCAGCACCTGGGTTGTAATAGAATCCCTTCGCTTGACTTCCCTAAGTGTTTTCCTAGGCCTAGCAGTAAGCGATGGTGGGGGATGGGCTCTAAAGCCAAGTATTAGCGAGTGCATCTCTGTGGGTAGTGGAGGGTTTTAAACTACTTCCCCAACCTTGGAACACCTGTGCCCCATAAAGATGCGTGGAATCTGTTTCCCCACCTCCAGCACACACACGGAGACTTGCTCAGGTATCCTGATTGTGGGGAGGCTCCTCCAAATGACAGCAGCGCCTGGGTTCTAAAAGAATCCCTTAGCTTGTCTTCCCTGATGGCATGGCTAGGCTGGAGAGTGGGGGAAAGTGGGGGTTGGGCTCTAAACCAAGTATAAGCGAGAGCCTATCCATGGGATGTGGGTTTTTAACCTACAACCCACAACCATGGAATAAATGTGCCCCCTGAAAGATGTTTTGACTGTTTCCCTACATCCAGCACACACACGAAGAATTGTTCTGGTATTCTGAGTGTGGGGAAGTTCCTCAAACTGACAGCAGCACCTGGATTCTATTAGTATCCCTTAGCTTCTGTTCCCTGAGTGTTCTTTTAGGCCAGGCCATGAGGGAAAGCTGGGGGTTGGGCTTGGATTCCACGTAGCAGTGAGTGCCCCCTGATCCATTGAGGAAGTACTTAGAGGACTTCTCCCTAAAGGGAACACCTTTTCCTGCATTCATCTGGGTGCAGTGGGGCTGCACATCTCTCCCACACCTAAGAATGTGTTCTGGAATTCTGAGTGCAGGGAAGTTCCTCCAACTGACAGCAGCGCCTGGGTTCTAATTGAATCCCTTTGCTTGTCTTCCCTGATGGAAAGCCTAGGCGGGAGTGCGGGGGAAAGTGTGGTTTGGGCTCCAAAACCAAGTATTGGCGATGACCTCTCTATGGTTTGTGGAGGTGTTTAAACTACATCCCTAACCTGGGAACACCTGTGCCCCCATAAAGATCCGTGGAGTCTGTTTCCACACCTCCAGCACACACACGAACACTTGCACAGTTATCCTGAGAGTGGGCAGCCTCCTCCAACTGAGAGCAGGGCCTTGGTTCTTATAAAATCGCTTAACTTGTCTACCCTGTTTGGTTGCCTGATACGGAGTGCTGGGGAAAGGGTGGGTTGGGCTCTAAATCCAAGTATTAGCGAGTGCTTCTCCATGGGATTTGGAGGTTATTAACCAAAAGCCCACAACATGGGAATACCTGTGCTCCTTGAAAAAAGCGTGGACTCTGTATCCCCACCACCAGAACACACATGAAGAAGTTTTCTGCTATCCTGAGTGTGGGCTGGCAATTTCAGGTGACAGAAGCGGCTGGGTTCTAATAGAATCCCTTAGCTTGTAATCCCTGAGTGTTTCCCTAGGACTGACTCTGAGAGAAACCTGGGGGTTGGGCTTTGAGGCCAAATAGTAGCGAGTGTCCCCGATGGACTGAGGAAGTATTTAGATGAATTCTCCATAAAGGGAAACACCTGAGCACCCATTCATCTGCGTGGAGTGGGGCTTCAAATCTCCCCACCACACAAGGTTGGGTTCCAGTATCCTGAGGGTGGGGTAGTTCCTCCAACTGACATCAGCGTCTTGGTTTGAATAGAATCCCTTTGCTTGTCTTCCCTGATGGTTTGCCTAGGCCAGTGTGTGGTTGAAAGTGGGATTTGGGATCTAAAACTAAGTATTAGCGTGTGCCTCTCCATGGGTAGTGGAGATGTTTAAACTACAACCCACAACTTGGGAATTACTGTGACCCCTGAAAAATGCGTGTGCTATGTTTCCCCACGTCCAGCACACACAGGAAGAAGTTATCTGGGGTTCTGAGTGTGGGGAGGTTCCTCCAACAGACAGCAGCACCTGGGTTGTAATAGAATCCCTTCGCTTAACTTCCCTAAGTGTTTTCCTAGGCCTAGCAGTAAGTGATGGTGGGGGATGGGCTCTAAAGCCAAGTATTAGCGAGTGCATCTCTGTGGGTAGTGGAGGGTTTTAAACTACTTCCCCAACCTTGGAACACCTGTGCCCCATAAAGATGCGTGGAATCTGTTTCCCCACCTCCAGCACACACACGGAGACGTGCTCAGGTATCCTGATTGTGGGGAGGCTCCTCCAAATGACAGCAGCGCCTGGGTTCTAAAAGAATCCCTTAGCTTGTCTTCCCTGATGGCATGCCTAGGCTGGAGAGTGGGGGAAAGTGGGGGTTGGCTCTAAACCAAGTATAAGTGAGAGCCTATCCATGGGATGTGGGTTTTTAGCCTACAACCCACAACCATGGAATAAATGTGCCCCCTGAAAGATGCTTTGACTGTTTCCCTACATCCAGCACACACACGAAGATGTGTTCTTGTATTATGAGTGTGGGGAAGTTCTTCAAACTGACAGCAGCACCTGGATTCTATTAGTATCCCTTAGCTTCTGTTCCCTGTGTGTTCTTTTAGGCCAGGCCATGAGGGAAAGCTGGGGGTTGGGCTTGGAGGCCACGTAGCAGTGAGTGCCCCCTGATCCATTGAGGAAGTACTTAGAGGACTTCTCCCTAAACGGAACACTTTTTCCTGCATTCATCTGGGTGCAGTGGGGTTGCACATCTCTCCCACACCTAAGAATGTGTTCTGGAATTCTGAGTGCAGGGAAGTTCCTCCAACTGACAGCAGCACCTGGGTTCTAATTGAATCCCTTTGCTTGTCTTCCCTGATGGAAAGCCTAGGCGGGAGTGCGGGGGAAAGTGTGGTTTGGGCTCCAAAACCAAGTATTGGCGATGACCTCTCTATGGTTTGTGGAGGTGTTTAAACTACATCCCTAACCTGGGAACACCTGTGCCCCCATAAAGATCCGTGGAGTCTGTTTCCACACCTCCAGCACACACACGAACACTTGCACAGTTATCCTGAGAGTGGGCAGCCTCCTCCAACTGAGAGCAGGGCCTTGGTTCTTATAAAATCGCTTAACTTGTCTACCCTGTTTGGTTGCCTGATACGGAGTGCTGGGGAAAGGGTGGGTTGGGCTCTAAATCCAAGTATTAGCGAGTGCTTCTCCATGGGATTTGGAGGTTATTAACCAAAAGCCCACAACATGGGAATACCTGTGCTCCTTGAAAAAAGCGTGGACTCTGTATCCCCACCACCAGAACACACATGAAGAAGTTTTCTGCTATCCTGAGTGTGGGCTGGCAATTTCAGGTGACAGAAGCGGCTGGGTTCTAATAGAATCCCTTAGCTTGTAATCCCTGAGTGTTTCCCTAGGACTGACTCTGAGAGAAACCTGGGGGTTGGGCTTTGAGGCCAAATAGTAGCGAGTGTCCCCGATGGACTGAGGAAGTATTTAGATGAATTCTCCATAAAGGGAAACACCTGAGCACCCATTCATCTGCGTGGAGTGGGGCTTCAAATCTCCCCACCACACAAGGTTGGGTTCCAGTATCCTGAGGGTGGGGTAGTTCCTCCAACTGACATCAGCGTCTTGGTTTGAATAGAATCCCTTTGCTTGTCTTCCCTGATGGTTTGCCTAGGCCAGTGTGTGGTTGAAAGTGGGATTTGGGATCTAAAACTAAGTATTAGCGTGTGCCTCTCCATGGGTAGTGGAGATGTTTAAACTACAACCCACAACTTGGGAATTACTGTGACCCCTGAAAAATGCGTGTGCTATGTTTCCCCACGTCCAGCACACACAGGAAGAAGTGTTCTGGGGTTGTGAGTGTGGGGAGGTTCCTCCAACAGACTGCAGCACCTGGGTTGTAATAGAATCCCTTAGCTTGACTTCCCTAAGTGTTTTCCTAGGCCTAGCAGTAAGCGATGGTGGGGGATGGGCTCTAAAGCCAAGTATTAGCGAGTGCATCTCTGTGGGTAGTGGAGGGTTTTAAACTACTTCCCCAACCTTGGAACACCTGTGCCCCATAAAGATGCGTGGAATCTGTTTCCCCACCTCCAGCACACACACGGAGACTTGCTCAGGTATCCTGATTGTGGGGAGGCTCCTCCAAATGACAGCAGCGCCTGGGTTCTAAAAGAATCCCTTAGCTTGTCTTCCCTGATGGCACGGCTAGGCTGGAGAGTGGGGGAAAGTGGGGGTTGGGCTCTAAACCAAGGATAAGCGAGAGCCTATCCATGGGATGTGGGTTTTTAACCTACAACCCACAACCATGGAATAAATGTGCCCCCTGAAAGATGCTTTGACTGTTTCCCTACATCCAGCACACACACGAAGAAGTGTTCTGGTATTCTGAGTGTGGGGAAGTTCCTCAAACTGACAGCAGCACCTGGATTCTATTAGTATCCCTTAGCTTCTGTTCCCTGAGTGTTCTTTTAGGCCAGGCCATGAGGGAAAGCTGGGGGTTGGCCTTGGAGGCCACGTAGCAGTGAGTGCCCCCTGATCCATTGAGGAAGTACTTAGAGGACTTCTCCTTCTCCCTAAAGGGAACACCTTTTCCTGCATTCATCTGGGTGCAGTGGGGCTGCACATCTCTCCCACACCTAAGAATGTGTTCTGGAATTCTGAGTGCAGGGAAGTTCCTCCAACTGACAGCAGCGCCTGGGTTCTAATTGAATCCCTTTGCTTGTCTTCCCTGATGGAAAGCCTAGGCGGGAGTGCGGGGGAAAGTGTGGTTTGGGCTCCAAAACCAAGTATTGGCGATGACCTCTCTATGGTTTGTGGAGGTGTTTAAACTACATCCCTAACCTGGGAACACCTGTGCCCCCATAAAGATCCGTGGAGTCTGTTTCCACACCTCCAGCACACACACGAACACTTGCACAGTTATCCTGAGAGTGGGCAGCCTCCTCCAACTGAGAGCAGGGCCTTGGTTCTTATAAAATCGCTTAACTTGTCTACCCTGTTTGGTTGCCTGATACGGAGTGCTGGGGAAAGGGTGGGTTGGGCTCTAAATCCAAGTATTAGCGAGTGCTTCTCCATGGGATTTGGAGGTTATTAACCAAAAGCCCACAACATGGGAATACCTGTGCTCCTTGAAAAAAGCGTGGACTCTGTATCCCCACCACCAGAACACACATGAAGAAGTTTTCTGCTATCCTGAGTGTGGGCTGGCAATTTCAGGTGACAGAAGCGGCTGGGTTCTAATAGAATCCCTTAGCTTGTAATCCCTGAGTGTTTCCCTAGGACTGACTCTGAGAGAAACCTGGGGGTTGGGCTTTGAGGCCAAATAGTAGCGAGTGTCCCCGATGGACTGAGGAAGTATTTAGATGAATTCTCCATAAAGGGAAACACCTGAGCACCCATTCATCTGCGTGGAGTGGGGCTTCAAATCTCCCCACCACACAAGGTTGGGTTCCAGTATCCTGAGGGTGGGGTAGTTCCTCCAACTGACATCAGCGTCTTGGTTTGAATAGAATCCCTTTGCTTGTCTTCCCTGATGGTTTGCCTAGGCCAGTGTGTGGTTGAAAGTGGGATTTGGGATCTAAAACTAAGTATTAGCGTGTGCCTCTCCATGGGTAGTGGAGATGTTTAAACTACAACCCACAACTTGGGAATTACTGTGACCCCTGAAAAATGCGTGTGCTATGTTTCCCCACGTCCAGCACACACAGGAAGAAGTGTTCTGGGGTTGTGAGTGTGGGGAGGTTCCTCCAACAGACTGCAGCACCTGGGTTGTAATAGAATCCCTTCGCTTGACTTCCCTAAGTGTTTTCCTAGGCCTAGCAGTAAGCGATGGTGGGGGATGGGCTCTAAAGCCAAGTATTAGCGAGTGCATCTCTGTGGGTAGTGGAGGGTTTTAAACTACTTCCCCAACCTTGGAACACCTGTGCCCCATAAAGATGCGTGGAATCTGTTTCCCCACCTCCAGCACACACACGGAGACGTGCTCAGGTATCCTGATTGTGGGGAGGCTCCTCCAAATGACAGCAGCGCCTGGGTTCTAAAAGAATCCCTTAGCTTGTCTTCCCTGATGGCATGCCTAGGCTGGAGAGTGGGGGAAAGTGGGGGTTGGGCTCTAAACCAAGGATAAGCGAGAGCCTATCCATGGGATGTGTGTTTTGAACCTACAACCCACAACCATGGAATAAATGTGCCCCCTGAAAGATGCTTTGACTGTTTCCCTACATCCAGCACACACACGAAGATGTGTTCTGGTATTCTGAGTGTGGGGAAGTTCCTCAAAATGACAGCAGCACCTGGATTCTATTAGTATCCCTTAGCTTCTGTTCCCTGAGTGTTCTCTTAGGCCAGGCCATGAGGGAAAGCTGGGGGTTGGGCTTGGAGGCCACGTAGCAGTGAGTGCCCCCTGATCCATTGAGGAAGTACTTAGAGGACTTCTCCCTAAAGGGAACACCTTTTCCTGCATTCATCTGGGTGCAGTGGGGCTGCACATCTCTCCCACACCTAAGAATGTGTTCTGGAATTCTGAGTGCAGGGAAGTTCCTCCAACTGACAGCAGCGCCTGGGTTCTAATTGAATCCCTTTGCTTGTCTTCCCTGATGGAAAGCCTAGGCGGGAGTGCGGGGGAAAGTGTGGTTTGGGCTCCAAAACCAAGTATTGGCGATGACCTCTCTATGGTTTGTGGAGGTGTTTAAACTACATCCCTAACCTGGGAACACCTGTGCCCCCATAAAGATCCGTGGAGTCTGTTTCCACACCTCCAGCACACACACGAACACTTGCACAGTTATCCTGAGAGTGGGCAGCCTCCTCCAACTGAGAGCAGGGCCTTGGTTCTTATAAAATCGCTTAACTTGTCTACCCTGTTTGGTTGCCTGATACGGAGTGCTGGGGAAAGGGTGGGTTGGGCTCTAAATCCAAGTATTAGCGAGTGCTTCTCCATGGGATTTGGAGGTTATTAACCAAAAGCCCACAACATGGGAATACCTGTGCTCCTTGAAAAAAGCGTGGACTCTGTATCCCCACCACCAGAACACACATGAAGAAGTTTTCTGCTATCCTGAGTGTGGGCTGGCAATTTCAGGTGACAGAAGCGGCTGGGTTCTAATAGAATCCCTTAGCTTGTAATCCCTGAGTGTTTCCCTAGGACTGACTCTGAGAGAAACCTGGGGGTTGGGCTTTGAGGCCAAATAGTAGCGAGTGTCCCCGATGGACTGAGGAAGTATTTAGATGAATTCTCCATAAAGGGAAACACCTGAGCACCCATTCATCTGCGTGGAGTGGGGCTTCAAATCTCCCCACCACACAAGGTTGGGTTCCAGTATCCTGAGGGTGGGGTAGTTCCTCCAACTGACATCAGCGTCTTGGTTTGAATAGAATCCCTTTGCTTGTCTTCCCTGATGGTTTGCCTAGGCCAGTGTGTGGTTGAAAGTGGGATTTGGGATCTAAAACTAAGTATTAGCGTGTGCCTCTCCATGGGTAGTGGAGATGTTTAAACTACAACCCACAACTTGGGAATTACTGTGACCCTTGAAAAATGCGTGTGCTATGTTTCCCCACGTCCAGCACACACAGGAAGAAGTGTTCTGGGGTTGTGAGTGTGGGGAGGTTCCTCCAACAGACTGCAGCACCTGGGTTGTAATAGAATCCCTTCGCTTGACTTCCCTAAGTGTTTTCCTAGGCCTAGCAGTAAGCGATGGTGGGGGATGGGCTCTAAAGCCAAGTATTAGCGAGTGCATCTCTGTGGGTAGTGGAGGGTTTTAAACTACTTCCCCAACCTTGGAACACCTGTGCCCCATAAAGATGCGTGGAATCTGTTTCCCCACCTCCAGCACACACACGGAGACGTGCTCAGGTATCCTGATTGTGGGGAGGCTCCTCCAAATGACAGCAGCGCCTGGGTTCTAAAAGAATCCCTTAGCTTGTCTTCCCTGATGGCATGCCTAGGCTGGAGAGTGGGGGAAAGTGGGGGTTGGGCTCTAAACTAAGGATAAGCGAGAGCCTATCCATGGGATGTGTGTTTTGAACCTACAACCCACAACCATGGAATAAATGTGCCCCCTGAAAGATGCTTTGACTGTTTCCCTACATCCAGCACACACACGAAGATGTGTTCTTGTATTCTGAGTGTGGGGAAGTTCCTCAAACTGACAGCAGCACCTGGATTCTATTAGTATCCCTTAGCTTCTGTTCCCTGAGTGTTCTCTTAGGCCAGGCCATGAGGGAAAGCTGGGGGTTGGGCTTGGAGGCCACGTAGCAGTGAGTGCCCCCTGATCCATTGAGGAAGTACTTAGAGGACTTCTCCCTAAAGGGAACACCTTTTCCTGCATTCATCTGGGTGCAGTGGGGCTGCACATCTCTCCCACACCTAAGAATGTGTTCTGGAATTCTGAGTGCAGGGAAGTTCCTCCAACTGACAGCAGCGCCTGGGTTCTAATTGAATCCCTTTGCTTGTCTTCCCTGATGGAAAGCCTAGGCGGGAGTGCGGGGGAAAGTGTGGTTTGGGCTCCAAAACCAAGTATTGGCGATGACCTCTCTATGGTTTGTGGAGGTGTTTAAACTACATCCCTAACCTGGGAACACCTGTGCCCCCATAAAGATCCGTGGAGTCTGTTTCCACACCTCCAGCACACACACGAACACTTGCACAGTTATCCTGAGAGTGGGCAGCCTCCTCCAACTGAGAGCAGGGCCTTGGTTCTTATAAAATCGCTTAACTTGTCTACCCTGTTTGGTTGCCTGATACGGAGTGCTGGGGAAAGGGTGGGTTGGGCTCTAAATCCAAGTATTAGCGAGTGCTTCTCCATGGGATTTGGAGGTTATTAACCAAAAGCCCACAACATGGGAATACCTGTGCTCCTTGAAAAAAGCGTGGACTCTGTATCCCCACCACCAGAACACACATGAAGAAGTTTTCTGCTATCCTGAGTGTGGGCTGGCAATTTCAGGTGACAGAAGCGGCTGGGTTCTAATAGAATCCCTTAGCTTGTAATCCCTGAGTGTTTCCCTAGGACTGACTCTGAGAGAAACCTGGGGGTTGGGCTTTGAGGCCAAATAGTAGCGAGTGTCCCCGATGGACTGAGGAAGTATTTAGATGAATTCTCCATAAAGGGAAACACCTGAGCACCCATTCATCTGCGTGGAGTGGGGCTTCAAATCTCCCCACCACACAAGGTTGGGTTCCAGTATCCTGAGGGTGGGGTAGTTCCTCCAACTGACATCAGCGTCTTGGTTTGAATAGAATCCCTTTGCTTGTCTTCCCTGATGGTTTGCCTAGGCCAGTGTGTGGTTGAAAGTGGGATTTGGGATCTAAAACTAAGTATTAGCGTGTGCCTCTCCATGGGTAGTGGAGATGTTTAAACTACAACCCACAACTTGGGAATTACTGTGACCCCTGAAAAATGCGTGTGCTATGTTTCCCCACGTCCAGCACACACAGGAAGAAGTGTTCTGGGGTTGTGAGTGTGGGGAGGTTCCTCCAACAGACTGCAGCACCTGGGTTGTAATAGAATCCCTTCGCTTGACTTCCCTAAGTGTTTTCCTAGGCCTAGCAGTAAGCGATGGTGGGGGATGGGCTCTAAAGCCAAGTATTAGCGAGTGCATCTCTGTGGGTAGTGGAGGGTTTTAAACTACTTCCCCAACCTTGGAACACCTGTGCCCCATAAAGATGCGTGGAATCTGTTTCCCCACCTCCAGCACACACACGGAGACGTGCTCAGGTATCCTGATTGTGGGGAGGCTCCTCCAAATGACAGCAGCGCCTGGGTTCTAAAAGAATCCCTTAGCTTGTCTTCCCTGATGGCATGCCTAGGCTGGAGAGTGGGGGAAAGTGGGGGTTGGGCTCTAAACCAAGGATAAGCGAGAGCCTATCCATGGGATGTGTGTTTTGAACCTACAACCCACAACCATGGAATAAATGTGCCCCCTGAAAGATGCTTTGACTGTTTCCCTACATCCAGCACACACACGAAGATGTGTTCTTGTATTCTGAGTGTGGGGAAGTTCCTCAAACTGACAGCAGCACCTGGATTCTATTAGTATCCCTTAGCTTCTGTTCCCTGAGTGTTCTCTTAGGCCAGGCCATGAGGGAAAGCTGGGGGTTGGGCTTGGAGGCCACGTAGCAGTGAGTGCCCCCTGATCCATTGAGGAAGTACTTAGAGGACTTCTCCCTAAAGGGAACACCTTTTCCTGCATTCATCTGGGTGCAGTGGGGCTGCACATCTCTCCCACACCTAAGAATGTGTTCTGGAATTCTGAGTGCAGGGAAGTTCCTCCAACTGACAGCAGCGCCTGGGTTCTAATTGAATCCCTTTGCTTGTCTTCCCTGATGGAAAGCCTAGGCGGGAGTGCGGGGGAAAGTGTGGTTTGGGCTCCAAAACCAAGTATTGGCGATGACCTCTCTATGGTTTGTGGAGGTGTTTAAACTACATCCCTAACCTGGGAACACCTGTGCCCCCATAAAGATCCGTGGAGTCTGTTTCCACACCTCCAGCACACACACGAACACTTGCACAGTTATCCTGAGAGTGGGCAGCCTCCTCCAACTGAGAGCAGGGCCTTGGTTCTTATAAAATCGCTTAACTTGTCTACCCTGTTTGGTTGCCTGATACGGAGTGCTGGGGAAAGGGTGGGTTGGGCTCTAAATCCAAGTATTAGCGAGTGCTTCTCCATGGGATTTGGAGGTTATTAACCAAAAGCCCACAACATGGGAATACCTGTGCTCCTTGAAAAAAGCGTGGACTCTGTATCCCCACCACCAGAACACACATGAAGAAGTTTTCTGCTATCCTGAGTGTGGGCTGGCAATTTCAGGTGACAGAAGCGGCTGGGTTCTAATAGAATCCCTTAGCTTGTAATCCCTGAGTGTTTCCCTAGGACTGACTCTGAGAGAAACCTGGGGGTTGGGCTTTGAGGCCAAATAGTAGCGAGTGTCCCCGATGGACTGAGGAAGTATTTAGATGAATTCTCCATAAAGGGAAACACCTGAGCACCCATTCATCTGCGTGGAGTGGGGCTTCAAATCTCCCCACCACACAAGGTTGGGTTCCAGTATCCTGAGGGTGGGGTAGTTCCTCCAACTGACATCAGCGTCTTGGTTTGAATAGAATCCCTTTGCTTGTCTTCCCTGATGGTTTGCCTAGGCCAGTGTGTGGTTGAAAGTGGGATTTGGGATCTAAAACTAAGTATTAGCGTGTGCCTCTCCATGGGTAGTGGAGATGTTTAAACTACAACCCACAACTTGGGAATTACTGTGACCCCTGAAAAATGCGTGTGCTATGTTTCCCCACGTCCAGCACACACAGGAAGAAGTGTTCTGGGGTTGTGAGTGTGGGGAGGTTCCTCCAACAGACTGCAGCACCTGGGTTGTAATAGAATCCCTTCGCTTGACTTCCCTAAGTGTTTTCCTAGGCCTAGCAGTAAGCGATGGTGGGGGATGGGCTCTAAAGCCAAGTATTAGCGAGTGCATCTCTGTGGGTAGTGGAGGGTTTTAAACTACTTCCCCAACCTTGGAACACCTGTGCCCCATAAAGATGCGTGGAATCTGTTTCCCCACCTCCAGCACACACACGGAGACGTGCTCAGGTATCCTGATTGTGGGGAGGCTCCTCCAAATGACAGCAGCGCCTGGGTTCTAAAAGAATCCCTTAGCTTGTCTTCCCTGATGGCATGCCTAGGCTGGAGAGTGGGGGAAAGTGGGGGTTGGGCTCTAAACCAAGGATAAGCGAGAGCCTATCCATGGGATGTGTGTTTTGAACCTACAACCCACAACCATGGAATAAATGTGCCCCCTGAAAGATGCTTTGACTGTTTCCCTACATCCAGCACACACACGAAGATGTGTTCTGGTATTCTGAGTGTGGGGAAGTTCCTCAAACTGACAGCAGCACCTGGATTCTATTAGTATCCCTTAGCTTCTGTTCCCTGAGTGTTCTCTTAGGCCAGGCCATGAGGGAAAGCTGGGGGTTGGGCTTGGAGGCCACGTAGCAGTGAGTGCCCCCTGATCCATTGAGGAAGTACTTAGAGGACTTCTCCCTAAAGGGAACACCTTTTCCTGCATTCATCTGGGTGCAGTGGGGCTGCACATCTCTCCCACACCTAAGAATGTGTTCTGGAATTCTGAGTGCAGGGAAGTTCCTCCAACTGACAGCAGCGCCTGGGTTCTAATTGAATCCCTTTGCTTGTCTTCCCTGATGGAAAGCCTAGGCGGGAGTGCGGGGGAAAGTGTGGTTTGGGCTCCAAAACCAAGTATTGGCGATGACCTCTCTATGGTTTGTGGAGGTGTTTAAACTACATCCCTAACCTGGGAACACCTGTGCCCCCATAAAGATCCGTGGAGTCTGTTTCCACACCTCCAGCACACACACGAACACTTGCACAGTTATCCTGAGAGTGGGCAGCCTCCTCCAACTGAGAGCAGGGCCTTGGTTCTTATAAAATCGCTTAACTTGTCTACCCTGTTTGGTTGCCTGATACGGAGTGCTGGGGAAAGGGTGGGTTGGGCTCTAAATCCAAGTATTAGCGAGTGCTTCTCCATGGGATTTGGAGGTTATTAACCAAAAGCCCACAACATGGGAATACCTGTGCTCCTTGAAAAAAGCGTGGACTCTGTATCCCCACCACCAGAACACACATGAAGAAGTTTTCTGCTATCCTGAGTGTGGGCTGGCAATTTCAGGTGACAGAAGCGGCTGGGTTCTAATAGAATCCCTTAGCTTGTAATCCCTGAGTGTTTCCCTAGGACTGACTCTGAGAGAAACCTGGGGGTTGGGCTTTGAGGCCAAATAGTAGCGAGTGTCCCCGATGGACTGAGGAAGTATTTAGATGAATTCTCCATAAAGGGAAACACCTGAGCACCCATTCATCTGCGTGGAGTGGGGCTTCAAATCTCCCCACCACACAAGGTTGGGTTCCAGTATCCTGAGGGTGGGGTAGTTCCTCCAACTGACATCAGCGTCTTGGTTTGAATAGAATCCCTTTGCTTGTCTTCCCTGATGGTTTGCCTAGGCCAGTGTGTGGTTGAAAGTGGGATTTGGGATCTAAAACTAAGTATTAGCGTGTGCCTCTCCATGGGTAGTGGAGATGTTTAAACTACAACCCACAACTTGGGAATTACTGTGACCCCTGAAAAATGCGTGTGCTATGTTTCCCCACGTCCAGCACACACAGGAAGAAGTGTTCTGGGGTTGTGAGTGTGGGGAGGTTCCTCCAACAGACTGCAGCACCTGGGTTGTAATAGAATCCCTTCGCTTGACTTCCCTAAGTGTTTTCCTAGGCCTAGCAGTAAGCGATGGTGGGGGATGGGCTCTAAAGCCAAGTATTAGCGAGTGCATCTCTGTGGGTAGTGGAGGGTTTTAAACTACTTCCCCAACCTTGGAACACCTGTGCCCCATAAAGATGCGTGGAATCTGTTTCCCCACCTCCAGCACACACACGGAGACGTGCTCAGGTATCCTGATTGTGGGGAGGCTCCTCCAAATGACAGCAGCGCCTGGGTTCTAAAAGAATCCCTTAGCTTGTCTTCCCTGATGGCATGCCTAGGCTGGAGAGTGGGGGAAAGTGGGGGTTGGGCTCTAAACCAAGGATAAGCGAGAGCCTATCCATGGGATGTGTGTTTTGAACCTACAACCCACAACCATGGAATAAATGTGCCCCCTGAAAGATGCTTTGACTGTTTCCCTACATCCAGCACACACACGAAGATGTGTTCTTGTATTCTGAGTGTGGGGAAGTTCCTCAAACTGACAGCAGCACCTGGATTCTATTAGTATCCCTTAGCTTCTGTTCCCTGAGTGTTCTCTTAGGCCAGGCCATGAGGGAAAGCTGGGGGTTGGGCTTGGAGGCCACGTAGCAGTGAGTGCCCCCTGATCCATTGAGGAAGTACTTAGAGGACTTCTCCCTAAAGGGAACACCTTTTCCTGCATTCATCTGGGTGCAGTGGGGCTGCACATCTCTCCCACACCTAAGAATGTGTTCTGGAATTCTGAGTGCAGGGAAGTTCCTCCAACTGACAGCAGCGCCTGGGTTCTAATTGAATCCCTTTGCTTGTCTTCCCTGATGGAAAGCCTAGGCGGGAGTGCGGGGGAAAGTGTGGTTTGGGCTCCAAAACCAAGTATTGGCGATGACCTCTCTATGGTTTGTGGAGGTGTTTAAACTACATCCCTAACCTGGGAACACCTGTGCCCCCATAAAGATCCGTGGAGTCTGTTTCCACACCTCCAGCACACACACGAACACTTGCACAGTTATCCTGAGAGTGGGCAGCCTCCTCCAACTGAGAGCAGGGCCTTGGTTCTTATAAAATCGCTTAACTTGTCTACCCTGTTTGGTTGCCTGATACGGAGTGCTGGGGAAAGGGTGGGTTGGGCTCTAAATCCAAGTATTAGCGAGTGCTTCTCCATGGGATTTGGAGGTTATTAACCAAAAGCCCACAACATGGGAATACCTGTGCTCCTTGAAAAAAGCGTGGACTCTGTATCCCCACCACCAGAACACACATGAAGAAGTTTTCTGCTATCCTGAGTGTGGGCTGGCAATTTCAGGTGACAGAAGCGGCTGGGTTCTAATAGAATCCCTTAGCTTGTAATCCCTGAGTGTTTCCCTAGGACTGACTCTGAGAGAAACCTGGGGGTTGGGCTTTGAGGCCAAATAGTAGCGAGTGTCCCCGATGGACTGAGGAAGTATTTAGATGAATTCTCCATAAAGGGAAACACCTGAGCACCCATTCATCTGCGTGGAGTGGGGCTTCAAATCTCCCCACCACACAAGGTTGGGTTCCAGTATCCTGAGGGTGGGGTAGTTCCTCCAACTGACATCAGCGTCTTGGTTTGAATAGAATCCCTTTGCTTGTCTTCCCTGATGGTTTGCCTAGGCCAGTGTGTGGTTGAAAGTGGGATTTGGGATCTAAAACTAAGTATTAGCGTGTGCCTCTCCATGGGTAGTGGAGATGTTTAAACTACAACCCACAACTTGGGAATTACTGTGACCCCTGAAAAATGCATGTGCTATGTTTCCCCACGTCCAGCACACACAGGAAGAAGTGTTCTGGGGTTGTGAGTGTGGGGAGGTTCCTCCAACAGACTGCAGCACCTGGGTTGTAATAGAATCCCTTCGCTTGACTTCCCTAAGTGTTTTCCTAGGCCTAGCAGTAAGCGATGGTGGGGGATGGGCTCTAAAGCCAAGTATTAGCGAGTGCATCTCTGTGGGTAGTGGAGGGTTTTAAACTACTTCCCCAACCTTGGAACACCTGTGCCCCATAAAGATGCGTGGAATCTGTTTCCCCACCTCCAGCACACACACGGAGACGTGCTCAGGTATCCTGATTGTGGGGAGGCTCCTCCAAATGACAGCAGCGCCTGGGTTCTAAAAGAATCCCTTAGCTTGTCTTCCCTGATGGCATGCCTAGGCTGGAGAGTGGGGGAAAGTGGGGGTTGGGCTCTAAACCAAGGATAAGCGAGAGCCTATCCATGGGATGTGTGTTTTGAACCTACAACGCACAACCATGGAATAAATGTGCCCCCTGAAAGATGCTTTGACTGTTTCCCTACATCCAGCACACACACGAAGATGTGTTCTTGTATTCTGAGTGTGGGGAAGTTCCTCAAACTGACAGCAGCACCTGGATTCTATTAGTATCCCTTAGCTTCTGTTCCCTGAGTGTTCTCTTAGGCCAGGCCATGAGGGAAAGCTGGGGGTTGGGCTTGGAGGCCACGTAGCAGTGAGTGCCCCCTGATCCATTGAGGAAGTACTTAGAGGAATTCTCCCTAAAGGGAACACCTTTTCCTGCATTCATCTGGGTGCAGTGGGGCTGCACATCTCTCCCACACCTAAGAATGTGTTCTGGAATTCTGAGTGCAGGGAAGTTCCTCCAACTGACAGCAGCGCCTGGGTTCTAATTGAATCCCTTTGCTTGTCTTCCCTGATGGAAAGCCTAGGCGGGAGTGCGGGGGAAAGTGTGGTTTGGGCTCCAAAACCAAGTATTGGCGATGACCTCTCTATGGTTTGTGGAGGTGTTTAAACTACATCCCTAACCTGGGAACACCTGTGCCCCCATAAAGATCCGTGGAGTCTGTTTCCACACCTCCAGCACACACACGAACACTTGCACAGTTATCCTGAGAGTGGGCAGCCTCCTCCAACTGAGAGCAGGGCCTTGGTTCTTATAAAATCGCTTAACTTGTCTACCCTGTTTGGTTGCCTGATACGGAGTGCTGGGGAAAGGGTGGGTTGGGCTCTAAATCCAAGTATTAGCGAGTGCTTCTCCATGGGATTTGGAGGTTATTAACCAAAAGCCCACAACATGGGAATACCTGTGCTCCTTGAAAAAAGCGTGGACTCTGTATCCCCACCACCAGAACACACATGAAGAAGTTTTCTGCTATCCTGAGTGTGGGCTGGCAATTTCAGGTGACAGAAGCGGCTGGGTTCTAATAGAATCCCTTAGCTTGTAATCCCTGAGTGTTTCCCTAGGACTGACTCTGAGAGAAACCTGGGGGTTGGGCTTTGAGGCCAAATAGTAGCGAGTGTCCCCGATGGACTGAGGAAGTATTTAGATGAATTCTCCATAAAGGGAAACACCTGAGCACCCATTCATCTGCGTGGAGTGGGGCTTCAAATCTCCCCACCACACAAGGTTGGGTTCCAGTATCCTGAGGGTGGGGTAGTTCCTCCAACTGACATCAGCGTCTTGGTTTGAATAGAATCCCTTTGCTTGTCTTCCCTGATGGTTTGCCTAGGCCAGTGTGTGGTTGAAAGTGGGATTTGGGATCTAAAACTAAGTATTAGCGTGTGCCTCTCCATGGGTAGTGGAGATGTTTAAACTACAACCCACAACTTGGGAATTACTGTGACCCCTGAAAAATGCGTGTGCTATGTTTCCCCACGTCCAGCACACACAGGAAGAAGTGTTCTGGGGTTGTGAGTGTGGGGAGGTTCCTCCAACAGACTGCAGCACCTGGGTTGTAATAGAATCCCTTCGCTTGACTTCCCTAAGTGTTTTCCTAGGCCTAGCAGTAAGCGATGGTGGGGGATGGGCTCTAAAGCCAAGTATTAGCGAGTGCATCTCTGTGGGTAGTGGAGGGTTTTAAACTACTTCCCCAACCTTGGAACACCTGTGCCCCATAAAGATGCGTGGAATCTGTTTCCCCACCTCCAGCACACACACGGAGACGTGCTCAGGTATCCTGATTGTGGGGAGGATCCTCCAAATGACAGCAGCGCCTGGGTTCTAAAAGAATCCCTTAGCTTGTCTTCCCTGATGGCATGCCTAGGCTGGAGAGTGGGGGAAAGTGGGGGTTGGGCTCTAAACCAAGGATAAGCGAGAGCCTATCCATGGGATGTGTGTTTTGAACCTACAACCCACAACCATGGAATAAATGTGCCCCCTGAAAGATGCTTTGACTGTTTCCCTACATCCAGCACACACACGAAGATGTGTTCTTGCATTCTGAGTGTGGGGAAGTTCCTCAAACTGACAGCAGCACCTGGATTCTATTAGAATCCCTTAGCTTCTGTTCCCTGAGTGTTTTCCTAGACCAGGCCATGAGGGAAAGCTGGGGGTTGGGCTTGGAGGCCACGTAGCAGTGAGTGCCCCCTGATCCATTGAGGAAGTACTTAGAGGACTTCTCCCTAAAGGGAACACCTTTTCCTGCATTCATCTGGGTGCAGTGGGGCTGCACATCTCTCCCACACCTAAGAATGTGTTCTGGAATTCTGAGTGCAGGGAAGTTCCTCCAACTGACAGCAGCGCCTGGGTTCTAATTGAATCCCTTTGCTTGTCTTCCCTGATGGAAAGCCTAGGCGGGAGTGCGGGGGAAAGTGTGGTTTGGGCTCCAAAACCAAGTATTGGCGATGACCTCTCTATGGTTTGTGGAGGTGTTTAAACTACATCCCTAACCTGGGAACACCTGTGCCCCCATAAAGATCCGTGGAGTCTGTTTCCACACCTCCAGCACACACACGAACACTTGCACAGTTATCCTGAGAGTGGGCAGCCTCCTCCAACTGAGAGCAGGGCCTTGGTTCTTATAAAATCGCTTAACTTGTCTACCCTGTTTGGTTGCCTGATACGGAGTGCTGGGGAAAGGGTGGGTTGGGCTCTAAATCCAAGTATTAGCGAGTGCTTCTCCATGGGATTTGGAGGTTATTAACCAAAAGCCCACAACATGGGAATACCTGTGCTCCTTGAAAAAAGCGTGGACTCTGTATCCCCACCACCAGAACACACATGAAGAAGTTTTCTGCTATCCTGAGTGTGGGCTGGCAATTTCAGGTGACAGAAGCGGCTGGGTTCTAATAGAATCCCTTAGCTTGTAATCCCTGAGTGTTTCCCTAGGACTGACTCTGAGAGAAACCTGGGGGTTGGGCTTTGAGGCCAAATAGTAGCGAGTGTCCCCGATGGACTGAGGAAGTATTTAGATGAATTCTCCATAAAGGGAAACACCTGAGCACCCATTCATCTGCGTGGAGTGGGGCTTCAAATCTCCCCACCACACAAGGTTGGGTTCCAGTATCCTGAGGGTGGGGTAGTTCCTCCAACTGACATCAGCGTCTTGGTTTGAATAGAATCCCTTTGCTTGTCTTCCCTGATGGTTTGCCTAGGCCAGTGTGTGGTTGAAAGTGGGATTTGGGATCTAAAACTAAGTATTAGCGTGTGCCTCTCCATGGGTAGTGGAGATGTTTAAACTACAACCCACAACTTGGGAATTACTGTGACCCTTGAAAAATGCGTGTGCTATGTTTCCCCACGTCCAGCACACACAGGGAGAAGTGTTCTGGGGTTGTGAGTGTGGGGAGGTTCCTCCAACAGACTGCAGCACCTGGGTTGTAATAGAATCCCTTCGCTTGACTTCCCTAAGTGTTTTCCTAGGCCTAGCAGTAAGCGATGGTGGGGGATGGGCTCTAAAGCCAAGTATTAGCGAGTGCATCTCTGTGGGTAGTGGAGGGTTTTAAACTACTTCCCCAACCTTGGAACACCTGTGCCCCATAAAGATGCGTGGAATCTGTTTCCCCACCTCCAGCACACACACGGAGACGTGCTCAGGTATCCTGATTGTGGGGAGGCTCCTCCAAATGACAGCAGCGCCTGGGTTCTAAAAGAATCCCTTAGCTTGTCTTCCCTGATGGCATGCCTAGGCTGGAGAGTGGGGGAAAGTGGGGGTTGGGCTCTAAACCAAGGATAAGCGAGAGCCTATCCATGGGATGTGTGTTTTGAACCTACAACCCACAACCATGGAATAAATGTGCCCCCTGAAAGATGCTTTGACTGTTTCCCTACATCCAGCACACACACGAAGATGTGTTCTTGTATTCTGAGTGTGGGGAAGTTCCTCAAACTGACAGCAGCACCTGGATTCTATTAGTATCCCTTAGCTTCTGTTCCCTGAGTGTTCTCTTAGGCCAGGCCATGAGGGAAAGCTGGGGGTTGGGCTTGGAGGCCACGTAGCAGTGAGTGCCCCCTGATCCATTGAGGAAGTACTTAGAGGACTTCTCCCTAAAGGGAACACCTTTTCCTGCATTCATCTGGGTGCAGTGGGGCTGCACATCTCTCCCACACCTAAGAATGTGTTCTGGAATTCTGAGTGCAGGGAAGTTCCTCCAACTGACAGCAGCGCCTGGGTTCTAATTGAATCCCTTTGCTTGTCTTCCCTGATGGAAAGCCTAGGCGGGAGTGCGGGGGAAAGTGTGGTTTGGGCTCCAAAACCAAGTATTGGCGATGACCTCTCTATGGTTTGTGGAGGTGTTTAAACTACATCCCTAACCTGGGAACACCTGTGCCCCCATAAAGATCCGTGGAGTCTGTTTCCACACCTCCAGCACACACACGAACACTTGCACAGTTATCCTGAGAGTGGGCAGCCTCCTCCAACTGAGAGCAGGGCCTTGGTTCTTATAAAATCGCTTAACTTGTCTACCCTGTTTGGTTGCCTGATACGGAGTGCTGGGGAAAGGGTGGGTTGGGCTCTAAATCCAAGTATTAGCGAGTGCTTCTCCATGGGATTTGGAGGTTATTAACCAAAAGCCCACAACATGGGAATACCTGTGCTCCTTGAAAAAAGCGTGGACTCTGTATCCCCACCACCAGAACACACATGAAGAAGTTTTCTGCTATCCTGAGTGTGGGCTGGCAATTTCAGGTGACAGAAGCGGCTGGGTTCTAATAGAATCCCTTAGCTTGTAATCCCTGAGTGTTTCCCTAGGACTGACTCTGAGAGAAACCTGGGGGTTGGGCTTTGAGGCCAAATAGTAGCGAGTGTCCCCGATGGACTGAGGAAGTATTTAGATGAATTCTCCATAAAGGGAAACACCTGAGCACCCATTCATCTGCGTGGAGTGGGGCTTCAAATCTCCCCACCACACAAGGTTGGGTTCCAGTATCCTGAGGGTGGGGTAGTTCCTCCAACTGACATCAGCGTCTTGGTTTGAATAGAATCCCTTTGCTTGTCTTCCCTGATGGTTTGCCTAGGCCAGTGTGTGGTTGAAAGTGGGATTTGGGATCTAAAACTAAGTATTAGCGTGTGCCTCTCCATGGGTAGTGGAGATGTTTAAACTACAACCCACAACTTGGGAATTACTGTGACCCCTGAAAAATGCGTGTGCTATGTTTCCCCACGTCCAGCACACACAGGAAGAAGTGTTCTGGGGTTGTGAGTGTGGGGAGGTTCCTCCAACAGACAGCAGCACCTGGGTTGTAATAGAATCCCTTCGCTTGACTTCCCTAAGTGTTTTCCTAGGCCTAGCAGTAAGCGATGGTGGGGGATGGGCTCTAAAGCCAAGTATTAGCGAGTGCATCTCTGTGGGTAGTGGAGGGTTTTAAACTACTTCCCCAACCTTGGAACACCTGTGCCCCATAAAGATGCGTGGAATCTGTTTCCCCACCTCCAGCACACACACGGAGACGTGCTCAGGTATCCTGATTTTGGGGAGGCTCCTCCAAATGACAGCAGCGCCTGGGTTCTAAAAGAATCCCTTAGCTTGTCTTCCCTGATGGCATGCCTAGGCTGGAGAGTGGGGGAAAGTGGGGGTTGGGCTCTAAACCAAGTATAAGCGAGAGCCTATCCATGGGATGTGTGTTTTGAACCTACAACCCACAACCATGGAATAAATGTGCCCCCTGAAAGATGCTTTGACTGTTTCCCTACATCCAGCACACACACGAAGATGTGTTCTTGTATTCTGAGTGTGGGGAAGTTCCTCAAACTGACAGCAGCACCTGGATTCTATTAGTATCCCTTAGCTTCTGTTCCCTGAGTGTTCTCTTAGGCCAGGCCATGAGGGAAAGCTGGGGGTTGGGTTTGGAGGAAGTACTTACAGGACTTGTCCCTAAAGGGAACACCTTTTCCTGCATTCATCTGGGTGCAGTGGGGCTGCACATCTCTCCCACACCTAAGAATGTGTTCTGGAATTCTGAGTGCAGGGAAGCTCCTCCAACTGACAGCAGCGCCTGGGTTCTAATTGAATCCCTTTGCTTGTCTTCCCTGATGGAAAGCCTAGGCGGGAGTGCGGGGGAAAGTGTGGTTTGGGCTCCAAAACCAAGTATTGGCGATGACCTCTCTATGGTTTGTGGAGGTGTTTAAACTACATCCCTAACCTGGGAACACCTGTGCCCCCATAAAGATCCGTGGAGTCTGTTTCCACACCTCCAGCACACACACGAACACTTGCACAGTTATCCTGAGAGTGGGCAGCCTCCTCCAACTGAGAGCAGGGCCTTGGTTCTTATAAAATCGTTTAACTTGTCTACCCTGTTTGGTTGCCTGATACGGAGTGCTGGGGAAAGGGTGGGTTGGGCTCTAAATCCAACTATTAGCGAGTGCTTCTCCATGGGATTTGGAGGTTATTAACCAAAAGCCCACAACATGGGAATACCTGTGCTCCTTGAAAAAAGCGTGGACTCTGTATCCCCACCACCAGAACACACATGAAGAAGTTTTCTGCTATCCTGAGTGTGGGCTGGCAATTTCAGGTGACAGAAGCGGCTGGGTTCTAATAGAATCCCTTAGCTTGTAATCCCTGAGTGTTTCCCTAGGACTGACTCTGAGAGAAACCTGGGGGTTGGGCTTTGAGGCCAAATAGTAGCGAGTGTCCCCGATGGACTGAGGAAGTATTTAGATGAATTCTCCATAAAGGGAAACACCTGAGCACCCATTCATCTGCGTGGAGTGGGGCTTCAAATCTCCCCACCACACAAGGTTGGGTTCCAGTATCCTGAGGGTGGGGTAGTTCCTCCAACTGAAATCAGCGTCTTGGTTTGAATAGAATCCCTTTGCTTGTCTTCCCTGATGGTTTGCCTAGGCCAGTGTGTGGTTGAAAGTGGGATTTGGGATCTAAAACTAAGTATTAGCGTGTGCCTCTCCATGGGTAGTGGAGATGTTTAAACTACAACCCACAACTTGGGAATTACTGTGACCCCTGAAAAATGCGTGTGCTATGTTTCCCCACGTCCAGCACACACAGGAAGAAGTGTTCTGGGGTTGTGAGTGTGGGGAGGTTCCTCCAACAGACTGCAGCACCTGGGTTGTAATAGAATCCCTTCGCTTGACTTCCCTAAGTGTTTTCCTAGGCCTAGCAGTAAGCGATGGTGGGGGATGGGCTCTAAAGCCAAGTATTAGCGAGTGCATCTCTGTGGGTAGTGGAGGGTTTTAAACTACTTCCCCAACCTTGGAACACCTGTGCCCCATAAAGATGCGTGGAATCTGTTTCCCCACCTCCAGCACACACACGGAGACGTGCTCAGGTATCCTGATTGTGGGGAGGCTCCTCCAAATGACAACAGCACCTGGGTTCTAAAAGAATCCCTTAGCTTGTCTTCCCTGATGGCATGCCTAGGCTGGAGAGTGGGGGAAAGTGGGGGTTGGGCTCTAAACCAAGGATAAGCGAGAGCCTATCCATGGGATGTGTGTTTTGAACCTACAACCCACAACCATGGAATAAATGTGCCCCCTGAAAGATGCTTTGACTGTTTCCCTACATCCAGCACACACACGAAGATGTGTTCTTGTATTCTGAGTGTGGGGAAGTTCCTCAAACTGACAGCAGCACCTGGATTCTATTAGTATCCCTTAGCTTCTGTTCCCTGAGTGTTCTCTTAGGCCAGGCCATGAGGGAAAGCTGGGGGTTGGGCTTGGAGGCCACGTAGCAGTGAGTGCCCCCTGATCCATTGAGGAAGTACTTAGAGGACTTCTCCCTAAAGGGAACACCTTTTCCTGCATTCATCTGGGTGCAGTGGGGCTGCACATCTCTCCCACACCTAAGAATGTGTTCTGGAATTCTGAGTGCAGGGAAGTTCCTCCAACTGACAGCAGCGCCTGGGTTCTAATTGAATCCCTTTGCTTGTCTTCCCTGATGGAAAGCCTAGGCGGGAGTGCGGGGGAAAGTGTGGTTTGGGCTCCAAAACCAAGTATTGGCGATGACCTCTCTATGGTTTGTGGAGGAGTTTAAACTACATCCCTAACCTGGGAACACCTGTGCCCCCATAAAGATCCGTGGAGTCTGTTTCCACACCTCCAGCACACACACGAACACTTGCACAGTTATCCTGAGAGTGGGCAGCCTCCTCCAACTGAGAGCAGGGCCTTGGTTCTTATAAAATCGCTTAACTTGTCTACCCTGTTTGGTTGCCTGATACGGAGTGCTGGGGAAAGGGTGGGTTGGGCTCTAAATCCAAGTATTAGCGAGTGCTTCTCCATGGGATTTGGAGGTTATTAACCAAAAGCCCACAACATGGGAATACCTGTGCTCCTTGAAAAAAGCGTGGACTCTGTATCCCCACCACCAGAACACACATGAAGAAGTTTTCTGCTATCCTGAGTGTGGGCTGGCAATTTCAGGTGACAGAAGCGGCTGGGTTCTAATAGAATCCCTTAGCTTGTAATCCCTGAGTGTTTCCCTAGGACTGACTCTGAGAGAAACCTGGGGGTTGGGCTTTGAGGCCAAATAGTAGCGAGTGTCCCCGATGGACTGAGGAAGTATTTAGATGAATTCTCCATAAAGGGAAACACCTGAGCACCCATTCATCTGCGTGGAGTGGGGCTTCAAATCTCCCCACCACACAAGGTTGGGTTCCAGTATCCTGAGGGTGGGGTAGTTCCTCCAACTGACATCAGCGTCTTGGTTTGAATAGAATCCCTTTGCTTGTCTTCCCTGATGGTTTGCCTAGGCCAGTGTGTGGTTGAAAGTGGGATTTGGGATCTAAAACTAAGTATTAGCGTGTGCCTCTCCATGGGTAGTGGAGATGTTTAAACTACAACCCACAACTTGGGAATTACTGTGACCCCTGAAAAATGCGTGTGCTATGTTTCCCCACGTCCAGCACACACAGGAAGAAGTGTTCTGGGGTTGTGAGTGTGGGGAGGTTCCTCCAACAGACTGCAGCACCTGGGTTGTAATACAATCCCTTCGCTTGACTTCCCTAAGTGTTTTCCTAGGCCTAGCAGTAAGCGATGGTGGGGGATGGGCTCTAAAGCCAAGTATTAGCGAGTGCATCTCTGTGGGTAGTGGAGGGTTTTAAACTACTTCCCCAACCTTGGAACACCTGTGCCCCATAAAGATGCGTGGAATCTGTTTCCCCACCTCCAGCACACACACGGAGACGTGCTCAGGTATCCTGATTGTGGGGAGGCTCCTCCAAATGACAGCAGCGCCTGGGTTCTAAAAGAATCCCTTAGCTTGTCTTCCCTGATGGCATGCCTAGGCTGGAGAGTGGGGGAAAGTGGGGGTTGGGCTCTAAACCAAGGATAAGCGAGAGCCTATCCATGGGATGTGTGTTTTGAACCTACAACCCACAACCATGGAATAAATGTGCCCCCTGAAAGATGCTTTGACTGTTTCCCTACATCCAGCACACACACGAAGATGTGTTCTTGTATTCTGAGTGTGGGGAAGTTCCTCAAACTGACAGCAGCACCTGGATTCTATTAGTATCCCTTAGCTTCTGTTCCCTGAGTGTTCTCTTAGGCCAGGCCATGAGGGAAAGCTGGGGGTTGGGCTTGGAGGCCACGTAGCAGTGAGTGCCCCCTGATCCATTGAGGAAGTACTTAGAGGACTTCTCCCTAAAGGGAACACCTTTTCCTGCATTCATCTGGGTGCAGTGGGGCTGCACATCTCTCCCACACCTAAGAATGTGTTCTGGAATTCTGAGTGCAGGGAAGTTCCTCCAACTGACAGCAGCGCCTGGGTTCTAATTGAATCCCTTTGCTTGTCTTCCCTGATGGAAAGCCTAGGCGGGAGTGCGGGGGAAAGTGTGGTTTGGGCTCCAAAACCAAGTATTGGCGATGACCTCTCTATGGTTTGTGGAGGTGTTTAAACTACATCCCTAACCTGGGAACACCTGTGCCCCCATAAAGATCCGTGGAGTCTGTTTCCACACCTCCAGCACACACACGAACACTTGCACAGTTATCCTGAGAGTGGGCAGCCTCCTCCAACTGAGAGCAGGGCCTTGGTTCTTATAAAATCGCTTAACTTGTCTACCCTGTTTGGTTGCCTGATACGGAGTGCTGGGGAAAGGGTGGGTTGGGCTCTAAATCCAAGTATTAGCGAGTGCTTCTCCATGGGATTTGGAGGTTATTAACCAAAAGCCCACAACATGGGAATACCTGTGCTCCTTGAAAAAAGCGTGGACTCTGTATCCCCACCACCAGAACACACATGAAGAAGTTTTCTGCTATCCTGAGTGTGGGCTGGCAATTTCAGGTGACAGAAGCGGCTGGGTTCTAATAGAATCCCTTAGCTTGTAATCCCTGAGTGTTTCCCTAGGACTGACTCTGAGAGAAACCTGGGGGTTGGGCTTTGAGGCCAAATAGTAGCGAGTGTCCCCGATGGACTGAGGAAGTATTTAGATGAATTCTCCATAAAGGGAAACACCTGAGCACCCATTCATCTGCGTGGAGTGGGGCTTCAAATCTCCCCACCACACAAGGTTGGGTTCCAGTATCCTGAGGGTGGGGTAGTTCCTCCAACTGACATCAGCGTCTTGGTTTGAATAGAATCCCTTTGCTTGTCTTCCCTGATGGTTTGCCTAGGCCAGTGTGTGGTTGAAAGTGGGATTTG